>NW_006399776.1:12730573-12731232 GCF_000299155.1 Elephantulus edwardii
CAGCATTTAGAGCTCTTATACATAGGGTCGCTATGAGTCACAAATGACTCGCTGGCACATAACAACAACAACAACAACAACAACTCACAAAGCAGCACATTGTATTTTAATAATATTCAACTTCTTTAATTTTCTTTTTCATGGATCCTGTTTTTGGCATTGAATTTAAAAATTTTTGTCAAACTCAAACATGAGTAGATATTCTTTTCATGCTTGTGTCTAGGATTTCTTATAGGTTCAAATTTTACTTGTGAGTCTGTTGCTTATTGGCAGCTACTGTTTTTGAAAGGTATAAAGTATGCTTACAGTTTCTTTTTGCCTGTGGAAATACAATTCAGTTGACTATAATTGTGTTGGTCTATTCCTGGGCTCTTTTTCTGTCCCTTTGTAATATATGTTTATTTACTGAGAAATATTATAACTTTTTTTGAAAAAATAATCACTTGTACTGATTATACTGATTTTCTAACTTTATTCTTATTACTCAATATTTTATTGGCTCTCTAAAAGGCTTAATTTTCCATAAAATTTTTATAATTAGTTTGTTTAAATCTCCATAGTTGTTGTTGTTGTTGTTATGTGCTGTCGAGTCGTTTCTGACTCATAGCGACCCTGTGCACAACAGCCCTAAACCCTGCTCTATCCTGCGCCAACCGCAC
>NW_006399776.1:12732972-12770818 GCF_000299155.1 Elephantulus edwardii
AAAATGAGAAGTTCAAGTTGCACTGGAGATGTTGGCAAAAAATAAGACTAGAGAGTGTTTTTCTGAGTGAACTAACTCAGTCTCATAAGGACAAATACTGCACAAGGCCATTATTGCATAAATAGAAGGATAACTGGTAAAATGTGTATGTGGATGAAAGGGGGAGATGGGAACAGAGGAGTAAGGATGGTTAGGGGTGAAATCAAGGTGTTGCACAATTTGCTGGGTGAAGGAAGAGATTAAAGGAAATGGGAAAGATCTTGTGGGGATCTGAAAAGACAGAGTAAGTGTGGGCATAGTTCAATTGTGATTAATTTTATAAAATATAATGAATGGGAATGTGTGAAGCACAAGATATATGAACTTAGTAAGCAAACCAATATAAATGAAAATTAAAAAATAAAAAACTCCCCAGGAATTGATGGAAATTATATGATTCAACAAATAGAAGCAGCCCTGGATGTGCTCCTAATCCCAAGTTAAGAAATCTGGAAGAGATCTATCTGGTCAAGTGACTACAAAAGATTCACATTTATTGTCATTCCCTAAAAAAGTGATATGCAGAAATTATACAACAATATATTTAATATCACATCAGACCAAAATGTTGTTGAAGATTTTTAAAAATTGATTAGAACAGTACAATAACAGAGAACTATGAGAAATTCAAGCTGAATTTAGAAGAGACCAGAGCACTTGGGATATCACTGTCAATGTCAGATGGATCTTAGTTCAAAGCAGAGCATATCAGAAGGATGTCTACTTGTATTTTATTTCTTATAAAAAACATTTAACTGTGTGGATCATAATAAATTGTCACTGACATTGAAAAGATTAGGAATCACAGAACATTTAATCATATAATAACCATACCTAGACAAGAAATAAATATCATCGGAAGAGAGCAAAGGAACACTGCATCCATTAAAATCAGGAAATGTGTGCTTCAGGACTGTATTCTTTCTCCATACCTACTCAATCTGTATGTTGAGAAAATGACTGAGAAAGTCCATGTTATGAAGAAGAATGTGGCATCAGGATAAGAGGAAGACTGACTGATCAACAACCTGCATTATGCAGATGATACAACCTTGCTTACTAAAAGTGAGAAGACATGAAGTGCTTGCTGCACAAGATCAAATACTAAAGTCTTCAATACAGACTACATTTCAATGTCAAGAAAACAAAAAGGTCCTTACTACTGTGCCAGTAGGCAACAACAGGAGAGATGGAGAAAAGATTAAAGCTATCAATTATTGTCTTACTTGGATCCCCAATCAACATCAATGATACCAGTTGCCAAGAAAGCAAGAGAAAATCTGCTGTTAGGGACCTCTTCAAAGTGCTGAAGAACAATGGTATCAACTTAAAGACTGAGATGTGCCCGATTCAAGCCATATTCTTTTCAGTTAGTTGGTATGTGTCTGAAAGTTGATAGTGACTAAGGATGACAGAAGAAGAGTCAATGCCTTTCAGTTGTGGTATTGTAGAAAAGTACTGAATAACCTATTAACTGAAAAAAAAAAAAAAGCCCAAACAAAAACAACAGACAAACCCAACCAAACACCAACACAAATCCAAAACAAAACAAAAACGCCACCCCAAAACAAAACAAAAACAACAACAACAACAAAACAAACAAACAAAACCCAACAAACCCCAACCAAGTCTGTCTTGGGAGAAGTGTAGCCAGGGCATGTTGTTAGGATGGTCCAGTGCTTGGAGAAGGACACATGCTTGGAAAGGTGGAGGGTCAATGTAAAGGAGAAAGACTGTTAACAAGATGTATTGACACTGTGACTACAAAAAAAGCTGGGAGAAGGGGGATTAATCATGATGTACAATTTGATGGGTGGGGGGGCAAGTAAAATGGAAAGAATTTGTTCTAGAAAAGAATGTATTCAACTTTTGTAAATAAACTTGTAGAAAAAAATTTTTTAAAAGCTTCTAAACATTGCAGATAGAATCAGTAATGGACACTCTTTCAATGCAGCCTAATTAACAATGGACTCAAGAAGAGGTGCTAAAAATGACAAAATATGGTAAGTTTCAGATTCATTGTTTATAGAACCACTATGAATATACTCCATTCAGTGTTATATAACAGGAAGAACAATTCATCAACAGGGGAGTTTTAGTGACTTAGTCCATAGCAGTTGCACTGTTAACCCTAAGGCCACATCTTTTGGAGTTTCAAATTCACCAGTGTCTCCATGGAAGAAAGATGGATAATCTCCTTCTGTGCTATTTACAATCTCAGAAACAAAATGGAATGTTAGTAGTAAGTCAATTCTTACTGAACAGATATAATCTTCAACTTGAGTCAATGAGTAGAAAATATAAATTTATATAAAGTTCTTCATATATTAATATTAATATTTTAAGTTTTTAAATAGTTTTTTAAAAAGCCTTTGTCATATTTGAGTTTGGTTCGGAGAATTTGCTTTGTGTTTACACACTGTATTTTTTCTTAATTTTTTTCATATTGTGTTGAGTACCATCAAGTCAGAACTGACACGTAGCTGATCAGCCAGAAGGTTTTCAATGGCAGTTAATTGCACAAGAGGCGATCTTTCTTCAGTGATGCAGATGGTAGATTCAAACTCCCTATCTTTGGGTTGTCAGTATTAATCCTTACTAAGCCACTAGAACTCCCTACTTTTTGTTGTTGTTGAAATTTGGACATGGTGTACTTATAAATAGGAAATGAAGAGATACAGCTTATTTTTCTCCCACTAGGAATTGTCATTAAGTGCCGTTGAGTCATAGACAACTCATAGCAACCCTATGAACGAAAGGCCTGAACACTTGCATAACTTTCATCAGTCAGTTTAATATTTGCTGTTATCTATTGAAGCTCTGGTGACGAAGTGATAAGAAGTTGCACTGTAGTCCCAAAGACATGTGGTATGAACCTACCAATTGCTCCACAGGATGAAGATGGACAATCTCTTCCCATGTGATTTACTGCCTTTGTAAACCTGCTAGAGGGTCCATTATAGGTCAGTTCTGAATCCATGCACACAACTTCGGTATCTGAGACCTCAAGCTTCTTCTAGTGTCTTTGCTTTTGATTTAGGTCTTCTTAAGTACACCATCTTAAGAGATCTTTTTCTTGCCACTCTTTCAACTGTAAACTACTGATATTTAACTCTAATTTTGTTGTTTTGCTTATGGTTGTTGTGAGTAGGTGCACCATTTAACTGTGATGCTTCATCATACTGCTTTAAATTAGTTTATGTTTGTTGTTGTGTACCATCAAGTTGGAACTGACTCATAGCTTACCCTCCAGAGGGTTTTCAGAGGTAGTTACTCACACAGGGGGATTGCCCATCTTTGTCCTGAGGAACAAATGGTGGATATGAACCATGTGCCATTGTCTTGGTGGTGCAACTCTTTACCCCTAAGTTGTCAGAATTCCTTTAGTTATAGTGGTCTTTCATTCCACTCTCTTTAGCCTTTCTCATAGACCAGGTCTAGGATAACAAAATATTCCATATTTTCTTTCTCTGAAGTTTTAATTTTTTCCTCATTACCAATGGTAACAAGCTCAGCTTTTCTTTCTCTGAGGTTTTACATTCCCACTCATTTTTAAGAGAGAGTTTTATTAAATATAGAATTCTTAGATAACAATTCATTGTGTGTATCTATCATCTATCTATCTATCTATCTATCTATCTATCTATCTATCTATCTATCATCTCTGCTTCTCTCCCTATCTTTAATATTCTACTGCCTCCTAGGTTCCACAGTTTTTGATAAGAAATCAGCTATTAGTCTTATGGAGGATTTCTTCTAAGTGGTGAGTTTGTTGTCTTTCAAAATGTGCTTTGAAGTTGTCTTTTGATAATTTGGTTATAATTATTTCAATGTATATATCTGAATTTATCCTACTGTAAGTTCATTGAATTTCTTGGAAGTTTAGATTAGTGTCTTCTCAAATTTGAGGAGTTTTGGCCATTATTTCTTCAAATGGTCCCCTCAAGCTCTTCTCCATCTATCATGGTACTGTCAATTGGCAATCTTTGTTTTCTTGATGTTGAGCTTCAGTCCATATTGAAGACTACAGTTCTTGACCTTCTGCAGGAAACACCTCCTGTCCTCTTCAGTTTCAGCAAGCAAGGTTGTATCATCTATATAACAAATTGTTGATGAGTCTTCCTCCAATTCTGATGCCACATTCCTCCTCATAAAGTCTAGCCTTCTGAATAATCTGTTCTGCATTTGGATTGAAATGTTTGAAGATAGGATGCATTGCTGATGTACACCTTTCCTGCTCTGTTCTGACTATTGCTTACTGATCCAAGCATAGGTTTTGCATGAGCACAACCAAGTGATCTGGTATCCCCCTTTTTCTAAAGGTTAGCCACAATTTATTATGATATACCCAGTCAAATTTCTTTACCTAGTCAATGAAACAGACCATTTATACTGTCATATCTTTAAATTAACAATTTCTTCTACTTATCCAAATCTGCTTTTGAATTCCTATGGTAAATTTTGCACTTAAGTTGTATTTTTCAGCTACGAAATTTCTCTTTAATTTTCTTATACCTTTTCTTTTTATTGATACTCTCATTTTGTACATATTTTTTCTCTGATTTTATGTTCTTTTATCCCCCAAATATTTTTAGCTCTTTGAGGATATTTCAGAAAACGTTATAAATTTAAATCCAATAAACCCAATGTCTAATTCCTCAGAATGCTTTATTTCCATTTCCTTTGAAAGAGCTATCATTTCTTTTTTCTTCATATACCTTGTTATTTTTACTGAAAACTGAAAATTTTTTATTATTATATAAAAAGTCTGATGGCATAGTCAGTATATGCTGCTTACTGAAAAGTCTTGTCTCTCTGGCAATTCAAATTAATCAGTGACTCCTCAGGAGAAAGCTAGGTAATCTTGCCCCATATTATTAAAGCCCAGAAACTCAATGGAAGCCTGCTATGAGTTGATTCCTTGTTGATGGTAATGAGTCCAGTATGATAATTCTGGAAATACTTCTTTTTGCAAAGATTTCTTTGATTTTTAGTTTTGTGTTTTGAGGGGTATTTTGGCCCTGTTTTGATTGCTAAAAACCTATGAAAGACTATTATTAGTTTAGTGACTTTTTCAAACTGATTTTTGCAAAAACATTTATTGTCATACAGGATCATTAATTTTGACAGATTTCCTTGACTTGCAGGAGCTAGAGAAACAAAAATAAGCAAACAAAAGGAAAGTAACAGCTACAAAAAAAGCTTCTACACTTTGAAGATTGAATCAGAAATGGAGCAGTCTCTCAATGCAGACTAGTTTATAGGGGACCTAAAGAGTAAACTGAGGTAAAAACTGTATTGTTTGGGTTTTTTTTCCTAATTAGTTTATTACTATATATCTTGTCCTGGGTAAACTCATGATTTTTTTTTCATTTTTCCATATATATGTGTATATGACTGCTTTTTGAATTCTTTTTTGCTTTTTTCTTTTTCCCCTTCAGTTTCTCAGGAGAGCTATTGCACGACTTAATCTTACATTTTTGCCCCAGGCAGCGACAATTTGATCATTTGTTTACACTGCTTTTGAATAATGCTTGTTACTTTTAAGTGTTTGTATGTTTTGAAAGTAGGACAATAAATTAGGATGACAGAAAAAGAATCAATGCCTTTGAGTTGTGGTATTGGAGAAGATTTCTGAATACCCCAAGGACTGCCAAAAGAACAGACAAGTATATCTTAGATAAAATGAAACTAGTATGCTCCTTAGAGTAAAGGTTGGTGAAGCTTCATCACATATAATTTTGGGTGTATTGCTAGGAGAGGCTATTTCTTGAAAAGGGACACCAAGCTTAGAGAGGTGGAAGGTCAGAGAAAGACAGGAAAATCTTCAGTAAAAGAGACTGACAGACACAGTGGCTATGGCAATGGGCTCAAAGGTGTCAGAGATGAAGATGAGGTTGGGACAGGTTAGGATAGAGTTGTTCACAGGGTCTCGATGAGTCATACGTGATTCAATGGCACTTAAAAAAACAAGAACAAGTTTTTAAGATAGGCATCAGAGAAACAAGTACCTAGACAGATAAAAACATACAACCTCAGTTATTCATAAATGAAGTCTTTGCTCGGACAGAACCAGAAGTCAGGGTTCCACACTGGATCTACAAGCTGGTATCCCTGATGGCTGATAATCTGAGGCTGCAATGGGGCATGGACAAGAAAAACAAAATCTCCAAAATGTCTACAGTTTTGAAGTTGATTTTTTTCTCAATTCATTATTTGCTTGGTTGCTACACATATTTTAGTTTCCCAGAGTTCTGAAAAAGTTGGTTTTGTAGTTTCTATACTTTTTGATACTTTTCTGGTGGCAGGGAAGGGAACAGATATATGGATCAGCCCACTCTGGCTTTTTGCTGAAATCACTGCTCACTTCAAAGCCCTTGACGTGTTAGAACTGACACCACAGCTCCTCACTAAATCTTTTAATTCACTGAAATAATTTCTAACACATACAGAACTGTTTTGTCACTTTTACAATATCTTTCGTCCTCCTCCTCAACAAGTGACTGAGTTCTTCTTATACATGTCACTGAAAGAGCAAAGGTGTTTCCAAAAAACTCTACCAAATTGTTGATGGCTAAATATGAGAATATTTTTTTCTCATTGGAATATGTTAAGAGCACAAAAAGTAAGTTAGCTGAAACTATGTTAAAAGAGGAATAAAAGTTTGTTATGTTGTGTTTGGCTAGTAGGAATTTTGTTTGCTTTGTTAAGTATGACTAGATAAGTAGCTATATGAAGTGAGATATATAGTGGCATGTTATCTACTATATTGTTGAAATATAAAATGATGTTTAACTTTAGAGTATTTTTATAAGCAATAAGCAAGTGTGTATTAGTGTTAAGAATATATTGGAAAAAATAGAGAATGAAATGTGTTATGCACACCCATGTTTATTGCAGCTTTGTTCACAATAGCAAGGAGTTGGAAACAACCTAAGTGCCCGTTAACAAACGAATGGATAGAGAAGCTATGGTATATTCACACAATGGAATACTATGCTGCATTGAAAAACAAGGAACTCATGAAATATTATTAAAAATGGTTGACTCTGGAGAACATTATGCTGAGTGAAGTATCCCAGTCACAAAAGGACAAATATTGCATGGTGCCACTGTTGTAAAAGAGGACTGACCTTGGGGTTGTGGAGAGACTGAGAAAGATGAGTTATATAATGTATACTGCCCTGAAACAGATGAATGAGCAAACTGTTTAAAAGGGATATGTGATTAGGTATTTCTGTCATGACAGCAGTCTAGAGCGATGGCTACATGGTGGAGTGGACCTGGGGGAGGGTTTATAAAACAATGAAAGAATTTTTCTTTTACTTTTCCAAGAGGGTAATGTTCTGGGGGGGTTGTTCTGGGGGTGAGAAATGTGCAACAGTGAATGAATGGAAATCCAAAGCCTCTGTAAATTTTTACTGAAATTAATAACAAATTTAAATTTTAAAATAATTAAGTTAGAGTAAGGATGGCAATGGATTTATAACTGCTCATGCTAATAACACTATATCATGGCATGGAGGAGGAATAGTGGAAATGTATCCACATTTACAATATTCTTCTTACCAAAACCATTTATGGAAGATAGGAACTGCAGTGGAACATGTATCTCTGGAATGGAAATGATCATATTCTTAATATTTCTAGCCTTAAACTTAAAAGGTTATATTGTTCAAAATTATTTGTTCTATATTTGTTTAAATTTTTCCCTCTTTTAACAACTGGGATCTAGAGGGAAGAGAAAAGACCAGAGAATGGCCAAAATTATTGGGGCAGCTATTGCTGCCAGTTTAGGGCCTGTGTCAAGAAAAGGAAATCTTACTCATAAACAGTGCCACCCAAAGGTAATAAAGGAGGTCAGAATTGCTTCCACTGTGGAAAGCTGGGCCACTTCAGTAGACAGTGTCACAGACGAGAACCACAGGTAGGCAAGGGAGTAGAGAGGAAGCTCCCACTCCCTTGCTTTAAGTGTGGATTTGAAGGACACATGGCCAAGGGTGGCCCACATCAGGTCCTCGTGGCTGACAGGACTGACAGGCCCCAGCTCCCAGCTGGAAATAAAGGAGGACACTTCAATGATTTAGATCCTCCCAGAAGAGCTGTGGGTGAGTATTAACATTACTGGCAAGTATATTAATTTTCTCCTGGACACAAGAGCCTACTATTTGGTCCTAAAAGCCTTCTGAGGTCCCAACTCTTCTCACTATTTCTTAGTTGTTGGAATTGACGGAAAACCTCATAAGCAGTTCCTTACTTCACGTCTGCCTTGCATGTGAACTTCCAAGCTGTAAAACAACCCAGTGGTAGATGGAATTTGGTCCAGGACTTAAGAACAATAAATGATGTAGTTGAGCCTCTACATCTTGTGGTTCCTAACCTTTATACTATAATAGACAAAGTGCTAGTCAATAGGCCTTTTATTGTAAGAACTACCTTCCCTCTATAACTTGATTTGTGCCACTGTTTGAACCTCTACTTGAAATATTATTGCTTTTAAAATTTGACTCATGTACTATTAACTTGTTAGTTAAATTTGTGTCTTCTAGGCTGCAACAGTTCCATGATACATCTTCAAGGATATGAACATGTATGGCTAAGCACAATTTAAAACAGTGCATCTAAATTCCAAAATCAATAGTCTATGTATTTCCTATTGCCAAAGGGGCCCTTTAGAGTAGTGAGAGAAGATCTTCACCCTGAAACCTACAGCGTCCCTTTTAAGCAAAAAATAACTAAGAGAATATGCCATCCCCTTTTCCTTATGAATCAGGGTGAAGTCTCTCTCAGGGAGAAGTGATAGGGAATGGCAAAGGATGCACTGACAAAGGAGATTAATCAGAACTGGCTTTGACAAGCACTGTGGCAATGGGACAGTTAAAACAGACTTTCAAGGGGAAAAAAAAGAGGAATGAACTGGTGAGGGGGTAGAGAAAATAGTGCAACAATGAATGAATGAATGGAAATTCAAAATCTCTGTAAATGGTCATTAAAATTAATAAAATTTAATAAAAATTTAAAGAAAAAGAATGAAATGTGTTTGGGTTTAGAATGTTAGAAATCAGTAGACACCTGTATGTCTGTGTTAAGAGCATATTGTTAGAAATACAGAATGGCGTTTGTAAGCTAAGGTTTAGAATGTAAAATTTAGTAAGCAAGTGTGTGTTAGATAGATACAGCTAAAATGAGAGCCAGGGAATGTTCCTACTCTTGTCAAGTGACATTCTCTGCTTGTTTTAATCAGGGGATGCTGTGCTAAGCCGGTAGACCCAAGGTGTTTATCTGAAAAAGAAACCTCTCAATCCTGATTGGTGAAACCCTGACTCTGGGAGAGGCAGACTAAGGTTATTCCCTACATGCAATAATGGCATAAAAATCTTACTCTCAGAACTGCAACCTACTAGTGTCAGAAATAGGCTACCTCATTGTCCAATAACTCTCTGTTCTCTACAGCCCTGCTGAATATTGCTATGAAATGTGTGCTATGCTAAGTGTTCTGATTGTTTGAATATTGGCTATGAATATTTAGATGTTGTTGTTGCTGTTATGTGCCATCAAGTCACCTGTGACTCATAGCAAACCTATTATGTACAATAGCTCTGAACTCTGCTCTATCCTGAGTCAGACTCACTGAATCTGACACATCTACTCCCATTAACCCAGTAAGATGTTAATTGCTTTAATGTCTCCTTATTTTTAGGTAAATTTTATGTGATATTATAAATGGATTTATGACCTCAACAAAATGTGTGATTAGTAATTATAACACATTTTTCCAGTATCCTCTATTTACATCATAAAGCTGTGTAATACATATGTACAATAGAATTCACATACTCAATATTCTGGGAGTCTTACAGTAACAAGGAATCCTGGCAGTACAGTTCTAAAACACTCAGCTGTTAACTGAAAGGCCAGTGGTTCAAACATTACAATGGGCTGGAAAGATAGACAGACTTGGAGACCCAAGTGTACTGCTGATTTAGAGACAGTCAGTTATAATCTACCAGCAGTTCTACAGGAGAAAGATGTTCAGTCTCTTCTCACATGATTTACAGCCCCCCAAAACCAGCTGGAAGTTAAACTTTGAATCGACTCCACAAAATTACAAAGAGTTTGGTTTTAACTCAATCCTACAGAGTTATTGATTTACTATGAGTTAGAATCAACTCAACAGCGGTGAGTTACAAAAATTTAGTAACTTGTTAGATAATGTAACACTCCAATTTTCACAATCATAAATTACATCTGATTTTTTAGGATACTGGAACTGCTTAAATAATCAAGAAACTGTTGCTCGAGCTGGTCCGACCATCTTTCTGCTCCAATCTCATCTTTATTCAACTTTTCCCCTCATTCATTAGCTTTGACTACATTGGTATACTTCACTTTATTAAACAACTTTCCCCCTCTTTATGTATAGTTAGTTACTTATAACTACAATGCCTCTTTTCTCTCTGGGTAACTTCATATCAGACTTAAACTTTCAACTTGCTAGGTTTTCAGAGAAATCTGCTCTGTATCTTAGATCAAGCTATGTGCCCCTAATGTATACTTTCATAGAATTTGAGATATTTCCTAGAAGGCAATCCAACTATATTAATTATTTCTATTATAATACAATTCTTTGTTTAATATTTGTCTCTCCCAATTGACCATAAACTCCAGGAGTTCAGGAATGATCTGCCCTTCTTAATTTCTAAGCACATAGTATATAGTTCCTGGGGAGAGGGAATCAGAAATTAAGCAGAAGTGGCATCTACTTCCTAAAGAACATGCCTCTGGAAATGCTGTGAACTTTGATAAATGTCGGTGGTTGTAGAGGGGCTTCAGGCCTTTTGTTCATGGGGTCACTCAACTCAAAGGCAACCAACAACAATATATATTCAATTATTATTTTCTTGTTATGAAAAAGAAAATCTTTGATTTGGGGTTAAAATTCAGGTAAATCAAAAGAAGTAATAATGATGCTATCAAAGGTTTCCAAATACAAAACCAGGAGCATAAATTTAGATTGAGTAATGATATAAAATTTCTTCCCTAGGGGAAACTCAGAAATTCTTGTAAGGGGATAAGATGTCTTGCAATTGTGTGGGATGTGAGTGGGGGTTAATTTATTTGAATACCAAAGGGAAGGGTTATTCCTAGAGTTCTGGTGAACTCAGGGTCACTCAGATTACAGCACCAGTAAAATATATGATTATCATCATTATCAACTGACTAATCTATTCTCTTCAGATTTCATAAGATTTGGAAGGAAATCTGAGAAAATGCCTGCAAACCTCTAACAGTAGAATGATTTCCTGGGCCAGCAGCATGTTGATCGTGAATCTCTTAAAGCCATCCAGGCCTTGGTGCTTGAGAATGGACTTCGATTAATAAGTCTGATAAACATCACATTTGTGCAGTGAGTTCGTGGCTACATAGCAGTGTTTGAAATAACATATGACACAAATTATTGACTAGAAAAGTATTTTAATTCATCAATCTAGTGAGTTCACTCTACGGTGTTCTCAAATATTAATATTGAGTTAGCATAAAAATTACAAGGAGTCAGAATCATAAATCCAATATTTTATAAAATAACAACACTGAAGTTTATGACTATTAAATAACAGCTTGGATGTGTATTTCCTATGTTGTTGTTATGTAGTCTGAACCAACACACCTCAAGTGGATTTTCAGGGGCAGCAACTCTGGATGTGCTCAATAGTCCATGCCAAGAAATTTGGAAGAGTGGCCTGTCTGTATGACTGAAAGAGATCCATATTTGTTCCCATTCTCAAGAAAGGTGATCCAGCAGAAAGTAGAAATTGATGAACAATATCATTACTATCACCTGCAAGTAAAATATTGGTGATGGTCATCCAAAAAATGGCTAGAACAGTACTTTTAGAGAGAACTGACAGAAGTTTAAGCTGGGTTTAGAAGAGGCTGTGACACCAGGAATATCATTGCTAGTATCAGATGGATCCTAACTTAGACTACCAGAAAGCAGAAAATACCAGAAGAATGTCTGTTTGTGTTTTATTTGCTATGCAAGGGCATTTGACTGTGTGAATTATAACAAACTATGGCTAATATTGAGAAGAAAGAGAATTCGACAACACAATTTTTCTCATATGAAATCTCTAACTAGACCAAGAAGCTGCTGTCTGAAAATAGCAAGGAAACAATGCATAGTTTATAATCAGGAGGGCTCTGTGTCAGGGTTGTATCCATTCTCCATACCTATTCAATTTGAATACTAAGCAAATAATTCCTGAATCTCAATTCTATGTAAAGATTATGTGCCGTCAGGATTTGAGGAAGATTTATCAACAATGCACATTATGCAGATGACACAATCTTGCTCGCTGAAAGTGAGTAGAACTTGAAATTTGCTGCAGAAGATCAAGGACTACAGTTTTTATTGTGGATTGCATCTCAGTCTCAAGAAAACACAAGTCCTCACCACTGGACAAATAAGCAATATCTTGATAGATGAAGAAAAGATAAAAGTTTTCAGTGATTTCATTTGTTTGGATCCAGAATCAACACTATTTGTACCGGAAGAAATCATTCATGGAACACACAGAGGGGAATAGAGAGGAATCCTCACAAGCAGAGAAGTAGGACAGCACAAAGAGATTAGGAGATATACTGCATTGGTCAAGTCTGCTGTGAAGGACTTCTTCAAAATACTGAGCACCAATGAGGTCAATCTGGTGATTAAGATGTGCCTTATTCAGGCATGGTCTTTTCAATCACTTGTTATACATCTGAGAGCTCGACAATGTCTAAATGACAGAAGATTTGATGCCATTGAATTGTGATGCTGGAGGAGAGTACTGAATTCCATGGAAGAAAGAACTGAGATGTCTTGGGAAAAGTCCAACCAGAATGCTCCCTGGAGGGAAAGCTGGTGAAACTTTGTCTCTCATACTTCGGACATGTTGTTAGGAGAGGCTATTCTTTGTAAAGGGACATGATGCTTGGAAAAGTTGAGGGTCAGCAAAAGAAGGGAAGACTCCCTATGAGATTAATTGATGAAGTGCTTACAACAATGGGATTAAAGTTGTCAGATAATGGAGATGGCACAGGATAAGACCAGGTTCAGGTCTGTTATTCATAGTGTTATGAGTTACTCTTAACTAGGTGGCAGCTAATAACAAACCAAGCAGCACAAGATTGCCTATTATTTTCCTGTGTAACAGCTGTGAGATTTTTTTTTTTTTCAGCTGTGAGATTTGAAACATGTACCTTTGGGTTGGCAGAGCAACTCCTTTCTACTGAGCCACTAGCTACTACAGTATTGTTGTTGTGTGCCATCAAGTCAGAACCAACCCACAGCTGACCTTCCAGCAGGTTTTCAGTGGCAGTTTAATCACACAGGAGGAGACTGCCCATCTTTCTCCTGCAGAGCAGTATGGCTTCTTTGGTGGTGCCTTTGCTATTGCAGCACAGCTTCTTATCACTAGGCTACCAGAACTCCTTACTATAGTACTAGAGAGTTTTTTTCACACTTTGAGGGTTTAGTTTTCTAAAACCCTTGAGGTTGTAAGCCTTGTTTCATGAAAAGCTTTATAGCTATTATTAATATTTATAGTGATTTTGGAATTACTACTATTATTTAGCATTGCATTTCACACAATAACTTTAAACACTGTTAATATTAAAACCATTCAATTGAGCAGAAACATAAATTATTATTGTATAAGATTTTATGATAACTATTGTCTCACATCCAACCCATAGGGAAAAAATATCCTACTAAAGATATTCTCAGAAAATGTGCATTTAAACAAGAAAAAAAATTGTAATCGGTGGAATATCAAGGTTCTTAAAGCAGCTGTTATGCATAGAAAGTGAGCACACTTTATGACGGTTTTTAGTATCTATTCCAGCTGCAAATGTGTAATATAATCTGAAAATTATACAGAGCAGTCTTCATTTAAATGTGTAAACTTTATTGACAAGACGACAGCTTCAAAAGAGATAGCAGAGCCCACATTGTCAATTTTGTTTGAAGAGATTTCTTGGTAAATAAGTACAGAACAGAGCATGATAACTTGCATGGCACTTTGAATTGCATTTCAGGGCACCTAGCCAATTTTTCAACTTGCACAACATGAATAAGAAAGCAATTTTGTCTAATCAGAACACAAGACAACCTTGAATATGTGTCATGTATGGGTATTTATATTATCATATGCATATATATTATGTATACACTTGTTACATACAGAAATAATTTTGGGTTTTTTTTCATTATAAAGAAAACAAGGTAAAACTCAGTAAAATTATTAGCAGAAGAAATGCCAAGTTCATTCCCTATGACAGTAAATGCAGCCCCATTTGATATGTAGCCAGTTTTACACTAGGAGAATTTACCTTTTACTAAGAAATTGGTCTACCTGCTGTTGTGTAAATACTAAGATAAAGATAATTTCTTTTCTTCTTAGTGTATCAGTATGAATCTAATCAACAGATCATCTTACTCTTATATAAGATAGTAGTAACATGCATTTCTTGAAAATTTTATGGACTTGAGCTACAATTTAATCTAGAATATGGTTTTGGGAGTTAGTTGTCTATTCCAGCTTCCCCAGCTCCTATCATCTGGTGCCATTTTAAAAAGTGCTTTTGCCTGTGTATTCAAACTTCATCTATGGGGTTTGCTAAAACTATTTTTATTAATTAAAAAACCTTTCTTACTACAATATTTCATTTTTATACTTGGAATTCAATTTACTTGTATCTTTTAAAAATTATCTTGACAGAGATTCAGAAGTTAATTTCATTCTGTCAAAGTACCACCAGTTTTTTGCTTATAAATATTCATTAATTGTTTTCCATTATATTTTTTTCTTTATCTTTGAAATTGATGCCACTCTATTTTTAAAAATTTTGTTCTGTATGTGCTTTTCAAACTTTCTAAGTTCTTAACTCTATTTCATTCTTGTTTCTACTTTACCTATGTGCCAAACATTTTTACTTGTAAAGCATTTGTATTGTTGTTGCGAACAGTCTTCAGATTGCAGTTCAGCTTCTTGCCACTAGGCCGCCAGCACTCCCTAAAATGTTTACTGCTGTTTAATTCTAAATATTTTTTCTTAGCTTTCACTTTAATTCCAAAGACATTTGATACTTATGCATCTGATACATGGGGCTTTTTAGCTAGCTTTTTTTTTTATGCTTTTTTGATTAATTTACTATTATTACAGTTAGAGAAAATAAACGATATTATTTCATTTTCTGGAGTTTACTGAAGCTTCCTTTCTGGTCAAGCACACAATCAGTTTTTGCAAATGTTTCATGTGTGTGGAAAAAGGAAATGCTTGTTCTCTATTTTAAAAAAATTATTTTTACATAGAATTGTTTGAATTTCTTAAATTAAATTCTTTAGATTGGCTGTATCTACGCTTATTTTTTGAGCTCTAGTGGCACAGTGTTTTATGCTTTAGGAAGGTAACTGTAAGGTCCACAATGTGAATCACTTGCTCTGTGGGAGAAATAGGAAAGAAAAATATTTTCAGCCCTATGCATTTTTAATTATTAATTTTAATGGACATTTATAGAGATTTTGGATTTTCATTCATTCACTGTTGCACTTTTCTCCCCGCCCACTCCCCACCCCCAGGTCACTCTTCTCTTTGAAAAGTAAAAGAAAAATTCCTTCATTGGTATACAATGCCCCCACACAACCGCATACACACACACACACACACACACACCACCTCACCCCTCCGGCACTTCCCTGTTGCTGCCCTGAGTATACTCCACTCTGCAACCTTCATTCTGGACTCTTATGATAATCATAATATCCTATAATATATTTCTTTGAACTGTTCTCTCCCTCAGATTCAGTTTAGTTGTTTTCAGTATGATGACTATGAGTTGACATTGACTTGACAGCAGCAGATTTTCCCATTGCAATTCATATTTTGACTTCCTGGCTGTTGGTACCAAGAGTGTTGATTGAGGAGCCAAATAAACTGAAACTATTAACAATTTCAATCTCTTCACTGTTTATCATGATGTTGCCAATTGGCCCAGTGGTGAGAATCAATATCTTTTTGATGTTGAGCTTCTATCCATACTGAAGGATACAGTCCTTGACTTTCTGCAGCAAATGTCTCAGGTCCTTCTCAGTTTCAGAAAGTAAGGCTATTTCATCTGTATAATACAGATTGTTGATGAGTCTTCATCCAATCCTGATAACCACATTTCTCCTCACAGAACCCAGCCTCCTGGGGGAAAATAGATTCCAGTAGACACTCTGAATATTGCACTAGAGTGCCAAGAAAACAAAGCAAAAGGAATAAATGAAGATGTAAAGGAGGTGAACAGGAGATTTCAAAGGGAAGCAAAGGAAAACAAAGTATTATAATGAAATATACAAAGAGCTAGAGTCAGAAAATCAAAAGGAATTAACTCATTCAGCATTTCTTAAGCTGAAAGAACTGAAGAACAAATTCAAGCCTCAAGTTACAATACTTAAGGATGATGTGGGCAAAATGTGGAATAACCCAGGAAGCATCAAAAGAAGATGGAAGGAATACACAGAAATCACTATTCCAAAAATAATTGGCTGGCACAGAAGAATTTCATGAAACAACATACTCTGTGTTTCTCTGAAGGAATTGGCAAAAAACAAGACCCCAGGAATTGATGGCATATCAATCAACATATTTCAACAAACCAACACTACCCTGGAAATGCTCACCAAAAGGCATTTAACTGTGTGGATCATAACAAACTGGCTACATGTGAGAAGAATGGGAGTTCAGAACACTTTATTGTGCTTATGTGAAACCTATACTTGGACCTCTCCAGAGCAATGGTGTCTCTCTGGAGACTAAGGTAGGTCTGATACAGGCCATGGTCTTTGCAATCACTTGTTATGCATCAGAGAGTTGGACAATGACTAGGGAGGATAGAAGGAGAATTGATGCCTTTGAGCTTTGGTATTGGAGAAGAGTATTGAGAGTACCATGAACTGCTAAGAAAACAAACAGATTCATCCTGGAGAGGATTAAATCGGATGCTCCTTGGAGGCAAGGATTCTGAGGCTTCATCTGACATAGTTTGGTCATGTTTTAAGGAGGGACCAGTCCTTGGAGAAGGACATCATGCTTGGGAGGGTGGAAGGCAGGCGCAGGAGGAGAAAGTCCTCTAGGAGATGGATTGATTAGGTGACTGGGGTAATTGGGATGAGTGTGTAGGAGACAATGAGATTGGCACAGGACAGAACAGAGTTTAGGGCTGTTGTACATAGGGCAGCTAGGAGTTGCAAGCAACTCGATGGCACGTAACAACAACAACACATACTTGGACCAGAAGGCACTCGTCAGAAAAGAGCAAGGAAACATTGCATGGTTCAAAATCAGGAAAGTTGTATAAATTCGGTTTGGTAAGTATAGCAGAGAACTGAAAAACAACATTGTCAATCTAGAGGCCAAGGTGCACTTAATCCAGGTCATGGTCTTCACAATTACTAGCTGTGCATCAGAGAACTGGACAATTACTAAAGGTGACAGAATAATGATGCCTTTGAATTGTGGTGCTTAGAAAAGTCCTGAACATATCATAGTCTGCCAAGAAAACACATCAGTCTGTCTTAGAGAGAGTGAAACCAAGTTTCTCCTTGGAGGGTAGGATTTTGAAGCTCTGTCTCACATATTTTGAGCATATGGCCAGGAGAGACTGGTCCTTGGAAAAGAACATCATACTCAGAAGGGTGGAGGACCCAGAGCAGGAGAGGAAAACCCCAGATGAGATGAATTGATACAGTAACTGGAGCAATGGAGGTTGGTGTGTTGGAATTAGTGAGACTGGCTCAAGAGAGGGTAGAGTTCAGAGATGCTATAAAAAGGGTTGCTATAGGTTGTAGGCAACTCAATGGCACAAAACAACAATAACAACAACAACAATATATACTTATGAGAATAACAAACTAAAATTTCCAACAATAGTTATTAATTTTTCTAATTGTTTATACTTGTTAGAACACTCTTGACATTTCTCAAGTTGAAAGAAATGTTGTTGTTGTTGTTGTTGTTATGTGCCGTCGAGTCGCCTGTGACTCATAGCGACCCTATGTACAACAGTTCTAAACTCCGCTCTGTCCTGTGCCAATCGCACTGTCTCCGACACTCCTATCCCAATTATCCCAGTCACTGAATCAATCCACCTCATAGAGGGCTTTCCTCTCCTGCGCCGTCCCTCCACCCTCCCAAGCATGATGTCCCTCTCCAAGGACCGGTCTCTCCTCACAACAAGTCCAAAGTAAGTTAGACGGAGCCTCAGAATCCTTGCCTCCAAGGAGCCACCCGGTTTAACCCTCTCCAGGACAAATCTGTTTGTTTTCCTAGCAGTCCATGGTTGAAAGAAATAAAGAAAAAAATATAAATCTTAAGTTGCAATAGCAAATTCCAGGAGGAAAATATTTAATGCCACAGAAAGTACAAATAAAAATGGAAGAAATACATAGATACTGTACTAGAAAGAATTGGTCCACACTCAATTATGTTATGAGATGGTAAACAAATGAGAAGAAAAGAAGAAATATAAGAAATTTGGAAAATAGCTACTTGGTCAACTGATTAAAGGATATCCATTTTGTGTCCATTCCAAGTAAAGGTAATAAAATACAATGTAGAAATTATAAAAAATATTAATATCACACACAATTAAAATCTTCCTGAAGAGAAGTAAAAAACAACTGAAGTAGTCCTTTGACAGAGAACTATCAGAAATTCAAGATACCATGGATTATGAAGAGGACTTGAATGAACACTTTCACTCTAACTTGACTGAAAGCAGAGAGTACTAGAAATACAGGATTTTTTTGAGTATGCAAATATATATTATTAAAACTGTGAATCATAATAAATGATGGGCATTGCTTTTGTGTGCTATTGAATTGGAACCAGGTTATACTTGACCCTCTAGAGATTGCTCATCCTTTTCCAATAAAGAAGCTGGTGGATTTAAACCCTAGGCCTCTGGGATTGTAGCACAACTTCTTATCACTAGACCACCAGAACTCCTTTAAAAAGCTAAGCATTATAAATTGTCTCATATAAACATAGGAAGCTCTACTGGCCTGGCAGTAAGAAACTTCACTGCAACCCCGAAGGGGTTACAGTTAGGGGTTGCAAAAGCATCCAATTAAAACCAACCAACTTCTCCATAGGTGAAGGATGGACCATCTCTTCCCATGCAATTTACAGCCTCTGAAAATCCACGAGGGTCTTCAGTTCCAACTTGACTGCACACAACAATAATGACAGCAACAACATATGAGCATTATACCAGAAGATGAACCCTCAGCTAGTAAGGCAATCTCATAGTGAGGAGAAACAGGTGCAAGCATTCATTACTAATTGGAACATGGAACACATAGAGTATGAATCTAGGGAAATTGGAAGTTGTGAAAAAATTAAACGGAATGCATACAGATTGACATTCTAGGCATTAGCAAGCTGACATGGGCTGGTATTGGCTATTTTTAATCAGACCATTTCAAATAGACAACAATGAACTTGAGTTTAGTGTAGATTTAAATCTGAACAAAAGAAAAATCCACACATTTGGACCAATATACA
Organism: Elephantulus edwardii; assembly: GCF_000299155.1. Classification (NCBI taxonomy): domain Eukaryota; kingdom Metazoa; phylum Chordata; class Mammalia; order Macroscelidea; family Macroscelididae; genus Elephantulus; species Elephantulus edwardii. Next base: position 12,752,604 of record NW_006399776.1, read on the forward strand.
CAACATCATGATACACAGAAAAATGATTGATATTGTCAAGGATTTTATTAATATACGATCACCAATTATATATGACTAATGGTCTATCAGCTGGTTTTCAGAACAGGACATTGTACGGCAAGAGATGGCCCATCCTTCTCCCAAGGAGCAGCTAGTGCGTTCAAACTGTGTGCCTTTGAGATTGCAGCACAGTTTCTTAACACTAGACCACCATAGCTTCCTATATGCTTTAAATCTTCTTAATTTTCAGTGAGTAAGGCTATATCTCTGTATGTCACAGGTTTTGATGTGTATTCCTTCAATGCTGATGTTAAGTTCGTCTTCATATAATTTATCTTTGCAAAACATTTGCTCAGTTTACAGACTGAATAAGTGTGGTGAAAGATAGTCAATATAAAATATGCTAGGAATGATAAACTGAAGAAAAATAAAGTTTCACAGTCACAGGGAACATTTCAAGATCTATCTTGAAGTGTAATACTGTGAGCGATAGGAGACTATCTATACACCTATAAGTAAAACAATTGTTGTTCAAATATACACATCAACCAATAAAGTCAAAGATTAATAAAGTGAGGACTTTACTAACTTTTGCCTCTTCTAAATCCAGCTTGAATGTTAGACAGACTATGCATGGTTCTAGTGCTGTTGAATGATCACCTTTCTTAGGAATAGGAATAAACATTGCTCTCTTCTAGTCAGTAGGCAAAGCAGTTGTATCCCAAATGTCCTGGCATAGACTGGTGAGAGCATCTAGGGCTGCATCTGTTAGTTGAAATATATCAGTTGGTATTCCCAGTTCCTGGGCCTATTTTTGCCAAGACAAAAAAGCTCCAGACAATAGAAGTTAGGAACTTAGAAGATGTTTTGCATTGGAAAAATCTGCAATAAGGGACCTCTCCAAATCATTGAGGAGTAATGATTTTAGTTTGAGGACTAAGGTGAGTGTGATTCAGGCCATGGTCTTTCTGATCTCTTGCTATGCATCTGAGAGCTGGTCAGTAAATAGAGATGATAGAAGAAGAATTGATGCCTTTGAGTTGTGGTGTTGGAGAAGAGCACTAAACTTCCCATGGATGGCCAAAAGAACAAATAAATATGTCTTGAAGAGGGTGCAGACAGAGGGCTCTTTGGAGGCAAGGATAATGAGTCTTCACCTCACATACTTTGGGCATGTTGTTAGAAGGGGGTATTCTTTGGAGAGGGACATGATGCTTAAAAGGGTGGAAAGTCAGCGAGGGAGAAGAAGACCCTCAACCAAGTGAACTGGCGCAGCAACTGCCTCAATGGGTTCTATTGTGTCAAGAAGTGTAAAGATGGCACAGGATAAGACAGGGATAGGATCTGCTGTCCATAAAGTCACTATGAGTTGTAATCAACTCGATAGCACCTAATAAAAACCACAACAACAATTTGTGCTAGTGCCTTCAATGCAGTTTAAACTTCTTCCTTCATTGCCACTGGCTCTGCATTGCACAATACTTGATGAAATATTTCACTATTCATAAATTAGAAGAATAAGGTCAATGAGTGAGGATTACAGAAGAATTAATGCCTTTTATTCAGTGTTGGAGAAGAGTGTTGAATATCCCCAGGACTGCCAAACAAACAAACAGATACGTCTTGGAGAAAGTTTAGCCAAGAGTTTTCCTTGGAGACAAAGATGACAAAGCTTCATCTCACATACTTTGGTCATGTTACTAGGAAAGTTTATTTTGTGAAGAGCGACATCATGCTTGAAAGATGGAAGGATGATGAATGAAAGGAAGATCTTCCACCAGGTGAATTGACACTGACTATAGGAATCGGCTTGAGTGTGTCAGAGATTGTAAGGATGGCACTGTTAAGGACAGGTTTACATCTGTTGTCCAGAGGGTCACTATGGGTCATATTCAATTTGATGGCCCTTAATAATAGCAACAACAACCAACTTTTACAGTCTTTAATAGATGTAACATACAATCGAGATGCATGAATAAAAATTGGTATCTGGAATTAGAAACAAAGTCTAAGGACTGGTAGGGACCAGTCTCTGGAGAAGGATAATATACTTTGCAAAGAAGAGGGTCAGAAAAAAAAAGAAAATTCTCAAAGAAATGTATTGTTGCAGTCACTGCAACAATGAGCGTTAAGCACAGCAGCAGTGAAGAGGATGGGGAAGGACCGCTGTACCTGTCAGGCTCTGTTCAGGAGCTCGTTACTCTTGTAGATTGGAAAAGCATTGTTCTGGAGGAATGACAGAGAACCATTCCCCAATTCTTCTCCAGAGATTTCCAGAATTGTACTGATCAAGTTGCAATATCAACTGTGGAAAATGTCAGAGGACATGCCCTTGAGTACATGAAAACAATTGGTCCTAACGACAGAGAAGCAGAGGCAAGAGATAGGGGCAAACTATTTGTACAGTTACTATAGTGTCTTCCCTGGGATTTGGCTACAATTTCACCTTTTGCTCTAGATAATTCTGATTGAGTTTCTATTGCTTCTTACTGAAAGGGTTCTAGAAAAATAAAGCTATCTATTGGTAAACTATCATTTCTCAACAAGTGCTATTCAAGTCTGCTAACAGAAGCAGCACATGTAGGAGAGATTCCATAAGCTAGTAAGACTGAGAATTGCAGCAATTACAAAGTTATTTAAAGTATGATGGATTATACTACCAAAATAAACTCCCAGGAACACTATGTGATACTGAAACATTGCTTATATATATTTTTTAAATGAAAACAGATTAGATTAGATACAGAGCCTATGTGCTTATTTTAAATATTAAGGTGGTAGAGGTGTCCAAGTGTAACTAAAACATTAATTTGCTCCATATAAGTGTCTTTCTAGAAACGGAAATCTAGGACATTCAATTCTCCACACATAATCTTTACTAGAAGCTATTAAGTGCTCTCTGGCAAGGTAAATATTTTCACTGGCCATGGCTACCTATTTTATAGTAGAATTTTCCAAAATTTTGCCTTTGTTTTAAATGTTTGGAAAGTCTGAAGGAGAAGACATTTTAATTACAATTCATTAGAGAATAGCCTGAAAAGATGAGCTGAGATGACTGAGGAGATCATCCATTCTTTTCCCACTGTCTAAGTAAAGAAACAATTCAGATTAAGGAAATGTTAAACAGTTGTGTGATGTTTTCTGTAAATTATGAATTACATGCTCTTTGGCTGATAAGTAACATTATGTAACAAGAAGGTGGTTGAATATTGAGATATAAAGTAAAAATTTACATTATATCCTTTTTATGTAGTTTAAATGTTTGATTTTCAGACACATGGAAATCTTGATTTATTGAATTTGCAAAGTGAAAACTAAAGCTAATCAATATTTACTCTGGCTAATTTAATTTTGTGCACATATATATTTTATATATATTTAATCTCTATGGGAGCCATCAAGATCTGACTTACACCCTGTTCTTCTGAACCCAGACTTCATTTGTTGTCTACACTACCTGAATCTCAAGATCAAATCCTTCAAACTGATTTCTAAGAAGTTATACATACATGAAATATATATATACATAATACATATGTAATATATATGTATATATATATGTGTGTGTCTGTGTGTGTATATATACATAAAAACAGTTGTTGGAATGGGAACTCAAACTCAAGTGCTCCTGCTGCCAAGACCTACACAACAGCTGCTTCTATTGCTACCCATTTTCATCTATTTCATAAAAAGAAGAAACAATCTAACACATACTAGGAAAACACACACATTTTTTTAATGAGGAAAAGATATTGTCCAAGTTCTCTTTAAATGTATATTTCCTTAACTACTTTTTATGCTGATTAATTAATGAGGAGCTGTGATAGTGTATGTATTTAATAGTATATTGTACTCTTGAAAAAAATAGTGCATGTGTCTCAAATCTACCAGCAAATGTGCTGGAGAAAGATAGGCAGACACCTTCCTAATGTTAATGCCTTAAAGTCTCAGTAGAGGGTTTTATGACGCTGAACTGACTGTGTGGCAGTGAATCCATGTTTATACATGCTACACATGTGTACATCCACTATCATCAAGTCAGTTATGACTTTCCTCAACCCTATAGGTCAAATTGGACTTGCTTTAATTTTCTTTAACTTCATTTTGAACTTTTGACTGCTGATATTGAGATCATCCAAAAATTCTTTGCAGATATTCAGTCTGATTCCTGTGCACATAATCTGAGTCTTGTGAAATCCATTATATTTGTTCCTATTCCCAAGAAAGATGATGCAACAGAATGTAGAAATTATAAAATAATATCTTTAATATTATATGCAAGAAAAATATTGCTGAAGATTATCCACAAACAGCTAGAACAAGACATTGAGAGAGAACTGTCAGCAATTCAAGCTCGCTTTAGAATAAGCCATGGCCCTAGAGATACCATTACTGATGTCAGATGGAGCCAGCCTGAAAGCAGAGGATACTAGAAAAATGTCTATTTGTGTTTTATTGACTATTCAAAGACAATTCTGTAGATCATAGCAGATTATTGTTAACATTGAGAAGAATGTTAAATCATAGTCTATACCTAAGAAGCTGTTGTCTGACACAGCATGGAAATGCTGCATGATTCAAATTAGGAAAAATGTATGTCAGAGTTTTATCCTTTCTCCATATCTGTTACATTTGTATGCTGAGCAAATTATTTGAGACTATATATATATATATATATACTGGAGGCAAGGAATTGTCATCTAACATACTTTGGGTATGTTGCTTGGAGAAGCTATTCCTTAGCAAGGGGCATTATACTTGGAAAGGTAGAGGATGGAAAAAAGAAAGGAAGACCATCCATGAGATGGACTGAACAGTGACTGCAGCAATGAACGAAAATGTGGTAGAGCTGATGAGGATGGCACAAGATAGAGCAAGGTTCAGATCTGTTATTCAGTGAGTTGCTATGAGTCATTCTTAACTCAGTGGAACCTAACAACAACAACATTAGGAACAAAAAGGACTTTCCCATAATGTTTCCAAGGCTGTAAATCTTAGTGGGAGCAAACTGTTTTATCTTTGTCCTGCAGAAGAACCGGAGGATTTATAAGGTGAGCTTTTCATTCACTTAATTCACTGTGCCACCAAGATTCTCCTTAACTTCATTCCCCTTGCCTTGTTTGTCTCTTTCTCTATTATACATTTATTTTTATCTATTTGACAATTTATTAGATATTAAAAACTCATTCCATGGAGTTTGTTTCAACTCATATCTGTTTCTAAGGCTGTAAATGTTTATGTGGAGGGACTACTCTTCTTTCTCCTAAAAAATTTGTAGTGGCTGTTGAATTCAGACTGGAAGCCTTTATTTAGCAGTCCTATTTGTTAGCCATTACACCACAAGGGCTCTTTACAAAGGCACTAGATGATAGAAAGTATTGTTTTAATTATTTAGTAATTGGTATGTGTGGTGAAAAGATTAATACTTTAATTAAAAGTTCACAATTAAATCTTTAAAAATGCAAACTAAACAGGAAGGAAAACAGGAGTACTATATGGGGTCTATACAATTGAAAGAGAGTTGTTGGAAATTCTGTGCTATATTCCTGATGAGTGGAAAGTAAACCCTAAGTGTTAAGTTTGAAATCATTTACTTAATCGAAGATACTGTGACGACTTTATGTTTCAAAATATTTGTTTACATCTCTATGTGAGCCAAAGAGACCAACTTATATTTTCTCCAATGTTTGCTGCATAAATATTCAAGAAATGAAACAAATTTGGAATTCTTCAATATAAGCTGTAAATTATAGTCTAATTTTTGAACAAAGGACATTAAGTATTTCATTGTTTTGATAATTAACTTTAGCAATTTTATTGGTGTTATTAAGAATACACAATTACTTGTAATAATAACTATTTGCTATTAATAGTAAAAAAATGAAATAGATCAATAAAACCTCCATTGTTAGCTCATTTACATTAAAAATGTAGTAAGTCAGAAAATATTGTAACAGATATATTTGGCAATGTAGTAATTTTTCAAAGATCATTTGGAAACTCTAGTCCTTAGATCATTTAAAATTAGAGTAAAAAATATAATGAGCAATGCATTTGACAGAAATTTAAGAGTCTGGATAGAATAGTGAAATGACCAGTCAAACTAACTTTCCCCTCTTTATTTTATGGTACCTTATAAAGAACTAACTCCACCTTATTTATAATAGTTTTTAACTAGTTTATTTCATTAAAATAATGATTAAACATTATAGATGAAAACAGAATAATGGAAGCAGCACTGTTTGAAAGGCTATTGCTTTTTTTACAAAAATTATCTGCAATAATGAAATAGTTGAAAATTTATCCAAAGTATCTGAAGAGTATAGATCACAGTTCTTTTAATAAAAATACTTTAGTCAAACAAACAAATACTTTAACTACATATATTACCTTCAAGGAATATTTATGCAATCATTAAGATAATTATTCTAATAATATTTGATTTAGAAATGCTATTTTGTTACATATAAATACTTTAACCACATATATTAGCTTCAAAGACTATTTATGCAATCACTTAGATGATTATAAATCTGTAGTCCGGGACCTCTCCAAATTATTGAGGAGTAATGATGTAAGTTTGAGGACTAAGGTGCATCAGATTCAGGCCATAGTTTTTCCTATTACTTGCTATGCATCTGAGACCTGGACAATGAATAGTATTACAGAAAAAGAATTGACACCTTTGATTGAATTATGGTGGTCTATCGGTTACATGCATAGATGTATGGATGAGCAAAAAAGGGTTGCTGGCTTGAGGAGCAGGCAGGCAGGAAGACTGCAGATTTGGCTCCATGTGAGGACTAAAGCAGAGTGAAGGGACACTAGTCTGGAATTCAGGGAGAAAGGTGGACTCCTGAGTTTGCAGCTGTTACCCATTTGGACCTAGCCATGGATGGCTAAGATAAATTGACCAGAACCCAACCAGAAGAAGAGAAGATGGTCCATGCTATGAGTTAGTGCTGATCACTGCAACCTAGCGACTTGCTCTGTGCTGGACTTTGCTTGTGGATTCATATGGTCAAAGTTTCCAAACTGAACAGAAGATTCTTCATCAAAAAGGACACGCTTGTTCCCTCAAGCTGGTTTGGTAAGGATGGGTAAACCAGAACAACTATCTAACATGAGGATAGTAAGATAAAAGGTATGAAGTAGCTGGCTTACATACTTTCATGAGTGTAGTTATTAGTAAGATTATTGTAATAGGAAAGTTAATTCTTCAGATATGAAGGTTAGTGGCTACTCTGTGGTGTCACAGGTTTATTGTTTACAATGGCTTTCCTAGTAATTGAGTTTGACTTTGCCACATGGCGAGGCGGTGACATGTAAATGGATTTGTTGCTCTATTCACAAGGGGATTGGTTAGGTTTGCCATCAAATGGTAAGGATTCAGCAGCAGAAATTTAGTCTCACCATCAGCAAAGAAGAAGCAAGGAATGCAGAGTATGAGTTCTTTGTGGCCAACAATTCTTGCACCACTCAGGCTGGGACCTATAGGAGCAGCAGCCACAGCAGAGAACCAGAGATCTGACAGGCACAGAACTGACCTAGGAACTACTACACCATGGAACTACAGCTAGGAGCCTTCACCCAAGTTTATCGAGGACTTGTGGGGAGATGCCCTAAGTGGCAGAATGAAAAGAACACCAGCCTAAAGCTGTGAGGCTGAAGGTTGGGGTTCCTGCAGACACATTTTGGAAGCTGTCCTGAGTGATTGTATACTGCTGTCAACCTGAATTATAGCTTTTTTATTTCCCCAATGAGCACTGTAATCATGGGGGAGGGGGGAAATAATTGGATTAATGCATATAAAAAGTTCTTGGTAAATGTTTTTGAAAGCAGTATTTAATTATTCCTATGACTCAATATTTTATTTCTGTACTGTATTTCTAGGTACAGATTGCATCCTGCTTTGGATTGCATTCAGATGGTAACAATATGCTAGTTTTGCAAAGCACTGCTACAGTCTTGCCCATCTTTAGGCTATGTGCTTTTGCGAAGTATGACATTCAGAATTCAGAAATTCCTGATTTGTTTTAGATAATTTACATTATGTTTTAAAGAGGTAGCATACATTTCCTGAAAAAATAGAATTTCTTTTTTGGGAGCGGAAGTGTCTTTGGTGTTCAACTGAGTTTAAGAAAATGAATTATATCCTGTGTGCCTTACTCATAGATAAAAGTAAACAGTCTAAAATGTCATATCTGTTGCCAAATATTTAGGTATTTTTCATCGTGTATTAGATCCATGAAGATTATTCAAGAGTCTCTGAAGGAGCTGATACCTAATAACGTAGACCCTCTGTGGACTGTGATCTTTAGGAAGTAGATCATCAGACTAGTTTGAGGTGCCTGTGGGTGATTTTGAACCTCCAACCCTTTGGCATGTGGTTGAGCACTAAATTGTTTCCACCACCTGGAACTCTTACTGTAAGGAAGAGAACTAAGGGGAACAGAAATAGTATTCTTCCTAGGGACAGAATTTCCTGTATTCCCAGGATTTGCTGAGGAAGGTTGTGCCTTCAGGAGGCAGGAAGACTCATCAACAATCTGTGTAATGCAGATGGTAAAATCCTGCTTGCTGAAAGTGAAGAAGACTTGAAACCCTTGCTGCAGAAGATCAAAGACTATACAGCCTTCAATACAAATTGCATCTCAACATCAAGAAGACAATGATCTTCACCATTGGACCAATAAGCAGTACCATGATGAAGGGGCAAAAAATTGGAACTGTTGCTTTCCTTACTTGGATTCAACATCAACACCTTTGGTTCCAGAAGCAGGAGATCAGGAGACAAATTACATTGAGCATATTCCTTGCCAAGGACCTCTCCAAATTATTGCAGCAATGATGTCAGTTTGAAGATTAAAGTGCACATGATTCAGGCTATGATCTTTTCAATCACTTGCTATGCATCTGATAGCTGAAAAACATCTAAGAACAACAGAAGAAGAATCGATGGCTTTGAGTTGTGGTGCTGGAAAAGAGTACTGAATGTCTCATGGAGTGCCAAAAGGAAAAACAAGTATGTATTAGGGAAAGAGAAGCCAGAGTGCTCCGTGGAGGCAAAGATGGTAAAACCTTGTCTCCCTTACTTTAGACATGTTGCTAAGAAGAGGCTACTCCTTAGATAGGGACATCATGCTCTGAAGGGTGAAGGGTCAGTTAAAGAGAAGAAGCTCCTCAACCAGATAGATTGAGATTAACACAGTAACTACAACAATGGGCTCAAGTGTATCAGATATGATTAGGATGACACAGGACAAAACAGGGCACAGACATGTCATTCATAGGTTGCATAACTCATACTTGACTCAATAACACCTAACAACAACAAATAGAAGCACAGAGCTATGGTGGCTTAGAGGTAAAGAGTTGTGCTGCCAACTCAGAGGCATATGGTTTGAATCTACCATCTACTACATAAAAGAGAATATGAGAAATACCTTTCTATGTGATTTATTGCCTCGAAAAATCTACAGGAGGGTCAGCTATGAGTCTGTTCTGACTTGATGGTACATAGCAATAACAACATAGATAAATAGCTCTATTGCCATAGTTTGTAGAGAGCTGCACTTCTAACTCAAAGGCAACACTTCTCTGGAGGTTCAAATCCACCAGTTCCTGCTCTGAAGAAAAAGGGATAGTCTTTGAAAACCCAATGAGTCTCAGATATGAGTTGGTCCTGCTTGAAGGCACAGAGAGAGAGAAAGAGAATGAGTGTGAGAGAGACTCCAATGTCAAAGATTTTCTAAACTCTATTGCTTATTTCAATTTGTGTTAATGCCAGGTAATAAATTTAAAAACTTGTCATTACAAAATTAATAAGGCCTTAAAATATGTTCACATTCTCAACAGTTATTGTTTCTGGTGTCTTAATTATAAGCTTAAGATGAAAGAAAATATTACAGGAAAAGAATCAAGATCATTGGTGAAAAAAATACAGTCTTTTTCTCCTCTCTTCCAACTATTCTGCACCTCATATTTTGTTTTGATTATTTTAATAATTATTCCTGGAGATTAAAATTCCTAATTGGCCAGAAAAAAAGGGTGAAAAAAATTAAGGAGAAATGAGGGGGAATGAATGAATAGGGAGCCAAAAGTTAAAACAAATGTCTTAAAAATTGCATAATTTTTCTCTAAACATAAAAAAAAAACTATTAGCTAACCCAATCCAGTCTTCTCTGAATCCTCAAATTCACCCACACTTCTGAACATTTTTCAATAATGAAAAAAAAGGGAAATATTTATTAACACACATCGTCATGTTGCAGTTTTCTTCTTTTCCTTTCTGTAACTGATTCTGGCACCTTAGTACAATGATGATAGCATGCAAATTTTTATAAAATAACCTAGTTAGGATTCCAACAATAAATAATTTCCATTTCTATCACTTTTAAAGCATCATTACAAAGAGTAATGTGTAGTAATGTGGCCTTATGTTTCTTATTTTACAGATCAATCTGTTTTTCTTAATTTTAATTTATAATCAGCACAACTGAAGCTTCCTAATCATATCAGACATGCCAATCCTTTCAAAATAAAATCTGATTTAATATCAAGGAGCCTGGCTGGAATTCATGGAGGAGAGTACCCCCCCCCCCAGTTCTCCCCAGAAGTTTTTGGTTGATACTCCACACATTAACACGGTCAATCTTCAACCTGTACAGTTAATGGACAAAATTCTCTTAGAGTCAAACAATCTCTGATCTGGTTGTCATAGCTGAGAGTATGTCTAGGCAGATGTTAAGTCAAATGATGTCAGAGTTTCTTGCTTCTAGTTTTGATGAGGAGGAAGAGAATAAAACATGAGAAATGAAATTATCCTTGAAAAAAGTCTAGAACAAAACAAATTGTTGCTGTGAAGGTGGAGCTATATTTGTCTCAAATCTTAAATTATTCTTTTTTTTCCTCTTTAATTTTACTTATTTTGTTGTTGCAAACACACACATCAAAACTTAAACCAATTCAGTATTTTTAACATGTACAAGTTAGTAATAATAACATTCTTCTAGGTGGTTACCATTCTCATCATATTTTTTGGATTTATCCCCAGGAGATATTTGATTGCACATGAATAGCTTCAAAAATTACCCCGTTTTTGGTTATTGTTTTTACTATGGCTATCATACAACTTTTGTCAGCTCAAGGTTTTATAGATATACAAAGTAGTAATCAGCTCTGTGATCTTACTTTTAATCATTGCTATTTTTTCCATTATCATTAATGATCCTTTTTTTCTCCTCATTTCCATACTTAATCAAAACTGAAGCAAACTCTTAAGACCTGATGAATTATAATTTCCATATATTTAGCTTTTCTCATCTTTTTTTATAAAGTGAAGTCACACCTCTGTCCTTTTGTGATTGGCTCTTTTTACTTAGTGTAATATATTTAGGATTCATCCACACTGTAGTAATAACAAGAGTTCATTTGTCCCACTAAGAAGTAGTCCACTGTATGTATGTACTATATCATTTGATGATGGATTTTTAGGTTGTTTCCAATTCATGGCTATTGTGAACAGAGCTGCAATGAGCATTGGTATACAAGTCTCTTTGAGTCTATGATTTCAAATATTTTGGATATTCTTGTAAGTGGAGTTGCTGGGAAATATGTTAAGTCAATATAGTGTTGTGTTTTTTTTTGAGGAAAATAACTCCACACTGTTTTTATAAAGACTATATTTTTTTGTGTGTCTTTCCAATGGTAATACATAGGAAAATTTGGTAGCAGAGTCCATAGGAAATTGCTCTGCTAACCCCCAAAAAGGTTTGAATCCACTTAAAAACATAGAGGAAAAAAGATGAACAATCACCTCTCAGAACTCATAACTTCAGAAACACAATGGAGGGTGAACTATGAGTAAATTCTGACTATGTAACAATAAGAGAGAAAGAAAGGGGGGAGGAAGGAGGGAGGAAGTGGGGGGGGAGAGGAGAGAGAGAATATGTGAATGAGACAAAACATAATAGCAAAACATTAGGGTCTAGGTTCTTTATATCTTCACCATCATTTATTATATTCTATTTTGTTGAGGGTTCTTCCCTTTTTAATCTTAGCCATTCTAATGGGGATAAAATGGTATCTCGTGGTTTTGATTTGTATTTCCTCATAATATTTTAAGAGATGTAAGGAGATGGAGGGATTATAGACTCATCTTCCTATTTCATTTTGCATCTCTAAACTGTTTAACCTGATAGACACCTACTGCTGACCTGATCTTGAGGGATACACAGATTTCCATGAAGGCAGTTTGTGGGTATTTTTGGCCTATACAACAGATAGAGGAAGAGCTCTTCTTGCTAGCTGCAAGCTGGAGCTGGTGTCAGGCTTCACTAGGCACACAAGGCTCTGATTTTGTATCATTAAAGACTCATTATCTCTTTTAACTTCTGTTGAAAGCATTCATCCATAGCTCTAGCTACTACTGAAACAATAGGGGCTCCTAGCTCAGTAATAAAGCCACCCCCCCAACTCCTTGCTTAAAGAGCCTTTAAAGGATGGATTGGCTTCACAATGCAGAAACAAAAAAAGCTAGAGCTCCAGAAAATATGAAAGGTTATTTCTGTATGGAACTTCAATTTTAAAGAGCAGAAGAAAATCATCTGATGTGAGTTGCAGAGCTGGGAGTCTGATACCTGAATACTAAATTCATATTGGGAAATATTACATTTTCCAAAGGAGAATAGCATGCTTTTCTTATGCTTTGTCTCAAAGAGAAAAATACTTTAATAAGAATGAGACAAGCTTGGTGTATTGATCTTGCCAATTTGTTAGGTATTAATATATATTTGGCAGGGAGCTAAACTCTCCATTGAATTCAACAGTGGATTATATGAACAGTAATTTCTACATTTACCGGCTTTGTTTACACTTTCATTATACTTCTACTGCATTATCTGATGCCTTCATACAGTTTTCAATCTTATAGCCACTTTAATCTCCTCCTGCACTCAGCATATCTGAGTGAGTTTGTTGGCATAAGGGAATTTTGAAGGTTATATTACAGTACATGAATCAAAGGAAAATGAAATGCACTGGAGACACGATCAGCCAGTTTTAATTCATTGCAGAAAGTTATAGATACCAAAATGCATTTAATGTAATCTGATCTCTTTATTCAGCCTTGAATTTATGAGCAATTTACCAGGAGTCAAATGACAACTTTGTTTTAAAAATAGTAGTCTTTATCAAATACCATTTTAATATATCTCTGACATATTTACATTTAAAGAGTAGAGAAAAGTGGAATCTTTGAACATAAATTTCTCTTTTCATGGGAAAAAAGCTTGAAAAAGATGATGCTTTTGTTCATTGAAACATTATCTGTCATTATAACATAGGTCAACTTTGTGATAACAGTTGAATAAATTCAGCTCATCATACAGCTAGTAAACAGATTAGAAGCCCCCCACGATTATAGAACATTTTATTTTAAGAAGGCAAATCATTAAAAAAAGCAAATCATTTCATTGTTGTGCTCAACTCTAAAAAAAATTAAAAAAACCCAAACAAAACAAAACAAAACAAAAACCCAAACAAACCCAAAAATATATTAGTAAACCAGGTCTCTGCCTGGAATGATCAAATACTTTTGGTTCAAGCTGGTCAACAAGTAGATATGGACAGTGGTATTCAGACAATTTCCCCACCAGCAACACAAATAGGAGGTAAGTATCTGTCAACTATTTTTTTGGTTATAGGATTCTGGGTTCTGAGCCATTTCTGCTAATGTAAACCCTTTAAAAATCACTTGTCTAATTTGGGAAGAGATAAAGAAATCCCTTCTCATTCATATTAGAGAAATTTCCTTTTCTCATACATCACAGCCCAGGGATTCCGGTTGAAGGGCAAATGTAAAAAATCTACATGCTGTTTTTCTTTAACAAAGTTAACAATCCATTCCAAAGCAAATACAGTTTCCTTTTGCTTCTCTGAAAATTTCATATTGTTTACAGAAAGTCTATGTAATGTTATCAAACCAAAGGAAATAATACGTTTTTTAACTAGTACATTGATAGCATCTCACCTTAATATATATGGAAAATATTATCATACAATAACGTACAGTATTTATAATGAATTTACTTTCAAAATTCTATTTATATTATTTTTAAAAGTAATTTAATAAAGTAACTACATTTTATTAAGTGTGTAAAGTAAAACTGGAAGTCTCACCATACAGTTTATATAATGATAATAACGATAATAATATCAGCATGAAGAGCATTCTGAGTGGTGGATTAAAAAACACAAATTTTGTTATTAAAATTGAGCTCCACATTACTTTTAGAACAGCAACATTCATAAAAATTATTTTCCTAACATTAAACATGTCTAGCTTTTGAAATACGCATAAGCTTTTATTCCAGAAATATTCCAAACCAAAAGTGGATCAATTTCAAGTATTCTCATGCAGTTAATTTTACCCCATAAAAATGATGAAATATCATTTTCCTTGATATGTTTTAACAAAGAAGTTCATAGGGATTTGAGAAAAGATGTAAATAGTAGCAGTGGAGGTGGAACAAGAATTTATTTTCAAAATTGCTGGTCGATGTTCTAAGCGGTTCCATCATTTCCTTTGAAAGAAATATTATTCAGTTGTTCGTCAAATCTCACAAATTATTCTCTTGTCCAAAAATTTCATAATCCATAGAGTATTATCTTGCTGAATCGAATTAAAATTCCTTCAATTATGCACCTTCTGCACTCTTGCATGTAATCCAAAACTTAGAGGACTAGTCATGCCATCCTAAAGTTTCCACTCATCCAAGCTACAATTAGTTCTTTATGTTTTCATTTTGAATCAAGTATATTGCTTTTTCTTAATTATTTTCTATAATGCTATGATGTGACACAGTTTCAATTATGCCCTTAAAAGTGATTTGAAGTTTTTCTAACCTGTAAATGTGGTATCTGTAATTATATACCCAATTCCCTTTTTTCCTTGAATATTGAAAATTGAGTGTCTTGATGTTAATATTTTTTGCATCTCTTCCTTTTGAGAACTCATATGCATGAATTTATACCTATAAATTATCAAGGGATATTTGCATCTTCTGCTTATGCCACTTTTCATGGTGATGCCTGCCTATCCACTACTATTGTGTTAATTCTGACAAATACTGAGTGGAACGTCCCCAAAGGACTTTCAAGGCTGTAAATCTTTATGAAAGCAGAGTGCTGCAACTTTCTCCTGCGATTGTGTAGTGGATTTCAATTGCCAAACTTAGGTTAACAGCAAAATGTTTCAATCACCAGTTATGCAAATTTTGCTAAATAGAATGAAATTATCGTTACGTGTCAGAGAAGAACTATGTTTCGTAGGGATTTCAGTAGATGCTAGCTTATTAAATTAGGTTGCCAGTCCTTTCTTTCTCAGTGTGTGAAATATTTTAATTATCTCTTCCTTTGAGCTGCTATCTTTCACAATATTCATAAATATCTTAACTACATTCAAGTTATAAAATGAGAAAAGAAAAATGTCCTATTTTTAATAGAAAATGGAATCTCTATCACTGTCATTGAGTACATAACCATACAATAAAAATATATACTAATTTTTTTTATTTTGGTGTGAAATAGTAAAAGTGATAATTTATTTCAAGGCTGATTTTTTCCCTCCACTTACTTGCAGGGAAGAGGTTCGGTGGCACTAATGGATATAGAAAATGATTGAAAATGGTTAAGATTTGTGAAGAACTCTGAAGATGAAATATAGCAGTGATATGGAGAGGATATGCCTTTATCAAGAAGTGAGACTGGTAAAAGATAGTTTATGGTCCACTTGTTGTTATTGTTGTGTTATGTGCCATTGAGTTGCTTGCGACTCATAGCAACCTTATGTACAGTAGCCCTAAACATTGCTCTGTCCTGTGCCAATCACACTGACTCTGATACACCCATCCTGATTACCCCAGTCACTGAATCAATCCATCTCATAGAGGGCCTTTCCCTCCTGCACTATCCCTCCACCCGACCAAGCATGATGTCCCTCTCCAAGGACTTGTCCCTCCTGACGACATGTCCAAAGTATGTTAGACGAAGCCTCAGAATCCTTGCCTCCAAGGAGCCACCCAGTTTCACCCTCTCCAGGATGAATCTGTTTGTTTTCTTGGCAGTCCATGGTACATTCAATACTCTTCTCCAGCACCACAGCGCAAAGGCATCAATTCTCCTTCTATCCTCCCTAGTCATTGTCCCACTCTCTCTGATACATAACAAGTGACGTAGGTGCACCTACGTCTCCAGAGAAGCACCATTGCTCTTCATTACTTGGGAGAGGTCCCGAACAGCAGACTTTCCAATCGCAATATGTCTTTTAATTTCCTGGCTGCTGGTGCCAAGAGTATTGACTGGAGCTAAGCAAACTAAAGCTGTGTACAATCTCAATCTCTTCACCATCCATCCTGATGCTCCCAATTGGTCGGTCTGGTGGTGAGAATCCTTGTCTTCTTGACATTGAGCCTCAATCCATATTGAAAGCTGCAGTCCTTGACCCTCTACAGCAAGGTTTCAGGTCCTCCTCAGTTTCAGCAAGCAGAGTTATGTCATCTGCATAACGCAGATTGTTGCTAGATCTTCCACGAACCCTGACCCTACATTTCTCCTCGTAGAGCACAGCCTCCCGGATAATCTGTTCTGCATAAAGTTTGAAAACATATGGAGACAGGATACATCCCTGGTGTATACCCTTCCTAATTTTGAATCACGCAGTGTTTCCTTGCTCTGTCCTGACGACCGCCTCCTGGTCCAAGTATAGGTTTCGCATTAGCACGATCAAGTGTTCTGGGATTCCCATTCTTCTCAAAGTCAGTCACAGTTTATTATGATTCAGACAGTCAAATGCCTTTACATAGTCAATGAAACACAGATAGACACTCCTCTGGTATTCCCTGCTTTCAGCTAAGATCCATCTAACATCAGCTACAATATCCCTAGTATCACAACCCCTTCTAAACACAGCCTGGACTTCTGGCAGTTCTCTGTTGATGTGCTGTTCCAGTCGTTTTTGGATAATCTTCAGTAGAATCTGGATAGTATGTGAAATCAATGATATTGTTCTATAGTTTCCACACTCTGTTGGTTCACCCTTTTTTGGGATGGGAACAAATACAGATCTCTTCCAGTCAGTTGGCCAAGTGGTTGGTCCACTTACACAATCACAAACTCAAAATTAACAGCTTCTCAATATAGTTTCTCTTTCCTGGAAGCTGCTATTCCATAACTTGACAAAGTGGTTGGGACAATGGGCTCAAACATAGAATGACTGTGGAAATGACACAGATTTAACAGTGTTTTTTTCCTTTCTACATGGTCAGTATGAGTTGGAACTGTCTTGACATCATCTAACAACAACAACAACACTGTATTTCTAACAACAGCAGCTTCTATCTTTGAAGTTGGATTTTAAGAGATAAGCTTTTATTCATCCTAGGAATGTTCAAATGTAAACAGGATTTTGAAGATAAAAAGCCTTAGATTTTCAGGTATTTAACACCTGAAAAGAAAATAATATCTACAGAGACCATTTCAAGCTTCCAAGCTGTGTGAACAAAATGGGGCAAACTAAATAGTCCCTCCAATTTAAACTGTCTTCTCCGGGTAAAAAATCATCTAGCTAGACAAGATCAATATTTTGTAAAAAAATGGCATAGAACTGATCTAAATATGTGAAAATATTTAAGCAAATTTGTGAGTATGAATAAAGTTTATTTTTTATAGCAGTATGAACACTGAACTCTTCATTGGAACAGAAAAGAGTAGCAAGGGAAAAAGCCAACACATGGCAACCAACTTTTTGAAAGATTAACCATTACCTTCTAATAATGTACTTTAACAATTTTCTATTTGCTGTATTTGCAGTATGTGGTCTTTGAGATCCCCTTACTGCTACTCCATAGACAGGTACTTACAACTTTCTTAAAAATCATCCTTCTATCACCAAAATGAATTGTGGGCACAGTAGGTTTGTTTTTTTTTTACCAGACAGTAGTATTTTTGATAGAACACTATGAAACAATATAATTATGCTTGTAAAAGAACAAGCATTGTAATATTACAAATGTGAATACTTTCTGTTGTCTAAACATATCACTTTAAAATTTTATTTTACACTGAGTAGTCATCAATACTTGTTCAGCATTTCTTAAACTCAAGGAACTGAAGAACATATTCAAACCTCGAGTTGCTACAATCAAGGATGCTTT
>NW_006399776.1:12772308-12792308 GCF_000299155.1 Elephantulus edwardii
TGGATTGATTCAGTGACTGGGGTAATCGGGATGGGTGTGTCAGAGGCAATGAGATTGGCACAGGATAGAGCACGGTTTAGGGCTGTTGTACATAGGGTGGCTATGAGTCGCAAATGACTCGACAGCACATAACAACAACAACAGTCATCAATTCAATCAATCATTTTTTCCATTATATATGCAGTGGTTTCAAATACCAGATGACCTAGTGGTAAGGAGTTGTACTGCCAGACCCCCCCAAAAAATCAAGGTATGAAAACACCAATTACTCAGGAGAAAGATGGGTAATCTCCTCTCATTCAACCATTGAAAACCTACTAGAGGGTCAGCTATGTATTGGTTCTGATGTGATGGTACATAACAAAAATAGGAAAATCAGAATTATGGAAAAATGGAGGATGTCCATATTAGATCACAAAGTGAATGATGACTACATTATTACATAATTGTCATGTTACATCAAAACATATTTTCCAAATTATGTAATTTTCAGACTGCAAAATTGTATCATCAAATATCTGTCAGACCAATTAGAGTAATAGTCCAGTCAAGTTAACACATAACCTTGGCCAACACAGCTAAAATTATTCTCCCCTAGCACCCTGAAGAACAGATGAGTTGTGGAATGATTGATCAAGGATATCATCCATGAAGAAAACAAAATATCATTACAAAAACAGAGGAGAAAGAAAAAAATCAAAATAGATGTCAGAAGAGACTTTAAAACTTAATCTAGAACATTGAGAAGCAAAACAAAAAGAAAACATGCCAAAGTAAAAGAGCTGAATTGAAAGAAGATTTTGAAGGGCAACTTTAGAAAACAAAGTAAAATATTATAATGGAATATGTAGAGAACTGAAATTTGAGCTTAAAAAGGGAGAACTCACTCTGCATTTCTCAAGCTGAGAGAACTGAAAAACAAATTTAAGCCTCGTGTCACAAAATTGAACGATGTTATGGCGATATATTGAATGACCCAGAAAGCATCAAAAAACAAAATGTAGACAGAACACACAGGATCATTGTACCAGAAAGAACTGATTGACACTGAAAAATTCCAGGAAGTACCATATGACAAGAGCCAATGATAATGAAGGAGAAAGTGAAAGCTGCATTGAAGCCATTGGAAAAAAAAAAAAAAGCCCCAGAATTCAATGAGATACAAGTTGACTCATTTCAATTAAGAGATGCAGCCTTGGATGTGCTTACGTCTATGTCAGGAAATATGGAGGACATCAACCTGGCCAATTGATTGGAAGAGGTCCACATTTAAACCCATTCCCGAAAAGGGTAAGCCAACTGAATTTGGAATCTTTCGAACAATATCATTAATATCACATGCAAGCAAAATACTGCTGAAGATCATTCAAAGCCAGCTGTAACAGTACATAGATAGGGAACTGCCAGAATTTCAAGTGGAAATTAGAAGTCGTGGCACCAGGGACATCATTGTTGATATCTGATGGATTCTGGATGAAAGTAAAAATACCAGTAAAATGTCTATTTGTGTTTTAATGACTATGCAAAGGCACTTAATTGTGCTCATGTGAAACCTATACCAGGACCAGGAGGTTGTTGTGTGACCAGAGCAGAGAGACACTTCATGTTTTAAAATTAAGAAGGGAGTGTTCCAGGGTTGTATTGTCTCTCCATACCTATTTAATCTGTATAATGAGAAAATTATTTGATAAGCTGGACTCTGTGAAGAGGAATGTGGCATCAGTAGTGGAGAGAGACTTATCAATAACTTGTTTTATGTAGAGGACATAACCTTGCTTACTGAAAGTGAAGTAATTGTTGTACAAGATCAAAGAATGCAGCCCTCAGTATGGATTGCATCTCAATGTCAAGAAAACAAAGATTCTTTCCACTGGAACAATAGGCAGTGTCAAGATGGATGGAGAAAAGATTGAAACTGTCAACAACTTCATCCTATTTGGATCTACAATTAACTCCCTTAATACAAGCAGTAAGGAAATAAGGAGACACATTGCACCGGGGAAAATAGGTGGTTAAGGACCCTTTCAAATTGTTGAGTAGTTATGATGTCAGTTTGAGGACTAAGGTAAGTCTGATTCAGAGTATAGTCTTTCTGATCACTTGCTATGCATCTGAGAGCTTGACAGAGAATTAAGATGACAGAAAAATTGATGCTCTTGAGCTGCAGGGTTAGAGAAGAGCAGTGGACATCCTGTGCATGGCCAAAAGAACAAAGAAATATGTCTTGGAGAGGGTACGGCCAGAGTGCTCTTTAGAGGCAAGAATGATGAGCTTCACCTCACATACTTTGAGCATGTTGCTAGGCGGGGTTATTCTGTGGAGAAGGCCATGATGCCAGGAAGGGTGGAAGGTTGTTGAAAAAGAGGAAGACCTTCGACTAGGTGGATTGATGTGATGATAGCTGCAATGGGCTCTCAAGTATCAGTAAATGTGAGGATGGCACAGGATAGAACAAGGTTCAGGTCTTTTGTTCACAGGGTCACTATGAGTCATACTTGACTTGACAGCACCTAACAACAACAGCAGCACCCTGATGTTGGTGAAGATATTTGAATAGATTACCAAAGACAAGTTTATCTATCTTAGTAGACCTTCAATGAGAATGTTCCTTAGTTGCAAAGACTTTAAACTTAATTTCATATCCTTGGTCATATTGCCAGGAGCAACCAATCTGAACATTATGCTGGGAAAGATAGAGGGTCAAAAAAAGAGAGGAAGATCCTCAATGAGACATAATGAGACAGTGCCTACAACATTGCACTTGAGCATGGAGGAGATTGTGAGGATGGTACAGGCTAGAGGAGGAGTCACATCTGTGATTCAGAGGATTGCCATGAGGCACAGCCAACCTGACAGAACCCAAGAACAATTAAAACAGCACCGTAGCATTAGTTAGTATGCAATAGATAGTATATTTTTACTATTGTCATACATAAAAAATGTTGGATAATGAGATAAGTGAGAAATAACTCTAGTGCATTTTGAAAAATGCCTAATTGTATTGCCAATGCTATGTCAGAGTGGGGGGAAAAAAGTGAAGGCGTTGATAGAAAAGCCTAAATAGAAAGTAAACACTCTGAGCATACTTGAGGCTGGGAAGTCAGTGGTGCATAAAGAAAAGCGAGGATGCAAAATAATGCATGTTAATTCATAAAACAAATGCACTCATCCATTTGAGGTAATGCAAATGCATGATAAAAGTAAAATGACCAAATCCAATTATATGCATCAATTCTATCTTCTTAGCAATTATCATTCTTCGTAAACTGCAATTTTGGCCACTTGTGTGTACCAATCCTTAATTGTCAGTAATTCTCTAGTTTTCTAGCATTTTGTAATGAGATATTTAGTACACAACACTGCTGCTGCCAGCTATTTACATTGTAGAATTGAATTACTAAGCAGACATTAAAAAATCATGGGAAGCAGCCACTTGTAGCATTCTTAGATATTTTGCTCTTTAACTTGATATTTAAATATGGAAAATTATTGACTGAATCAGTGGGGATCTTTGTGCTTCCCAGACATAGTTGCTACTTTCTTTGCCATGTAGCAGTCTCTCGAGAAGTAAGGACAGTTCTTTCCTTTATTAAGTGGCAACATAGATAATATGTTGTTGTTGTTGTTGTTGATTGCCATCAAGTCCAGCATGACTCATAGCAGCCCTATGAACAAAAAGCCTGAAGCCTTTCTATAACTATTGTCATTTATCAAAGTTGACAGTTTCCAAAGGCAAGTAGCATTGAATCAGAACCGACTCATAACTGAACCTCCACATGCTTTTCAGAGACATTTAATTGCACAGGAGGAGATTGCCCATCTTTCTGTAGTGGAGCAGCTGGAGGGTTTCAACCAGGTGATTTAGGGATTGCAATGCAGTTTCTTACCACTAGGCACCAGAGCTCCCTTTGTGGATTTAGATATTATTAAAATCCTCTATTTCCTTAGGGTACCTGGTGACATGGTACATTATATATCAGACTGATAATTGAAAGGAGAACAGTTCAAACTGACCAGTTACTTCATAGGAAAAAAATAGTTTCCCCCCATAAAGATTTATAGCCTCAAATACTCTATAGAAAGTCACTGTGAGTTGGAATTTAATTGGTGGCAGTAAGATATTTTGGTTTTTATTCTAAAATGTAATTTTTAATAAACCAGTTAGATAGTCTTCATAATTGTTAAACACTTTTCAAATGTGTTTGTATGTACTTTCCAAATACTACAATCTTGAATAGGTTTGTCTATATAATCAAGTCATGGGGTTGATGATACTGTTTATAAATTACAAGTTTAATAGATCTCTACTGATATTTGTACAGTGTTGGCTTGTGTATTGATGTGACATTAGAAGCTGTTGTACTGGTATTTCAAATATCAGAAGTATTATGCATGTTGGACAGATTTCAGAGGAGCACATAGACCAAGACAGAGAAGGAAGTAGATTTGACAACATATGTCTGAAATAATGGGGCTGTGGAAACCTTGTGAATAGCAGTGGAATGGTAGTGTCATAGGATGAGCCCTTCAGGCTGGAATGATGTGGTAGCTATAATAGTATGGTAATTATTAGAAAGGTTCAGGAGTAGGCAGTGCTTTGTTCTGTTACATGGGTTACAACTCACTATGTGGCTCATAGAAACAACTAGATGGTTTCCAACAACACATACCATGGAGAATCCAATGTGAGCATGGCACTCCCTGGTTTGATTCACATTTCCTTAGGGGAAAAAATGCAATTTTACTCATTCTTCTAAAAAATACTTCATAACTTTTTAAGAGTGGGTTTTCTTAATTTATGTTATGTGCTCCAGAGTCGAGTATGACTCTTTTGCTGACCCTCCACCATTCTAAGCGTAAAATCCCTTTCCAAGGAAGAGACCATCCTAGCAATGTGTCCAAAGTATAAGACAAAGCTTTTTCATCTTTGACTCTAAGGAGCTCTCTGGTTGCACTTTCACTAAGACTTGTTTGTTCTTTTGGCAGTACATGGGCTATTCAGTAATCTCAGTTCTTCGGTAGAGATTAAACTGTGGTTGTTGTTGTTGTTGTTGTTGTTGTGCACCATTGAGTTAGAATCGACTAATAGCTTATTCTCCAGTGGGTTTTCAGAGGCAGTGAATTATACAGAAGATTATCCACCTTTCCCCCACAATACAGCTGGTGAATATGAACCACATACATTTGCATTGTCAGCGCAACTCCATACCATTCTTGTAGAGATTAAATTAGTAGAGGCAATATTATAAGTGGAAGAAAATCAATCCCAAACTTGGGAGACTTGTATTCTCCTGTGCCTTGATCCCTCACTAGCTGGATAAGTAATTCATGCAGCCATTCATTCATTTTAAATGTTCACTATTATTGAATATACTCTTTGCTGGCTAATCAATTTTGACTCATAGTGTTTGTTTTTCAGCTCTAATAATGTTCACTGATAACCTGAGAAAAAGATTGATGAAATGAGCATTTGATCCATTGTTTTTCATCGCATACTTCAAGACATAAATTCTCCATTCATATTTGAAAACCCTGAATACCCAGAAATAGACCCAGCTATCTATAGTCAACTGATATTTGACAAGTAAATAAAAGTTATCAATGGGAAAAATGATAACTTTTTCAACAAATGGTGCTGGCAAAACTGGACTTCCACCTGCAGAAAGCTGAAACAGGATCCACATCTGATACCATACACAAAAATCAACTCAAGATTGATCAGAGAACCTGGGAGTAAAGCCCAAAACCATAATGTTCTTAAGAGACAAACAAGGATCAAGCTTAGAAACGCTAGTCCAAAGTGTAAAGAGACTGCTCAAAATAAGAAATGCACAATCTAAAGAGGATAAAATTGATGCATGAGACCTTTTAAAGATTAAATCTCTATGCACACTAAAAAGTTTTTCCAACAGAGTGAAAAGAAAACCTACAGACTGGGAACAAACATTTGGTAATTCTATCTCAGACAAGAGTCTTATAACAAAAGTTTACAGAATACTCTTGGGACTTCACAAGAAAAAAGATTGATAGCCCAATAACAAAATGGACAACATATATGGAAAAATTGTCACAGAGAAAGGCATTTGAGTGGCAAACAGACACATGAAGAAATGCTCCAAATCATTGGCAATAAGAGAGATGCAAATCAAAACCACAATGAGGTACCATCTCTCTCCAGGAAGAGTGGCAGTTTAACAGGGCAGCAAGTAATAGATGCTGGAGAGGATGTGATGAGAAAAGAACTCTTATACATTGTTGGTGAAATTGTAAAATGGTGCAACCATTCTGGAAGGCAGTTTAGTGCTTCCTCAAAAAGCTGAACAAAGAAATTCTATATGACCCAGCTATCCCACTACTTGGAATATACCTTGAGAATGTGAAAACTGAGGCACAAGCAGATATTTGTACACCAATGTTCATAACATCATTATTCACCATTGCAAGAACATGGAAACAGCCCCAAAGTCCAACCACAAATGAATAGATTGAGAAATTATGATACATTCACACAACAGGATTCTATGCAGCATGCAGGAGCAATAACTTCATAAGTTATTACCTAACTTGGGAGGGACTGGAAAGCATTATGCTGAGTGAACTACCTCAGTCACACAAGGATAAATATTGTATAAAACCGTTATTGTAGAAGGAGTGTAAGGATCCAGGATGGGTGGAAGTGGCTGGAAGCAGAGGGATGTTGATGTGCAGGGGGATGGGAGGATTAATCATTGGATTGTACAATTTTATGGGAGGGTGAGGGAAATTGAAAGATTTTGTTCAAATTTATATTTGAATTTTGTAAATAAACTAGTTGTTGTTGCTGTTATTGTTATGTGCCATCGAGGCACTTGCAACTAATAGCTACCCTATGTACTATAGCCCTAAACTCTGCTCTGCCCTATGCCAATCACACTGTCTCTGATAAACCCATCCCAATTATCCCAGTCACTGAATCAATCCACCTCATAGAGGGCCTTCCTCTCCTGCACTCTCCCTCCACCCTGCCAAGCAACTAGTAGAAATAAAAAATGAAAATCCTGCCAACTTACATTACAGTAGTTATTAATTTATGCACAATAATCTAGTTAAGTGGTCCTATTTAAACAAACAGCCACTAATGGAATGGTTGGTAGTTAGAGCTCATGAGAAACCTGCAGGAGAGATGCAGTGGTCTGCTTTCACTAGGATTTATTACACTGGAAACCCATGGGGACTTACTTCTACTCTGTCACATAGAGTGGTTATGAGTTGGATAGACTCCTCAGTAGTGGGATTGGATATTCCAAACAATCCAGTTATAGCTAGAGATATAATCAACTTGGGTCCAAAAAAAACCCTATTATGCTCCCATTTCAAGTGCCCCTTCTTTTCTTAGATAATGATGTACTCATTTACAACATGTTCACCTCTAGCAATATTGGCAGCCTTCTAAGCTTCTCCTTTCTTATTCCTCATGAAGTGGATAACCACCATAGCTGTTGCGTCTTTGGCTTGTACCTCCCATTCTATTTAATGTACAAACAATGCTAAGTAGTTCCGGTTGTTGTAGTCTGTCATGTGAGAAGTTGCTAACTGAAAGGAGGCATGACTTCGGAAGTTTAAATGCACCAGTGGATCCATGGGAGAAAGAGTGGCAGTCTCTTTTTGTTAATGATCACAACCTTGAAACTTGATAGAGGCAGAGAGAGAGAGAGAACATAATTTCTGAAGACATTATCTTTATAAAGTAAAACTAAGCAAGGGTGGGGAGCTCTGGTGGCCTAGTGGTAAGAAACTGCACTGCAATTCCAAAGTCACACGGTTCAAATCCACCAGCTGCTCTGCTGGAGAAGGAAGAGCAATCTCCTCCACTGCGATTAACTGCCTCTGAAAACCTGCTGGAGAGTCAACTATGGGGAAGATCTGCTATTTACAGAACTGGATGCCACTCCTGTTTCCAATCTTGAAAAACAACCTATGTGACAGTATTGCCTCTGAAAACCTGCTGGAGAGTCAATTATGAGTATTGAGTTTCAACTCGATAGCACATAATAATAACAAATAAGGGTGTTGTAGTTGTTGTTGTTAAGTGCTGTTGAGTTGTAGACAACTCATAGTGATCCTACGACTGAAAGACCTAACACTTGTATAACTTTTATCGTTTCTCCAGGTTCATAGGGGGTCTGGAGGCAAACTATTTCGGGAGTGGATGCCACTCCAGCTTCCACGCTTGTTTTAATTGGTGAGCTCCACCAAACACTGTCCACCATGGGTAACCATTATCACATTTGACATATAGTGTCACAGTGTTCAGCTTCACAGCAACTATGAGTTACCTCTGTATGGCAGATGGACAGACCAGTGCTATATCACTTAGAAGAATGTTTGACCAAAACCAATTAAAATCAGGCCTGAGGGCCTGCGGATTCAAGCCACCAACCTTTGGCTTGGTGGCGTCACTTTCTGTCCACTAGGCCAACTGAGCTCTCTCAATGAACAATAACAAATAAGGGTAGCTCCAAAAATATTGATATCTCATTGTTCATTTAACTATTTGGGTGATGGCTAGCTTTTTCATTTCCACTGCTCCTTTTAGCAGGGTAACAAAAATTAGAAAACAAGAGAGGACAACACAAAGCAAGAAAGCAGGCTAACACAGTCCTTCCAGCTTCATTTGTCATCACAAAGACGAGTGAGCTCCCAGTGGGCCAAAGGGAATCTCAAAGGAAGGCCTAGAGGCTGGGTGAAAAGCATAATATGTTGATGGGGGCAGGAGCGAGAGACATTGGAAGGGTTTGAGATAGTACTGTTTTGTACTAACACACAGAGATTCACATTTGACAGCACCAGAGAGCACTAACCCAGAGAGATATCTACAGATTCAGGCCTTGAAGATGAAGAGATAGGGAGGGAAAACGGTTGGCAAAAGGGTATGTTCATTCCACAGCAGACAAACAAGTTGAGAAAGAATGAAGTGAAAGGAAGGAAGCTTGCATTCTCCACCTTCAGCTCATCACAGTCACAAAACTAGCCTGTAGTGGGTCAATTAATATGTTTACACTGGGCAGAAAAGGGGCATTTAAAATTAGATAATAACAGAAAAGGAAGAATTACAATTCTAATAACCAGAAGTATCTCAGGGATTTTGAAATCTGTTAAAATGTGATTCAGTAATCTATCCACAGGACTGGGAGATTTGCGCAAGGAGCAATGAATTGAGAAAAGATAGTATCTTTTTCACCTCATCAAGTTGAGAACATGCACTAAACTACTTAGTCATCACTTAACCCATGATATTTTTATAGTTAAATGTCTATTTCCCCTCCAGGACCTCAAGAAAGAGTCCTTGTTGTACAGTGATTAAGTTTTCAGTTGCTAAGAAGATTGTCTGTTGGAACCCACTAAATGCTCTGCAACAGAAAGATGTGATAATCTTTCCCAGAAAGATTTTCTCTCTTATTACCATCAAGTTGGGAATGAATCATACAGACCCTCCAGTAGGCTTTTGGAAGCTGTAAATCACAGGGCAGGAGATTTCCCATCTTTCTATTATGTAGCTGTTGGTATATTTAAGCTGCCTGTCTTTGGATAGACAATAAACTTGAAAACCTTAGACTAACGTTCAACTCCATACACTGGGGTAGGATATCTGTTTTCCTCTTACTTCGTCCACTATAGGTATTTAAAGCATGTAAGGAAGTATTTCTAGAATCAATGGATGAATAAGTGCATAAACAAATTGATTTTCAAGTCAGTGTACAAAGGTATAAATTATAAGTAGGAAAAGAAGAATTGGACAAAAATAATAATCTGTATCCCTAAGGTAACAGGTGCTATTTAAGAACTGAAGCCTCATGTATATTCAATGCTAAAAATGAAATTCATAACAAGCTGCCTAGTATGTTCTCCAGCCTACTCCACTCTTTTTCCTACCCTGTCTTATTTTTCAATCTAAAGACTTCCATCTATTACAAAAGATTCACAATTGCTATTGTGCTTTAGAACACCTCTTAAATAGTCCCTGACCATTAGTCTATTGACCCGCCAAGTTCTCCATGTAACTATCATCTTGATGATTATTTAAAACTTTGAATTAGAGGAAGCCAGTAGGGGGGTGGGGATTTTTTAGGTGTTTTGTTTTTGTTTTTGTTGTTAGAGGTGGTGGTTGTTTTCCCTCCCCACCCCCAGGGTTATCATTTGCCCTTTCCACATTTCTTGATGCATTTCACCTGATATGACACCTTATCAGGTTTCTAAATGGATGACACACACTCTTCAAGGTTTTAGGGCCATATCCACATGAGGTTTTTTTCAGGAGATTGAGTGTATATGCTACTTTTTATTTTAAAAATTTTACTTCCCATTGCTTTCAGCTTTAGAGCTGCAAACCAATACTGCCATCCACTGTTCCTTTGAATAATCTTTTTCCCCACAGTTCTCTCCAACATGTTTGGAGCAAATCTGACAACAAAATTAAGTCCTTTGAAAGGACAGGAAGTGTGTTACTTTTGAGCAAGCGGTGCACTGAAGATCATAAAAAAATTAAGCATCATGACTTATGGGTTATTTTCCCACCTACCTCAGTGGAAAAAAAAAACATACTCTAAAAAAGTGACCAAATATATGAGCAAATCTAGAGAGTCAACTTCTTCCTAGATATCACAAAAAGGGAAAAATCATCTTGTTCCCCTTTGATCACAGTTTAATTTTGTTCTTTTCTTTCCCTCCCCAGGCTCAGCTCCATTTCTCATTGCAGTCAGAGTTTGAGTCAGGGAAAAATCAAGGCTTCTAACAGCAAACAGGAACATCTCTATTTTTTACTACCACCAAAGAAGCTTTCCAACTCTTCAAGAGAGGAATATGTAGTGCTAAGGTCTAGCTCTTCTAACTAATTTCGTTGCACATATTTTCTCTTTGACAGCTATCCCACCTTTATTACGCATTTCTTTTCAGCCTCTGTCTTTCTACAGCAAGCTCAGCTGTCAAATAAATTTACAACGAAAGTATGAAGAATTCCCCCCCGCCCCCCGAGATGTAAGAGATTTGACCCTTCACTCAAGGAAGGTAAAAAATCCAGGTGCCACACTTTGACATGGATAATGTTTTTGCTGGCAGGGATGTTTGCAATGACCAAATCCAATTCTCTAATGCTATAGGTGAAGACACTGAAACCCAGGGAGAAGTCAGATATTGAGGGTCACAGAGTTATGCTATAAGGCAGTGTAGTGGCAGAATCCTATGTATGTCAACCCCTGATCAAAAACTATTTTTCCTGTAAAATCTTCCTTCTAGAAGAATAAGGCTACAGAACTTCTTAAATTACTTTAATAAAACCCCCAAAACAAAACAACACAGACATATATGCTTTTCTGAAGGCTTCTTTGTTCCCTGCACCTCTCATCACTTTTCTTGCCTCCCACCTTCCGGCAAAGGAGCAGTATGTCTATGTTGAGTAACAGTTCACAACAGTAGCACCTTTCTTCCATTTTACTAAGGCGAGATGGTCTGTTTTCCAGTAACAGTAGGAGAACAATCAAATAGTATTTTACTTACCTAGATTTGTTAGCCCTACATAAGAAGATTTCAATTCCTTGATTCTTTGAGACATCATTTCTGTCTGAACCGTTCTTTGGATTTATATAGGTTAAATCTCCTTATTCTTTCTTTAAAGAGCCCCAAAGGAGGCTGGCTGCAAAGTGATATAAGAAAGCTGAGTAGCTCACTCAATATCTAATTCAATATTGTTCACTCAACTATAACAATCTACATTTTAAAAAACAATGAAAGTGTGTTCCCTCTGTCTATCAGATTCCAATTCAGTTAGGTGTTGGTACTGCTTTCGCTAATGATTGAAAATGTGTGGATGTGGAGTTGAGATATACAAAGTTTTACTGCAGAAGGTAATGATTGAATGTGTCAAGAGAAAACATTCTTTTTTATTTATCACTTAGTACTTTTAAAATAAAAATAATCATCTAGCTTTGGTGGTCTAGTGATAAGAAGCCATGCTGCAATCCCAAAGGCCCATTGGAGGCCACCAGCTGCCTCATGAGAGAAGGATGGGCAATCTCCTCCTCCTGTGTGGTTAACTGCTTCTGAAAACCCACTGGAGGATCAGCTATGGGTTGGTTTCAAGTTGAAGGTACACAAAAACAGCAACATTATAAAAATTATTTAGAAAAGTGTATGAGATGAGAGATTGGTAGGTTGAAAGAGTTCCTGGATGGCATAAAGGGTGGAGACTCTTGGCTATAAACATTTGCACCACCCAGAAGTGTAACTCTTAAGCATACAGAGGTAGAGATTTCAACATGTGTTTTGAAGTATAAGATTCAGTACATCAGCAAGAAGCTACTAAAACAGAAACTCTGAATGATAGCTTAAAGTTATTTCATTTTATTCTGAGAACAATGAGGAATCATTAAGGCCTTTAAAGAGTGGAAGAGTCATCAAAATTATTTTGGGGGGAATAACCCTGTGATAGTTATGTGCAAAGTGGACACTGAAAAAAAGACGAGTTTGAGAGTTAATATTATACCCCAGAAATAGTGCTAATGGGTAAGTGTAAAGCCATGTTAATAAGGTAACGTGTAGTGAGTCCCCTTGCTAAGGCAAGGTTTAAATCCATCAGTAGCAACTCAGAAAAAAGATGGACAGTCTCTTCCCTTATGTATCAGAAATCTGATGGAGGGTTACTCTGAGGTGCAATCAACTTGATGCCCGTGACTTTGAAGGTTATTCTAATTTTTTTTTAAATTTTGGCTTTACAACATTATACATGTTACAGTGTCAGAGAATAAATTTATTTTACTAATATTTATCACCATTTTAGTATGAACATCTTATAGTTCAGTCAATGAAATACTTCTTTCTGAAATAATTGTAGATTCCCAGGCAATTCTAAGAACAATTTCAGGAGGCAGTCCAAAATGGCAGAGTAGTCAGATTCCTCATACAAACTCTCATATAAAAAAGATGCAAGGAAAAAAGTGAGTTGAGTATATATGACTGTTCTAGAACAAGGAAAATCAAAGCCAAGATTTCAGAATCAGATTGTTAAATGGAAGGAGAAACTACAGAAAGAGTAGGCACAGAGAGTTACAGTTTGTTATTACCTTGCTAGCTGAATTTGTACATTTAGTTTAAATTGAGACAAAGTAAAGAATGTTTCCACTTAAACTACCATCAATCATATGATGCAGCCAAGCAATAGTAATTCTGTACCCATGTCCAGAGATAGGCAGGAGTGAACCCCATCCTGCAAAAGTTAAGTGTATTTACTCCACCTTTGTTCACTGTTGTTGCTCATTGCCAGTGAATCAGAACTGACTCCTAGCTGACCCCCTACTAGGTTTCAGAGGCTATAAATTGCCCAAGAGGAAATTGCACAGCTTTCTTCCTCAGAGCAGTTAGGGCATTTGAATCACCTGCTTTTGAGTTGGAGACACAAATGACTTCTCTACACCAAATCTCCTGTATTAGAAACTCATAGATCTACACCATCTTCTCTTAAATATTTTCTCTATTCCTCTTCCCCTAAACATGATCACAGTCTAGCAACAGTCATCACTGCCCCTCTCCCTGAGCTCAGGAATCATGGACTGGAAATACTTAGAGTTCCACATAGCTGCTGGGTGCTGGGGACCCAACCTCCAGAAATACCTACTTAATCTTACCAGCTACGTAAGTGAAGAACCCTCCAGTCACTCACACAGAGGCACGGAGAGCCCAAAGACTGGCAACACACTTCCTGTCTGCCCACTCCCATATACTCTCGCTGAAAGGAGCACACCCTCCTAGCAGACAACTAGATTGGTGGTTTCTTGTTCTCAACACTCCCTATGGTGTACTCCTCCCTGCAACTGGAAACTTGTACTCACTCCCTCCATCCTCATGTAGCCCTGTTACTTATTATTAGATTAACAGTAAAATATATATATATATAAACTTTGCCACCAAGGTTCCTACATGTAAGGAAAATCTTGCTAAAGAGTATTTTAAAAATAACTGGAACAGTACATTGACAGCGAAATTCCAGAAATTCAAGCTGGGTTCAGAAGAGGCCATGCCACAATGGATATCATTGCTGATGTCAGATGAATTTTGACTGAAAGCAGAGAACACTAGAAAGATATTTTTCTGTTTCTTATTGGCTAAGCAAAGGTATTTGACTCTTTTAATGAAAATAAAACATAGACAAAATTTAGAAAACTTAGAATTCCAGAACATGTACTTACACCAGAAGCAATCATTCACCATGAACAAAGAGATCCTGCTTAGTTTGAAACCAGGAAAAGTATGTATCAGAGTTCTATCTTTTACTGTAATTATTAAATCTATAATATGAGCAAATAATTCCAAAACTTAGATTATGTGAAGAATGTGGCACTATATTTTAAAGAAGACTAATTGTATTATGTAGATATGCAATATGCAGACAGTACAACCATGCTTGCTAAAATGAGACTTGAAGCACTTATTAATGAAGCTCAAAGACCTCCAATGTGAGTTGTACATCAAAATCATAAAACAAAAATTCTCACTTTGACCAGTAAGCAAAGTCTTGAAAAATGGAGGAAAGATTGAAGTTGTCAAGATTCCATTGTATTTGAACTCTCAACCCCCATGGAAGCAAGAAATCAAATAACATATTACAACTGAGAAATAATGCCGACAAAAACCTTTCTGAAGTGTCACTATACAGACCAAGATGTGTCTGATCCAAGCTGTAGTATTTTCTATTGTCTTACATTAATGTGAACATTAACAATGAGTAGAGAAGACTGAGTAAGAATTTTGTCATTGAATTGTGTTGAAGAAAAATGTACATACAGTGGACTTCTAGAAGAACAACTCTATCTTATAAGAAGTGGAAGGAGAGTGTTTTCCTTAGCATGTTTGGTAAGATTGATGGTCAGTGGAAAACAGGGAAGACTTTCAATGAGATGGACTTATACAGTAATTGCAACAATGGTCTCAAACATGACACAATGTTGAGGAGGGTGCAGAACTAAGCTATATTTCTTTCTGTTGTATGTGTGGAAGCTGTGAGTTGGAGCCCACTCCATGGCACTTAACAACAATAATAGGGATGGAAAACAAAGAAAGGGGAAATGAGTGACTAGATAGGAGATATATGTCAAGGAAGAAGGGAAAGGCAGTACACAATATGGAGAAAATTAGCACAGCATAATTAATAATAAGAATAATAGCAAAAGATGGCAGAATTATAAAAATAAAGATACACTGTTATAATTAAAAACATAGACATGCCTGTAACAATAGTGTTAGAAAGCAATTATTTACCAATGGGTACATAGTAAATATACTTTCTAAAGAGGTGTGGAATTGTGGAAAAGAGTAATTTACACACAGTTAGAGGTTTTTCTGTGAATATGTATGCATATGTAATTGCAGATGCTTCAGGTATGTTAGAGGCCTGGTAACCTTGTTTGTGACTTACTTGTTGAGCTAATAACTGAAAGATCAAGGTTTAAATCCACTAGCCATTCCACAAAAGAAAGAAGAGACAGTCTGTTAGTGTTGAGATTAATAGTCTTGGAAATTCTATGGAAGCATGTCAGGACTTGGAGCAGTCTCTGTGACAAAGTGTTTGGGGTTGATGAAGGGAAAAGTTAAGGAAGCTTCATAACCAAACTTCTTGTGGAATAAAACTTTCAAGTTCGATGGCTGAAAGAGGGTATATATATACCATATACTCAGAGGGTATTTATGTCAATTGTCAAAAAATAAACTGTAAAAAACAATTTTTTTTTATCCTAATTTGGTATCATCTGAGGTCTTAAAAGCTGTGAGAGGTCATTTATTATATTATTGGTCTTTTTCCATTGGAAGCAAAAACAAGTGAAGGAAATGAAAGATTCAAGGGAGCAGTTAGATCAAAGGTATAATAAACTTCATGAACTACAGCAGACTAACTGTTGTGATTAGAATCACAAGAGAGGCTCCAGATACAACAGGAATGAACAACAACACAACAACAACAACAACAAAAATCAAGTTCACCAAAAAGATCAAACTTACTGGCCTGGAAAAGACTGTTCTTGATATTAAGGTGAAAGAATATCTTTCTGACTTGAAAGTGAAACCATTCCCGGAGATCACCTCTCAACCAAATAACAGACTCTTCCCTTCAAAAAAAGCAAACCCACTGCCACTGAGTTAACACCAATACATAGCTACTCTCCCACTGTTTTCTGAGGCTGTAAATATAAAAACATGTTGCCAATAATTTTCCTTTGGAGTAGTTGGTGAATTCAAACCACTGTCCTTATGGTTAGCAGCCTGACACAGAACGTGTAGTGCCACCTACTCTCAAACTCACTGCTGTTGAGCTGGAACAGATTCATAAGTGGCCCTCCAGTGGGCTTCTGAAAGGCTGTGAATCACATGGAAGCTGTTCCACCTTTTTTCCCCCACAGAGCTGCTGCTGGTGGATTTGGACTGCCAAAGGGCTACTACCTTTGGGTTAGCACACAACTTTCTGCAGACTATGCTATCACACATCCTTAAATATCAGTCAAGCCCATAAAATAATACCAACAAGATTATGTTATAATAATCAATTATACTCTGATCAAAAGCACATTTGTCCAGAAGCAAAGGCAAGAGTGCAGGAAGGAATACCAACTTCAGATAAAAGGAAATGGGGAACCCTGGACATAAATAGGAAAGTGCTGAGACACTCTGGGGACTTCAATCAATGTCATGCAAAACTTTGTACAAACTATAGAATGAGAAACTACTTTTTTTCTGTAATTTTTCACCCAGACCATAATAAAACATTTTCAAAAACAAAACAAAAGGCTAACTTGGAGCTTCATATACTCCTAGAAATAATCTTTCAGTCATACAATAGATTTCCTCATAAAATAAAGAATATCATTCATGATTGTTATGATAATTTAAGTAATCAATTAAATGAGACCAAACTTAAAAATTTACTCTAAACAAAGATGACAAGGTAAGTAGGAGTAGGCAAAATAGATTAACATATCAGAACAAACAGACTAGAAAAAAGGAGAATGCTAATACATTATAGGAAAATTCCTAAAATTATTGAAGAATATGTATAGAAGTTTTTAAGTAGGAGTTTAATTATTTTTGTATATATATACCAAGAATAAATAAAACAGAAAAATGAAAAATAATTATAATACCTCAGAGTTTAAAAAAATATTATTCTAGAGGCCTATGCGATTATTAGTATGTTCAGGTAATTTATTTTTATTTTTTAAAAATCCTTCACAATTATCCAGATAACCACAAGGAACACGTAAACATTTATTAACTATACTATTCACCGCCCCTTCCTTCCTTAAGTTTCAAATCAACAGTTCTGAATAATACTCTTAATCACTCTGACCATTGATATTCCCATCCTTTCTATTTTAATGTCCTGATCCTACTAGTATGGGAACTTGATTAGTGTTCTTTTTCTTTTTTATCCGTCTTTTATCCTCTATAGCACCAGCATCTCTAATTTTGTCTGCCTAGAGCTCCCACAATCTCTGTTAGGAGAAGATCTGGGAGACTTGTTATCCCATCTTGTATATGGCCCTGCGATTCATGAGAATGTTCTTTGCAGGGCTCCTGATGTATAGTAGCCAGCCAGTGCTTTGGGGGAGGTATCTGGTGTATAACCACAGATTATTTTTGTTTAATTCATTTTTGTTTCATTGGGTTTTTTTTTCCTTTTTCTTTTTTTGCTTTTCTTATTGTTTGTTTCATTAGTTAAGATTTTTGTGGTGATTGCTATAGTGTTCAGAACATAAGAACGTGAAGGCAGACAGCTTAATTTTGAATCCATTTACTCTCCTATTTACTAACTGTGTAATCTTGGTCAAATTGCTTATTACATGTGATCCTTTGAGTCTTTTTTTTTGCAACATGTAGGACATGACAATGTCTTCATGATTAGATAGTATTGTTATGACAGGAGTCCAGAACGAAAATAACATAGTGGAGGAGACTTGGGGGGAGGGATTAAATAATAATGAAAGAATTTTTTTTCTTCACTTTTCCAAAAGAAAAGCGAATTGAAGAGGGAGAGATGGGGAGGGAGAAGAGTGTAACAGTGAATGAATGGAAATCCAGTCCTTGTAAATTTTCATGAAAATCAATTTAAAATTTAAAAAAAATCTGTCTTCAAGGATGTGAAGCCAGATCTTCTTTAAAAAAAAAAAAAGAAAAGCATTGGTTTAGATACTAAATGAGAAAATTCAATAAAAATGCAAAGTTTAACACTTTGCATAAAATAATTATTTATTCTTTGAAAATTTAAAAATCATAACTTTAGATAGCATATGAGTAATTTAGTATCTATCAGGTTCTGATGCATGGATTTTTTTGTAAAAGGTTAATTTCCAAATTATGCAAGTCTTTTTTCTTCTCCTTCACAATCACTGTATTGCTTGCTATGCAATATTGAAAAACATATAAACTTAGATTCAAAGAGAAATAATAAGCATTTTTTAAGGAGTGGGAGGTTTATAGAATTTATGTGGTATTATATGACCTGAGCATGCTCTTGATGGTTGAAACCCAACAGTAATGACCAATTGAAAGACTGACATTCTAGAGTGTGATTTACAGCCTCTAAAAGCTTGCTGGAGGGTTAACTATGGGTCCATTCTGGCTCAGTAGCAATGAGATTTGAGTCTTAGTTCTATAACTCTTCAGACTTGCTAAGTCAAACAAACTTTAAAGTGATCTTTATGGATGAATAGAAGAGGACACTAAAACTCCAAGAGCCTGAATAACTTCTCAAGGTCACATATATAAACTCTGGCATGTCAAAATAGAACACAGTGATCTTTAAATCAGAGTGTATCTCCTTTTATGATCAGATATAGCATATCTCCAGGTGAATTGTGAGATGACATTAAGAACATCATAAATGAAGATAGCACAAGATCATTGAAGAAAAAAGAAAGAAATTATCAAAATAGAGGTCAGAAGAGACCATGAAACTTGCACTAGAACATACAGAAACCAAAAAAAGGAAAAAAAGAAATATTAAAGGAAGCCTGAGGGGAGGGGCAGAAACCATTTTAATGAAATGTACAAAGACGGGGATCAGAAAATTAAACAGAAATAACCCTCTAAAAATTTCTCAAGCTGAAAGAACCGAAGAACAAATTTAAGCTTCAATTTGGAATATTTAAGGGTTCTATTAACAAAATATTGAAAGATCACATTGTTGTTAAATGATGTTTGGTTGAGTATGACTCTAGTGAACAAATTTGTGAGTAACAGATCTGAACCCTAACCTATCCTGAGCCACCCTTAACATCTCTCAGATACATGATCCCATAGTTGCAATCACTGTGTCAATTCATCTCACTGAAAATCTTCCTCTTTTACTGACCCTCCATCTTTTCAAGCATGATGTTCTTTTCCAAGGAATAGCCTCTCCTAATAAAAGTCTGAAGTATGTGAACCAGTTACACCATCCTTTACTCTAAGCTCTAGCTGCACTTTATCCAAGACTTATCTGCTGGTTCTTTGGGGAGTTCATAGAACAATCAGTACTCTTCTTTGACATTACAACTATAAAACATCAATATTTCTTTTGTCATCCATATTCATTGTCCAGTTCTCCAATGTAGGAAGCATCAAAAAAGCTGAAAGGAATATATAATTACTGTACCCAAAAGAATTGATTGCCTCAGAACCATTTGAAGAAATAGCATATGATTAAATAATTCACAGTTTTATTTGGAAAGGAAAGAGGGGCCACATAAATAATGCTTTTCTGAAAAAGAAAAATTGAGTGGGAGGCATAGCACTACCTGAACAGCTGTAGTAAACAAAATGACATGGTTCTGGTAAAATGGCAGATACATAGACCAATGAAATAGAATTGAGAGTCCAGAAATCAACCTATGGTCCATCAGTATTTAACAAGGAAACAAAACCTATCAGATGGTGTCACAAAAACCTGGAAAATAGACATCTATCCACAGAAAACTAATACAGAAACCACATCTTAAATTACA
>NW_006399776.1:12797308-12805550 GCF_000299155.1 Elephantulus edwardii
ACTCTGAACATTGTACTAGAACATTGAAAAAGCAAAGAGGAAAAGAAAAAAAAAGATGAAGTGAAATATTTAAAATAAAAATATGTTTTAATAGAAGTGTGATAATGTTGTTGTTATGTGCCATCGAGTAGCATAACGACCCTATGTACAATAGCAGTAAATTCTGCTCTGTCCTGTGCCAATTGCCCCATCTCCGATACACCCATACCAATTGCCCCCATCACTGAATCAATCCACCTCATAGAGGGCCTTCCCCTCCTGCGCTGTCCCTCCACCTTACCAAGCATAATGCCCCTCTCCAAGGACTGGTCCCTCCTTACAACATGTCCAAAGTATGTTAGACGAAGCCTCAGAATCCTTGCCTCCAAGGAGCAGCCTGCTTTGACCTTTTCGAGTGTGAATCTGTTTGTTTTCCTAGCAGTCCATGGTACCCTCAATACTCTTCTTCAGCATCACAGCTCAAAGGCATCAATTCTCCTTCTAGCATCCTTAGTCATTGTCCAGCTCTCTGTTGCATAACAAGTGATTGCAAAGACCATGGTCTGTATCAGACACACCTTAGTCTCCAGAGAGAGACACCATTGCTCTTCAGTACTTTGGAGAGGTCCCTAACAGCAGACTTTCCCATGGCAATACATCTTTTCATTTCCTGGCTACTGGTGCCAAGAGTGTTGACTATGGAGCCAAGCAAACTAAAGCTGTGTACAATCTCAATCTCTTCACCATTTATCCTGATGCTCCCAATTGGCCCAGTGGTGAGAATCTTTGTCTTCTTGATAATGAGCCTCAATCCATATTGGAGGCTGCAGTCCTTGACTCTCTGCAGCAAGTGCTTCAGGTCCTTCTCAATTTCCGCAAGCAGTGTTGTGTCATCTGCATATCACAGATGGTTGATAGATCTTCCACCAGTCTTGACTCCACATTCCTCCTCATAGAGCCCAGCCTCCCAGACAATCTGTTCTGCATATAGGTTGAAAAGGTATGGAGACAAAACACATCCCTGGCACAAGCCCTTCCCAATTTTGAACTATGCAGTGTTTCCTTGCTTTGTTCTGACAACGACCTCTTGGTCCAATATAGGTTTCTCATTAGCGTGATCAAGTGTTCTGAGATTCCCATTCACCTGAGAGTCAGCCACAGTTTGTTATAATCCACACAGTCAAACGTCAAATGCCTTTGCATAGTCAATGAAATACAGGTATACATTCCTCTGGTATTCCCTGCTTTCAGCCAAGATCCATCTAACACTAGCTACAGTATCCCTAGTACCACAACTCCTTCTAAACCCAGCCTGGACTTCTGGCAGTTCTCTGCTGATGTCCTGTTCCAGTCGTTTTTGGATAATTTTCAGTAGAATATTGCTTGCATGTGAAATTAATGAGATTGTTCTATAGTTTCCACACTCTGTTTGGTCACCTTTCTCTGGGATTGGAGCAAATATAGATCTTTTCCAGTCAGTTTGCCAAGTGGCTGTTCTCCAGATTTCTTGGCACAACTTGGTGAGCACATC
Source organism: Elephantulus edwardii (assembly GCF_000299155.1). Taxonomy (NCBI): domain Eukaryota; kingdom Metazoa; phylum Chordata; class Mammalia; order Macroscelidea; family Macroscelididae; genus Elephantulus; species Elephantulus edwardii. The sequence continues at coordinate 12,798,819 of NW_006399776.1, forward strand.
CATGGCATCATCTGTTAGCTGAAATATGTCAGTTGGTATACCATCTATTCCTGGGGCTTTATTTTTTTGCTATTTCCTTCAAAGCAGCTTGAACTTCTTCCTTCATCACCATAGGCTCTTGCTTATATGCTGTTTCATGAAATTCTTCTGTGTCTGCCAATTCCTTTAAATACAGTGACTCAGTATATTCTTTCCATCTTCTTTTAATATTTCCTGGATCATTTAATATTCTTCCTAAAGTATCCTCAATTATAGCAACTTGGAGTTTAAAATTTGTTCTTCAGTTCCTTGAGCTTAAGAAATGCTGAGCGAGTTAGGCCCTTTTGATTTTCTGACTCTAACTCTTTGCACATTTCATTGTGTGATACAAGAAAAAAAATATTCTAAATAAAATATGCAAATAGCTAGAGTTAGAAAAGAAAAAGAAAATAACATGCCCTGTATTTCTCAAGATGGAAACAAACCTGAAAAACAAATTCAGGTCTCGAGTTGTTAATACTGGGGCATGTTATGTGTAAAATCTTGAATGACTCAGGAAGAATCTAAAGAAGACAGGGGGAGAAAAAAATAAAAAGCTGAAGGAAATATATAGTCACTCGACTAGAAAGAATTGGCTGATGCAGAATCATTTCAAGAGATAACATATGATTAGGAACCAGTGGTGATGAAGGAAGAAGTTCAAGCCATACTGAAGTGAAGGCACTGACTCCCTCGACCCCCCAAAAATAATATTAATGCCCAAGAATTGACGGGATAACAACCAAAATGTTTCTGAAAACAGATGCAACCCTGTTTGTTGTGAGGTGTGCTCATTAATCTATGCGAAGAAATCCGAAAGATAGCTATCTGGCCAACTGACTGGAAGAAATCCATGTTTTTTCCCCATTTCCAAGAAAGGTGACCCAACAGAAAATGAACATCATTGAACAATATCACTAACATCACATGCAAGTGAAGTCTTGCTGAAGATCATGTCAGAATAGACTAATATATCAATACAGAAGTGCCAGAAATTCAAACTAGATTTGGAAGAGGCAACGGCATCTGTGATATCACTGTTGATGGTAGCTGGATCTTGGCTGAAAGCAGAGAATACGAGAAGGATATCTAACTGTATGATATTGACTATGCAAAGATATTTTACTGTGTGTTTCATAACATATTACGGTTAACATTGAAAAGAAAAGGAATTACAGAACATTTAGTACAGCTCTTACCAAACTTAGACCAGGAAGTTGTTCAAACAGAGCAAAAGAACATTGTATGGTTTAAAATCAAGAAAAGTGTGCAGCAGGGCTATATCTTTTCTCTATAACTACTCAATCTGTATGCTAAACAAATTATTCTAAAGGCTAGATTTTAAGAAGAAGGATGTGGCATCAGTATTAACAGATTATTGTTATGTCCTATCAAGTTGGAACTAACTCATAGCCGAGTCTCCAGAAAGTTTTCAGGGACTGTAAATTGCTTAAGAGGAGGTTGCCCAAATAATTTCCATGAAACAAGTGGTAGATTTGAATTGTAGATGTAAAATTTAATGTTATCAAAGGTTATATGTTGTAATGAAAAGATGGAGAGCATTAATCAGTAAATTTTGAACCTACACACAAATTAAGTGAAAATTCTAAATCTGAAATCTGTATATCTGAAATTAACTTAATAAATATATGGAACATAAGACAAGATTTGTGAACTGAATGGTGATTTAATAGAAAATATTCAGTTAAAACATAGATATAAATGAATTAAAATTGTAGAAATGAACATAAGATATATGTAGGAAAATTCCTCAAACTAAACTTACAAAAGATTTCAGCATTGTAAGAATAAATAATAAGTCATATTTGAATAGCTAATGGATCAGAATTTTACAGGAGAGGTATAATTCTTTAACCTGTAAATTTTAAAAGTTCAGTGAACAACTGATTAAATACAGAGAAACTCACTCCCAGACATATTTAATTAGCCTGGTAACAAGAGAAAAGGAGAGAGAAAGAGACACTAAAAGCAGAGATGAGGGTGGGAGTAGAAACATTATCTTTAACTCATAATCATATCAATTGAAACACCATGAAGAGCCTGATTCAAGTCATGATATTTTCAAACACTGGCTATGCATCTCAGAACTGAACAATGAATAACAGAAGAAGAATTGATGCCTTTGAGTAGTTGTTTTGGAGGAGAATACTGAACATCCTGTGGACAATCAAAAGAGAAAAAAGATGGTCTTGAAGAAATTGAAGTTTAAGTTCTCTTTAAAGGCAAGGATGACATACTTTAGCATGTCATTAGGAGAGGTTATCCCTTGAAAAGAGACATCATGCTTGGAAAGGTAGAGGGTAGGACAAAAGAGAGGATGGCCCTCAGTGACTGAAGCAAATAGGCATACCCTGAAGTATGTCAGAGATGGTAAGGATGGCATAGAATAGGACAGGGTTCAAATCTTCTGTTCACAGGGTCACTTTAAGTTGTACTACACGCAAATATGCCTTACCACAAGAAGAAGAAGTTGATAATCGACTTATCTATACAAATTATGGAAGTAGATTGAAAACGAAAAGCAGTGATAAAAATTATAAGTATTGATAAGTAATAAAGAATAAATAAAATTGTTCCTGGTCTAAGTTTAAAAAATAAAGAGAAGAATTTCACTAAGGGAAAAAAAAATGTTGCAAATGTAACCACCAAAATACTAAATGTCAAGAGAGAAAAATTGAGTTAAGATATCCTAAGTAATTACTGGGAAAGAGGTAAAAGTAATTATTTATGCTAGTAGAAGATCAAGAAATAAAATATAGAAACTAAACTTGAATAAAAATTTTTAGATAATTATGGAAAACAATAGAGGAATACTTTACAAATTAGTAGAATGAGATAAAGATTTTTTTAAAATTTTGATTTTTTTAAGAAGGATAGAAGAACAGAAAAATAAACAGAACATATCAGACAGGAAACACTGCAGAATAGTAGTTGTACATTCAAATATTTCAGTGACTATAGTACACATAAAGAATGATTATACATGTCTAAAATAGAGAAAGTAAAAAAAAAAAAATAAAGCACAAAAGGGAATTATAAAATATCCAAAAAATTATCAACGAAAATCATCATGGTAATGTATTAATCATTACACATATTCTAGAATAACTGACATTTTTAAAACAATATAATGGTGAAAACAAAGAAAATACAATTCTTGTTCACTAAAGGTGTTAATATAAATTATTGAGGGTATAAAAATTGTCAAAAGCAATCTGGAAACATGTTTGGTAATTTCTAGTAAATCTAAACCTAAATGAATGATTTAATAATCTTCTCTTAGGCTCTGCTCTTTTGAGTAGCAGAGTTGTTGACACACATTCATTAAAAGATATATTTAACGTTATTTTTTTTATAATATAATTAGTAGTATCCTCATACTAGAAACAACTAAAATTTTAACAGAATGGATAAGTATATTATTGTACATTCATAAACTGGAATAATATGCAGGATTATGATTGCAAAAGTAAATAAATGTATCAAAAACTCCAGCTAACACTATGTATTAATCTCCCAGGTATTAAACTGAGTGAAAGAGCCAAAACCAAAAGATTACATAATGTAGGAAACTATTTATATAAAGCTCAAAAATGGACAAAATTAATCACTGTGTTAAGATGTCAAGTTACTGATTTATTTTATAATGGGCAGCGTTAGTGATTTGAGAGTTTATTGGAGGGTCTTCTAGAATATCGAAAATGTCCTTTGTCCTGATATGGTTGCTGGTTCAACAGCTAGGGTTTCTTTGTAAGTAAGTATTTGTGAAGCTTGATATAACAATGTAAAGAGTTTAATTCGTGTCTACTGTGTACACGAAAATATATGATTCTCCCTTATAAATTGTTTTTTTGAAATATATTGAAAATTGTAACAGAATAGTACAACTATGTTATTTGTAAGCAACTTGTCTATGTGCCTTAAAAATTTGTATGGCAACAAAATAATATTCATGAGTGTGCACTGATTGCTTATTGTGTGCAATCATTATGCGTGCACAAATTGGGGAGCTCTGGTTGATAAATGATAAGGAAATGTGCTGCCAGTGCAAAGGTACATAGTTTGAATCCACCAGCTTCTTTGTGTGAAAAATGAACAATTTCTTCTCATGAAATTTACTGCCTCTGAAAATCTTTTGGAGGGGTCAGCTACAGATTGATTCTGACTTGACTATGCAACAGCATTCTGAATTTCAGAAAGTTAAATCTCTAATATATTTGTAACATAAAAATTTATATGATAAACAAATTACAGAAAATCTTTTTTATGCTTAATTCATCTGACTTTAGAGTCTATTTTATTAAAAATGTACTGCAATAAAATTTTTAATTATCATTGAAAGGCCATAAAGTGTGTCCATTTTTAAAAAAAAGCTCTTTAAACACTTTTTACCTTATGATTCTTATGATTGTCTATAACAGAAACTCTAGTAGACATTTATCATAAATCAGTTTGTTTCTCTAGGGAGTTAATGACAATGTAATAATAATAAACATTAATAATTCTGTAATAAAATGAGAAATCATATCACTCCAAATCTATGTATTCCAAAAAGTTGAACTCTGTCACAACAGGCAGTCAAGATCTAAAAATTCATGAGTTGCATTTGTTTGCTGAATAGTTAAAACATAAATTGTTGTAGTTGTGTACATTAGAGTTGGAACAGACTGATAGCTGACCCTCCAGTGGGCTTTCAGAGGCAGTTAGTCACAAGGGAGAAGACTGCCCATCTTTCTCTAGGAAAGCAGCTGGTGGCCTCATATCACATCCTCTGGGATTACAGAGGCCTGCTCGAGGATGTGGCTTTAAAATCAGTAATGAAGTGATGGGTCTGTGGTCTGTGACTAGGCCACCAGAGCTCCCTACAAACATAAAGTATTTATTTTAAAAAATCATTTTGCTTCTAACATTACTAAGAATTGTGGAAGTCACAAAAGAACCAGATATGAGGGTTCTATCTTCCAAGAATCAAACTATCTATTCAGGTAAATAAGAGTTTTAAACCTATGATGGGGTGCAAAATACAGTACAAAGAAATATAGTTTATTTCTATGAATAGAATTCTATGAGTAGCCTAAAAATGAAAACAATACAGAGATGCAGAATACAGTGATTGGAAGGATTTTGGGAGGAGGTGGGATTGGAGCTGGGCTTTGAGAAGATGATTGACTAGCAAAATTTCTTGGAGATCTAATTAAGATATGTTGTGTTGGACAGCTGAAGATTACCTGTTCTATAATAGTATGAATTGATGTCATAAATAGGTTGGTTGCCATTATGATGTATCATGTGTGAATAATTCATGCATAGACTAATGGAGTCATACAATAGAACTGCAGGGGTGTTACAAATTAGAATTTATGTGCATTGACATAACAGTGGGTAGAAGCCAGTGCAATGCTTGCCCCTCATGATGCCTCGCTTTTGCCAGGGCACATGGGTGTGTGTCTGTGTGTGTGTTATAATAATAATAATAATAATAATACCCAATAAAAAACAAACAAAACCAAAAAACCAAAAATACAGCTATACATTAAATTCACAAAAAAACCTTAGGAAAACAAGCTGTATAAATTTACAATGTGCGTCCAAAGGAAATTTGAAGAGAAAATATCAAAATCACTTTATATAGAAGACAATGGGTCAAAACTTGTTAATGTTATTATTTTAACTTCAATTGCAATGTTAGTTGAGAGTTGATTAAATTTAGCTTGAATGTTGTCATATGTAATTAGAAAATTTATTTAATAAGCCCACTGCTCCTTTCCTATTGACATTGGATTTCTTTTTGTTTCTGAAATTACCTTGAGTACTTATAAGTGGTATTACTCGGTTATATTATTTCAAAATTTAGTTTCATTGCCACAAAGATAGACACACACATGTCAAATTCTATAATTTGCTCATGATGTTGGACCTTGCCACTTGTATGTAAATGAGATTATTTACCATAAAGAATTGTGGTGGAAGAGCATTTTAAAAGCAATTTTTTCCCTTTGTTAGATCTGAGCTTAGGCCTGGTGTAGGATTCAATTTACCCTTGGGCATCATGTTCACTCAAAGATTCAGTCTTAGAAATGGAAGGGATTTTAAGTTTCAGATGCTAATCCAGGCACTAGCATTAGTATATGACAGGGATTGTTGGCATTCTGTACCATTGTTAAGAGTATAAAACTATGCCATGTATTGATTTAAATAATTTTATTTGAAGAGTTTTTGTTGTTGTAATTGTTAGGTGCTGTCGAGCTGAGTACTACTTACAGCAGCCTTAAAAAGAGATCTGAACCCTGTCCTATCCTGTGTCATCCTCATCATCTCTGACACATATGCACCCGTTGCTGCAGTCATTGTGTCAATCCATCTCAACGGGGATCTTCTTCTCTTTTGCTGACCGTTCATTTTTGCAAGCATGATGTTTCTTTCCAAGTAATAGTCTCATACATGTCCTAAGTACGAGAGTTGAGAAGCTATGTCATTTTTGGCTCCATGGAGCACTCTGGCTGAATATTCTCCAAGACATATGTGTGTGTTTATTTTAGCAGTCCTTAGGATATTTAGTAGTGTTCTTCAACACCATGACGCAAAGGTATCAATTTTGCTTCTGTCATCCTTTGTGATTATCCAGCTCTCAGAGGCGTAACAAGTGACTAGTGACTTCAGGAAATACTTAATTTGGTAAAGATTTTTAATATT
>NW_006399776.1:12805650-12816995 GCF_000299155.1 Elephantulus edwardii
TACAAATATTGCCAAATGTTGGGAGTTCTGGTGGCATAATCCATAGGGAGTTACCTTTCTAGCCTAAAGCTGTGCCTCTTTGGTAGTTCAAATATACTAGCTACTCCAAGAAAGAAACATAGGCTATCCACTCTTGTGTTATTCACAGAGATAATTAGCTTTAGTTTTAATGTCTTTATTTGGTATTATAAAAAGTTGACAAATAATGTATTTTTTCAATCTCCCATTTGGTGGTCTAGTGAGTTAAGAAACTGCCCCATTAAAAGCAGTCTATTAAAATCTACCAGTTTGTCTACATGAGAAAGATGTGCAACCTTCTCCTGTGAGATTTATAGCCTCTAAAAATGAAAATGGATATAGTACCTAGGTGTAGAATAGCACCAACATTCCGGTGTTTAGATTCTCATGTCTTTTATTATTTCATTGGCCATTTTGTCAACTGCAGCTCATTTTGAATTTACAATTTAATAAATTTTTAATTTTTTTTCTGCCTCTAATTTATTGTTCTCCCCAGAGAATTAGAATTCTAACACCAAAGAAAACTTTTTTTTTTTTGGTGGGGGGGTGTCACTTGTGAATAGTTATATTCAGGAAGATTATAGATATTTCTAAAAGAGAAATAATACATTTTTATCAAGTCAGAGCCAACTCATAGCTGATCCTGTATTGGATTTCTGAGATTGTATTAAAAAAACATGGGAAGAAACTGCCCATGAAACTGCCTATGGAACCCCCAGTAGATTACTTGGGCTGTCATGGCACATGTGAGTAAAGTGTTAGCAGTGCAAGTCCCTACAGACTACCAGAACTCAATACAGAACGAGTTGTCTAAGAGAGTTTGCATTAGCAACCCATCTTTCTGGCAGTTTAAATCCACCAGGGCTCCACTAGAGAAAGATGGACAATCTCCTCCATTGCAATTCAACGCTACTATTGTTAGATACCTCTGAGTTGTCTAAGACTCAGAGTGACTCTATGAAAGGCACATAGGAATTTTGTCCTATTTCTTTACAACCTTTGAAAACCTGCTGGAGGTTCAACTATGAGTCAGTTCCAACTTGACTACAATGAGTTCGAGTTTTTTTAGAACCACAAACTGAAACAGAAATTAGCATATGAAGGTACTGAGGTAAAATATACTTTGTGGATAGTTTCCTCAATAAGGTTTTACTGGTACACTCCCAGATCCTTTCATTTCAACATATTCTATCATAGTTTTTACTCTATGGTGATAAAGTTAGGAAGTTGCTACAGAGTCAATATGGCCTACAAAACTGAAAAATAATTACCATCTAGTCCTTGTTATGAAAAATTTGTTTGTACTTGAGCTACAGGACCAATTTCACTATGGAAGTTTGGGTTAAAGAACTAATCAGGGTAATTGAAGGGTAGAATTAAAAAAAAAAAAAAAGAAAAGCACCTAAAATTAGAGCAAAGAAGTACGTCCAAATCTATACAGCAAGAGGTTAATCTGGCTTCAGGAAGAAAAAAATTAATAGCACTGACCTAATTATTATAGATTTGGCATTTGTTTGAGAAAAAGATTAGATTTGTGTGGTGAGACCACAATATTGGATGCAACATATGGAGTTGTTGCAGAGGAGGCCAGATCATCTTGGCAGAGTATATACACTGTCATTCAGGGCATGGATTGCATCAGTCTTTTTGTCACCATATTCAGATTTCCTTAAATTAAAAAAGAAGACAAACTAAAGAAAACTATGATTCACTATGTGGTATGCACAAAAGAAGAGATGTTTACAAGCTGACTAAACAGATCTAAAAGAAATGAAATTAATTTACATACATATTTTACTGCTTCAGGGCAGAGGGAGGGTACAGAAAGAACTTCTGAAGAGACATCACCACTTAGAGTTAAAACAGTTTTTATTTTATACACAACATAGCAACAGGAGGCTGATCCAGCAGAAGTAATTCATGTGTGGGTGGTGTTTTAAAAGAGATTCTTTTATAAAAGTTTTTGCTTTCTCTCTCAACTCTTCAGAAAACAAATAAGAAATCAAGAAAAGCTTAATTTTTTTCCCCTAAAATTTTTCTTAAGCCCTATAAAAGGAAACACAAGAAAGACAGATGAAGATTAAAATTTGATTGGATGTTAATATGTCTGTGCAATATTTTCCATTTGTAAGTTAACAACTAAACAAGAAACCACCTTAAAAAAAAATAAAAGCCCTGGAGGTGCAATAAGTTAAACTCTATATTGTCAAAGGTTGGTGGTTGAACCCACTACTCACTCCATGAGAGAAAGATGAGATTACCTGCTCCTGAAAAGATGGACAGTCTTGGAAACCCTATGGGTCAGTTTTACCCTACTGTGAGTTAGAATCAACTTGAAGGCAATGTGTACTTTGAAGTGGAAGATGCCGGGAGAATTAGTGGAAGAACTGAAACAAAATTATGACCTAGGCAAAATGCTTTCCCTTATGTTTATTCTTCCATTCTTGGAATTCTCACGGTTATTCTCCTTCCAAGAACTGTGCTGCCTAAGATGTTCCAGAATATCTACAGTTTTACTGATTCCAAGTTATCTCTTTAGTGGTTTCTAGATGTTTTCCTTTCATCACAGCCTGCACCTATGGATTCTATTCAGTCAGTGCCTCTGGATTTCATGGATCCTAAGTAACAACAGAAAAGAATGTATAAAAAGAGAAAGGACTGTATGAGGTTTGCCATATCTGGCCTTTATCAGCTCCACAAAGGGAGATTGTCCCCATCAACAACATAAAACCAATTCCCATGAGGTCAGACATATCTCCCACACTCTGGTACCTCTTTCTATTCATCTCAACATACTCTTACTGCTTTACTGGGTCCAAAATCTGCTGCGACAGCTCACAAACCACACAGAACAATATTAGACAAGTAAAAAAGGCTATAATTCAGGCCAATAGCAGAATATAATCACGTAGACAGGACACCTGCTGACATGCTCATGGGTACCTCAGCATTCAGCCTCATAGCTTTAGGATCCTGTTGTTGTCTAAAATTGTGAAGTTGTAACCAACACATAGCTGACCCTATAGCCGGTCTTCAGAGACACAGGAGAAGATTGCTCATCCTTCTGTGGAAAGCTGGTAGATTTAAACCACATAACTTTGAGATTGCAATTCAGTGTTTTACCACTAGGCCAACAGAGCTCCTTTTAGGCTCTAGGTCTGCCAGTTATGACTCTTCCCCCACCATAGTCCTCTTACCTCTAGTTCCCTGCATGGTAGCAGTCCCCAAGTCCTCTCCAACTCGTGTCAGGTCTCTAGTTCTCTGCTTCTGGCTATGATGGCTGCTGTTCCAGAAGGCCCTGGTCAGGTTGGCACAAGAATCTCTGGCCTAGAAGGATGTGCCACATTTTCTTGCTTCTTTGAAACTCTCAAAGAATTTAAGACTCTCAAATTCTACTACTGAATCTGTTCAACTTAATGGTGAGACTAACCAGTCCCCTTGTGGATTGGCAAAACTAGCCAGTCCCCATAAGGGTTGAGGAGACTAGCCAATCCCCTCCTAATTAGGCAACAAGCCCTATTTGTAATCCCTCCCTATCCACATGGCAAAGTCAGTTATCTTGAACAATAGAACCTTCAACACCACAGAATGGTTATGTTTGACAGCAATTTTTGAAGACATCATCGAAACTCCAATTTTTATGAATACAAGATACTTATATCATTTAACATAACTTGGCTAGAGAGGTTGTTAATCTGTGATATTGGTCAAAATATATTGAGACTAATAGCAAAGTAAAAAGATGTTTACTGATGCATATTTATAAAAGTTTCCTATATTTGCAACTGTGTGAGAAAAATGAATAAAAATAGTATATAAAAAAAGAATAGAAATACACAAGCATTATTATAGATAGAATCTTATCTACTTGCATACTATTTTTATTCCTCATGGTCGTGTCTGAATAGATACATGACTACCACATGGGTTAGGATCTAAGAGCTGAGTGGAAGCAACTCTTCTCATTGCTAAATAATAACACAGTCCTGAAACAAAATTTATATTTTAATATTTTGCTCAAATACACTAGTTTTTATATTCTTAGCTATCATAGGAAAATATTTAATTTAATTACTGAGATTTTTGTTGCTTAACTAAATTTAACCTCTAAGGATATTGTATAATTTCTCTCACTCAGATAAAATAATATTTTTTCAATATTTTTTAACAAAAGAAAAGTGGAGGTTACTAAGGAAGTAATAAGTTAAAATTATGGATCATGGACAACACATAACAGTATCTGTTACAATTTTATATATCTGTTTTGAGAAGCTTTTAGCAAAAGGACCTTTGGTCCAAAGGACACACTGCACTCTCTTGCTTTTTTCTTACTTGATAACAACAAGATCCTCATTTTCTGCTTTAAATCTAGTGGGATAGCAAAACTGATCAATATCCATATTAACATTCTACATATCTTATTTACATAGCCCTACTCTAGTAGTCTATTGGCAAGAAGCTGCACTGCAATCCAGCAGGCTTGTGGTTCAAGATCACCAGCTGCTCCATGGGAGATGGATGGGCAATCTCCTCCCATGCGATTAACTGCCTCTGAAAACTCACCAGAGGGTCAGTTCTGGGTCGATTCTGACTCTAGTACACAAGAACAACAACATATGCCCCCAAATATGCCCTTTTGTTTATATTATTAAGAAATTAATCAATCTTCTTGGTGCATCACAAACACTTCACCAAAGAAAACATCATACTTAGAAAATTAGAGAGTTCCAGCTGCCTAGTGGTAAGAGCCTCTGCTGTAGTCCCAAAGATATGAGGCTCAAATTAACCAACTGATCTGAAGGAGAAGGATGGGCAGTCTCTGAAAATGTGTCTGATGGTCAGCTATGAGTCAGTTCCAACTAAATGGTATACAACCACCACAAGCCAGTTAGTTATGTGTTGACAGTTACAAAGCCCATGGCTAGGAAAAGCTACAAGTAATTCCTTGCACTGTGGCATCTATTATCATCTTGAGACACACTAATATTTTATAAAACATGTTATATTACTATAGAACAAATAACTCCTAAATATACTGGCTTTAAAACAAAACATAGCAGTGGTTATCTTTACGGACTATGAATTTAGAAACTTTATTTAGGTGATTCTAGCTTTTAACCTCTAATAAGGACTGATCAAGTTGTCAGATCTTCAGTTTTCTTAAAACTAGACTGAGACAAAGGGATCAGCTTTCAGGCTGGTTTCTGAGGTGACTGGTGAATTGGTGCTGGTTATTGTAAGGCTAGTGGCTTAGTGGTAAAGTGTTGTTAAACCCAAAGGCAAATGATTTGAATTTACTAGCTGTTCTGTGGGAGAAAGTTGGATGACCTCCTCCTGTGTGATTTATTGTCTCTTAAAATCAACCAGCAGGTCAGGTATACATGAGTTTCAACTAGACAGTACATAACAACAAAAGTTCAGAAAAGTTCACACATGGACTTTTCCAAAAGATGCTCACTGTTTCTGGGCCAGGGTTAAGAAAGGGAGTAAAAGCCATTTTTTTTTATGATGATGAAATTACAGAAATCAAACATCATTGTTTTTATAAATTCTACTCACAAATGCAAATTACTTGGCCCAGGGGACTCTGGTGGTATAATCTGTATAGAGTAACTCAAATGCTATTCTCAATGAGCTTGAGGATTTTTAAGTGTTTTTAGTGGGCAAAGCAAGGATAGTTGGGCTCTACTTTTGAAGGCACAAGTGTCAAACTAGTCATAAACCTGTTTTAAAAGCTATCACAGGACACTATTTTGGAAATTATATTCTATTTTTTTATTCTTCTTATATCCTATTCATTCTTGTTGTGATTTTTAACCCCAAAATTGCTAACTGTAGAGAGTACTATACTGGCCAAGTGGTAAGGAGCTGCCCTATAAATCCACATGGTTCCAATCCACCAGCAGCTTTGCAGAAGAAAGATGGGCGATCTAGTCTTGTGCAATTTACTGCCTTTGAAAATCTGCTGGAGGTCAGCTACAGGAAGGTCCTGACTCATGGTGTGTAATAGCAACAACATGTTAACTTAAAATTAGAACTTTAGGTAGCCACTTAAATAGAAAGTAATGAGCTGAGATAGTTGAAAGAGGTATCTACTCTCTTGCTTGCCTTCTTTTTTTTTGGTGAGCTCTGTCCACTTTTCTTTTGGAGACACATTTCTTCACTGTTCCATGTGTTCTTGATGGGGATCTCAGAATGTAGGGTTGGAAATACCACCATTATATTCATCAGAGGGGTTTGTTGTTGTTATGTGTCATTGAGTCGTTTGCAGCTCATACCAGTTCTATGTACAACAGCTCTGAACCCTGCTCTATCTTGAGCCAACCTCATTGTCTCTGACACACCTACCCACAGTACTCCAGTCACTGAGTCAGTCCATCTCATGCAGGGTCTTCCTCTCTTACACTGTCCCTTCACCTCTCCAACCATGATGTCCCTCTCTAAGGACTGGTCATCGTATCAAGGCTGGATGGAGGAGGGAGGTGTTGAATGGGGTAAGCAGAAGTGGGAGGGGATGCTGGTGGATCAGTGAAAAGGATGAGTCAAGACATGTGCTACAGGCTGGGGAGCGATACTGAATCTATTGGTTCCTTCTATAACTGGGTAATGTCCTTCATCGCTCCTTTCTGTACAATGCTAGTGTTAGATACTGTTCTAAAGCTGAGAATTCAAATAAAGACAGACTAGGAAGAAGGATTGGGCATCCACTTCCAAAATAACAGGCCTTCAAAAATCCCATGTACAATAAAGGACACTTAGAATAGACTAGTAGATGTGGCAACTGAGACTGAACACTCAAATATAGAAATACAAAGGAATAGTTGTAATCAGACACTAGTATCAGAATGTGGAATGTGAGAAGCATGAATGAAGGAAAATTAGACATTGTTAAGAAAGAAAGAAAATGTATAAATATTGAGGTCTTGGTAAAGTGAGATGGACTGGCACAGGACATTTTGAATCAGACAATCATATGCTGGAGATGAAAAGGTGAGGAAAAATAGGGTTGCTTCCATCGCTAAAAATGTCATTTCCAGGTCCATCTTGAAATAACAGTATTGTGAGTGACAGGATAATATTCATATGCATACAAGGAAGTCCAGTGAACACTATCATTCAAAGATTTCAGAGAGGTAGCAAAGGGTAAATGACTCTTAGAGACATTCTAACCTAAACTCCATTCTCAATGGCAGAGTCAGTACCAGGGACATAATTCAAGAAAGTCCTTAATATTTGACATTTGCTGTTGGGAGAGAAGCAGATGAAAAGTGGCAAAGAGTAAGCCATCTTCAGTAGAAAAGTAGGAGAGATAATTTTCAAATCTACCTATTGCTTTGTGGGAGAAGGTTGGGCAATCTCCTGCCATGTGATTTACTGCCTTTGAAAATTTGCTTTAGGTTCAGCTTTGAATAGTTCTGACTTGGTAGCATACAAATATAATAGCACACACACATATTATACATTTATATACTTATAACACAACTCCTTGTCATCGAGTCTGAATAGACTCATAGCTGATTCTCAAAGTGGATTTTCTGAGGCTGTAAATAATGTGAGAAGGGATTGCCTGTCTTTGTCTCATGAAGTCAGTAGTGTTTTCAAATTACCAAATTGGCACTTTTTCCCCCACAGGAGTTTATCTATATTATAGCTGAAAGACTCCTGATAATTCAAGTGCAATAATTGAATAAATATAACAAATATGGTTTTAAAATAGTTCTTCCCAAGCATTAGGAAAAACTAAAACACCAGTGCAACCAAAAGCAAAGTGCAACCAATTGGCTTATTAGAGGTAATATTATAAAACAGTTTGATTTTTTTTCTTCATAATTTAAGAGTTGTTTCTATTCATTCTTTTTCTATCTTTGAATAATCCTTTTGGCTAGTCTTTTCCATACACTTTCATGTATTAATAAACAGTCATATTTTATCTGATAAAAAATATTGTCCAATCTTATACTAAATTCTTTTATGCATTCAAATTAAAATTTATCCCCGCCCACTTACTACTTTCATTCAGGCTGGTTACATGTTTAGGAGCTTTTCATCTGAGAAGGAAGTCTATCTACCTACTAACTCTTCCCACTTACTTCTTTCTCCACAGCTACTTCACAACAACAGGTGATATTAGTTCCTTCAAGGTCTAAGAATGACAAGAGAGGCAGAAAGTGTCCTTTCTGGACATATCTGCTAGGCTGGTACATTAGGAGGCTAGCATGGATGTCCTTTGAGTCAACTGACTGTTCCAAATTCTTACCTTCTTTCATACTTTTCATGAATGTTTTGGGCCTATCACACACAGAGAGATGGACACATATGCATGCACATGCACCCAGACAATGCACATATTTCCTAAGACCTCTTAGGGAGTTTTTCCAGTGTGGGTGACTTTTCTTTTGATGCTGCTCATAATTTGATGTCTCATTTCTGACACTCCACTCTCAAAGATTCTATTTGTTGATGTCTGTTTGTCTTGTTGTTATCAGGCACTGTTGTGTATTGTCAAGTTGGTATGAACTCAGCTGAACCTCCAATGGATTTTCAGAGGCAATAAGTTGCATGAAAATTGATTTCCCATCTTTCTCCCATTGAGCAGCTGGTAGATTCAAACCACATCCTTTAGACTTGGTAGCACTAGGCCACGATAGTTCCTCTTCTCAGATATATTATAGGACAGCTCAAGACTTCCTTAAAGTTATTTCTTACCATGAGGAGTAGTCATTGTCTCCTGCTCCATCAAACTCAGAATTCCACCTTTTCCTAGGATGAGTGATTCACAGAAACCACTTGTGTAGGCAGCACCCTTCTGTGAACATGCTTACAAAGATCCAGTTTCTCAAATGTCTTTCTTTAGGTTTCTTTATTCTGATTTGAGTGAACATCTTAAAAGTACATTGATTTTTTATTCAATCATTCATATACATTTTGGTTTATAACTTATAATATCATGTTTTCTAATTCCTTCATTTTTAGATTGTCTTTCCATTCATCCACCAGAATATGTGTCTATTGTTTATTATTTTTTTCACTCGCTTGTCCTTCCCTTTCCATTCTTGGTAGCCACCCAGGAATGATTCCGTGTATAAACCTTCCTGTCCACTTCACTCATCATTATCTACTGTTAAATCAAACCTACACATAGCTGACGCTTCTCCAGCTTTTCAGAGGCTGTAAATTGTGTGGGGAATTGACTATCTTTCTCCAATGGAAAAGCTGGTGGATTTGAAACACTTGCCTTTTTGGCAGCAAATTCCTAACCTAATGTCACCAGCACTTCTTAAACCTTACCAGAACTTTTAAAAATAATTTTATTGGTTTGCTTACAAAGTTTCTATACATCATGTTTCACACTATTTTTCATTCACACTGTGTTTCACACAGTCATTCCTATGCATTACATTTTATAAAATTAATCACCATTGGACCTTGTCCATCATTACATTGTCTTTTCACCTCAATCCTTCCCATTTGCTTCACGCCCTCTCTCCACACACCACACTGTGCAGCCCTGTGTTTTCACCTCTACTTTTTCTTACTCTTCCACACCCTCCCACCTCCCTGTTGAGTTCCTGTACATGTTTTACTAGTTATCCTTCTGTTTATGCAGTATTTGTCCTTATTAGACAGTGCTAGTTCACTCAGCATAGTGCTTTCCAGCCTCTCCCAAATTATGTAAAAAGAAAAGAATTTCCCCAACATAGTGAAAAATATACATGCAAAACCAAGAGTAAATATCATTCTCAATGGAGAAAGGTTAAAATAATTTTCCTTGTGAACAAACACCAGACAAGGATTCCCACTATGACCACCTCTATTCAATATTGTATGGGAAGTACTTGCTATGATAATATTACAAGAGAAGGAAATAAAAGGCATCCAGATCAGCAAAGAGACAGTTAAACTGTTGTTATATTATATATCCTTGGAGGCAAGGATTCTGAGGCTTTGTCTGACATACTTTGGGTATGGTGCAAGGAGGGACTAGTCCTTGGAGAGTGACATCATGCTTGGAAGGGTGGAGGGACAGAGAAAAAGAGGAAGACCATCGATGAGATTAATTGATTCAGTGACTGGGATAATGATGATAGGTGTGTTAGAGACAGTAAAGTTGGCACAGGATAGAGCTCTATAGAACATTTCTATAACTTTTTACAATACAATATTTATACTTTCTGTGACTTGCATATTTTATTCAGCAGAATGTCTCTAGATTCGTTCATATTGTGCAATGTTTCTCAAATTTTTTATCATTCTATGTGTAATGTTCCATTCTTGAGTGGTTCATTCACACAATGGAGTGCCACACACCGCTAATGAATCTATGGTGCATCCTCATATTTCTTGACTGGAATTTAAGTCAAAATATAAGATAACAAGCAAAGTCCTATTTACAACTATGTCAACTTGAGTTTTTAGAATAGATTTGGGCAAAGGATTTTTGGTACCTCTTTATCCTGATAGTCGTTTTTATATTAAAAACAAATAAAACCACAGTTACTGGTAAGGATATTCCTACTTATAGAAGCTCAAAGCACGCCAGAGTATAACTCTGCTCTATAGGGTTGTAAATGGTGGATTTATTGCAAGTAGAGTGCTAGATATATCTTTAGAGATACCTCTGGATAGACTCAACTGACCAACTTTTTTCTTACAAAAAATTAACTCTTTGCACTACTTCCTCCTATAAACTATTATTTTTTTCCTTTCTGTGTACTGTTGAAGATTCAACTGGCACAGTAAGAGATTGCTCCTCCTTCTCCAGCAGAACATCTGGTGGATTCTAACCACACACCTTCAGGACTGTAGCACTGCTTCCTGCCACTAGGCTACCAGAGCTCCCTTGGCCATAAACTATTAACAATAAAAATCTCTTGTCATTGAGTTGAATGTGACTCATTATGACCCTATAAGAGAAAGCAGAACTACCTAATAGAATTTTCAAGGCAGTAAGTCTTTACAGATACATTACTATCCTATCTTCCTCCTGCAGAGCAGTTAGCTGGTTTGAACTCTCAACTTTTTGATTAGCAGCTAAGTGCTTAACTATAGCACTACTAAGGCTCATTTTAAATTGCTCAAAGATTTCTTTCTTACACTACTCATTCACTAACTGCTATCAAGTCAGAACTGACTCATAGCTGACCTTCCAGTAAATTTTCAGAGGCTTTAAATTGCACAGAAGGAGACTTCTCTTCTTTCTCTCCCAAAGCAGCCAGTAGATTAGAAGACTTTTGGTAAACCATGCCAGCAGGACTCTAGTAAACAGTGTCCTTCTGTAAATTTTAAGTTTGAGGAATCAAACACTTATAAATGAAGACCAGATGAGC
>NW_006399776.1:12817140-12819464 GCF_000299155.1 Elephantulus edwardii
TAAGAAGCCAAAACAAAGGAAAGAACTAATAAGATTAAAGAGTTAATCAGAAGATTTCAAAGGGCAGCTTGGGGAGACAAAGCATTTTATTGAAATATGGAAAGAGTGGGAGTTAGAAAATCAAGAGAAGAACTTGTCCAGTATTTCACAAGCTGAAGGAATTTAATCCTTGAGTTGCAATACTGAAAGATTGGGCAAAATCTTGAATTGTGGCAAGAAGCATCAAAAGAAGATGGAAGGAATACACAGAGTCACTGCATCAAAAACAATTAGCTTCCCTTAATCATTTCAGGAAGTAGCATATGATCATAAAACAAAAAAACAATAAAAGACAACGTTCAAGCTGTTCTGAAGGAATTGGCAAACAAATAAAACCCCAGGAATTGATGGAATATCAACTGCCATATTTCAACAAATAGATGTAACCTTGAATGTGCTCACCAGATTGTTGCAAAGAGATCTGTAAGACAGCTACCTGGCCAATTGATTAGAAGAGATTCGTATTTATTCTCATTTCCAAAAAAAGGTGAACCAACAGACTGTGGAAATTATTTAACAATAACATTACTATCACATGCAAGCAAAATCTTGCCAAAGATTATCCAAAAAGGACCATAGTAGTACATCAACAGAGAACTGCTAGAAATACAAGCTGGCTTTAGAAGAGGCGGTGGCACTAGTTATATCGTTGATGATGTCAGATGGATTTTGGCTGAAAGCAAAGAGTACCAAAAGGATATTTATTTTTTATTTATTGACTGTGCAGAAGTCTGTTGGTTCACCTTTTTCAATGTTAGCCATAATTTGTTATTATTCACACAGTAAAATGCCTGCAAATAATCAATAAAACACATGAAAACATCTTTCTGATATATTCTAATTTCAGTCAAGGTCCATCTGACATCAATACTGATATCCTTTGTGCTATGGTCTCTTCTGAATCCATCATAAATCTCTGGAAGTTGTCTATTAATGTAATGTTTTAGTCATTTTTGGATGATCTTCAGCTTGCATGTGATATTATTGATATTGTTCAATAATTTTTACATTTTATCTGATCAACTTTTTTTTTGGAATGGAAACAAACATAGATGCCTTCCAATCAGGTGGCCAAGTAGCAAAATTCTAGAAGTGTTGGCAGAGGTTGGTTAGCGTAAGATTACTATAAGAATAATTAAGATCTATAATTATGGCTCACACTGAGAATAGGAATCTCAGGACACTTGATTATACACATATGAAACCAATACATAGAATAGTAAGTGGTTGTCAAAACACAACAAAAGAACAGGGTTTGGTTTAAAATCAGAAAAGGTGTACATCAGGGTTGCATTGTTTTCTGTAGCTATTAAATATGTGTACCAAATAAATAATTTGAGAAATTGAAATATATGAAGAAGAGTGTTGCATCAGAATTGGACAACTCATGAATAGCCTTAATTATGCAGATGACAAGAGCTTGAATACTGAAAATGAGGAGGGGTTGAAGCAGAAGATCAAAGTCTACAATATGGGTTGCACCTCTACCTCAAGAAAACAAAAATCCTCATCACTGGGCCAATAAGCAACATTATGATAAGAGAAAAAAAGTGAATAATTTAATTTTACTTGGACCACAATCAACACCTGCAGCAGTCAAGAAATAAACAGATGTGTTGCACTGAGAAAATCTGTCAAAGACTTCGACTAAGTTCTAAAGACTTAGGATGTCAGTTTAAAAACTAAGGTAAGCCTGACTCAAGCCATGTCTGTTTTCTTTTTAATTACTTCATATGCATCTGGAAGTTGTACAATGAATAAGGATGACAGAGCAGATATCAATGCCTTAGAATTGTGGTGCAGGCATAAAAAAAAAAAAGCAACCCCAAAACACCTCACCTATTTTTAAGATGATTTTGAAATTTAGGTGAAATGAACTCAAGACTGTATTTTGGTTCTTGTGGACTTGTTTTAACTTTATTCAGTTTCAATTAGAACTTGCACATGAGTAATTAATTATCTGTTCTACATTCTTCCCTGACCTCATTTTGACTGCTGATGTTAAGCTTCAAGTTACGTGATGTGTGAACTTGCCATTTATATTTTTTTAAAAAGGTATTTGTGATGAATATATCATTGAACATACAAAATTTGATCATTCTGTTTCCAGCCTCATATCTGTCACCAAGTCCATACGCTCAAACTTTTCTTTGTTGTTTCCAACTTTTGCATTCCAGTCACCAATTATTATTAATGCATGTTGCTTCTAGAAGCCAGATGCAGCCTTGAATGTACTCACTTGTCTTTGCTAAGAAATTTAGAGGACAACTGTCTGGCCTATTGGC
>NW_006399776.1:12819564-12833593 GCF_000299155.1 Elephantulus edwardii
TGGAAATTGTTGAACAATATCATTAATATCACATGCATGCAAAATACTGCTGAAGATCATTAAAAAATGGTTAGAAAAGTGTCTCCCAAGTTATATTGTAATTTTACATATTGTTGCTCGTGAGTGCAGCATAGTACTCCACTGTGTGAATGTAGCACAATTTTTCAATCCATTCAAATGTGGTTGAACAGTTGAGCTGTTTCCAGGTTCTTATGATGATCAATAATTCTGCTATGAATATTGGTGTACAAATCCCCATTTATGTATCAGTTCTAATTTTCTCAAGCCTTATTCCTAACAGTAGAATAGCGGGTCATATGACATTTCTATATTCAACTTTTTTAAGGAAACACAAAATTGCCTTCCAGGGTGGTTGTACCATTTTAAAATCTCACCAACAGAATATGACAGTTCCAATCTCTTAGCAACCTCTCCAACATTTATTGTTCGGTGTCCTATTAAACCTGGAGAACGTTATGTTGAGTGAACTAACTCAGTCTCATAAGGACAAATACTGCATAAGACTATTTTTGCAAAAAAACAGAAAACTAATAAAACATGTAAGAGGATCCAGGGGAGGGCACTGAGAGGTGAGGATGGGTAGGAGGAAATCATGGGCTTGCACAATTTGGTGAACGGAGAGAAGTGGGGGTAAAAGAAATGGTAAAGATCTGGTGGGGATCTGGAAAGACAGGGTAATGGTGGGCATAGTTCAATGGTGATTAATTTTATAAAATACAATGAATGAGAATAATTGTATGAAACACAATGTGAATTAAGGATAGTGTGAAACACAATGAATATGAACTTTATAAGTAAACAAATATGAAATAAAAATTTTTTTAAAGAAAGTCTAGAACAGCACATAGATAGGGATTTGCCAGAAGCTTAAGCAGGATTTAGAAGAGGCCGTGGGACCAGAGATATGTCTCATTGCTGGTGTCAGATGGTTTTTCATTGCTAAAGTAAAGAATATTGGAATAATTTCTATTTATACTTTATTGACTATAAAAGGAATTTGACTGTGTGAATCATAATAAGTTATGGTTAAGATTGAGAAGAATGGGAACTTCAGAACACTTAATTGTGCTCACATAAAAAATAGACCAAGAGCCTGTTGTGAGAAGAGAGCAAAGAAACACTACTTGGATTAAAATTAACAAAGAAGCGTATCAGGGTTGTATCCTCTCTCCATACCTATGCTGAGCAAACTATTCAAGAAGCTTGAATCTGTGAAGAAGAATGTGGCATTGGGATCAGAAGAAGATTAATCAATAAACTGGATTAAGCAGATGGCACAGCTTTGCTTGCTGAACGTGAGGAGGGCTTAAAGCATTTGCTGCAGAAGATCAAAGAACACTGCCTTAAATACAACTGAATCTTCTCAATATCAAGAAAACGAAAATTATTACTACTGGGTCGGTAGATAACATCATGATAGATGGAGAAAAGACTGAAGTTGTCAACAATTCAATCTTTCTTGGATCTACAATCAACAACCTTGGTACCAGCAGTCAGAAAATCAGAAGACATATTGTACGTACTGGGAAAGTCTTCAATCAGGGACCTCGCCAAATTATTAAAGAGATCAGTTTGAAGACTAAGGTTTGTCTCATTTGGGCCATCTTTCTGATCACTAGCTACGCATCTGAAAGCTGGACAAGAATAAGGATGACAAAGGAAGAATTGATGCATTTGAGCTATGGTGCTAGAGAAGAGGAATGACTGTCCTGTGGATTGCTGAAAGATCAAACAAATATGTCATGTTGTAAGTGCATCCAGAATGTTCCTTGGAGACATAGATGATAAGGCTTCATCTCACATACTTTGGGTATGTTGCTCGGAGAGGCAGATGGATCGATTCAGTGACTGTAGTAATAGGCTCAAGTGTGTCAGGTAGTATGAAGATGGTACAGGACAGGACAGGGTTTAGATCTGTTGTTCATGGAGTCACTATGCGTTGTGCTTGACTAGAGAGCATCTAACAACAATAACAACATTTCATTTTGTTGTTAATGTTAATTGACGTGTATTTAGGAACATCTGAAAAATTTTCCCACTAAGCCACATTGAGGAGCTCTTGTGGCCTGGTGGTAAGAAACTGTGCTTCAATCCCAAAGGCTTACAATTCAAATCCCCCAACTTCTCTGGAGAAGAAGAATAAGCAATTGCCTCCTTTGTGATTAACTGCCTCTGAAAATCCACTGGAGGGTCAGCCGTGGCTTAGTTTTGAGTTGATGATACACAACAAGAAGCCACAATTACCTGGTGATAATGCCCATTGTTAATGCAGGTATGAGTTCACAATTCCAATTTACTTAGGAAGAAGTGTATCCTGCCCTTAGTCTTCAAATTCTACCATTGAGGAATTCAAAGCAATCCAAAATTAGCGATCTGACACTTAGAGTTTAATTATCATGACTATGGGTATTTCATTTAAAGTGGGTAAGTTTCACCACTAGAGCTGCTCTTTCTAAAGAAATAATTTTTAATTTCAAGGTTAGTGGAAATGAAAATTTGAAAACTTGGGATATATGAGTCAAATATATTATTGGCAGATGAATGTAGTATTTAAGTGGTTAAAAGATGTCTGTTCTATTTGGTGTGCACCCATTTCTACTTTAAGGTCTCCAGTGGCACAGTCCATAGGGAGCTGCACTGCTAACACACACATGGCACCTCTCTGATAGTTCAAATCCACTAGCAGCTCCACAGGGAAAGATAGACAATCTCCCGTGTAATTTACAACCTCCATAAATCCTTTGGAGGGTCGTCTGTTTGACAGTAATGACGTTGAATTTCCTTTCCGAAGAGCCCTTGTGGCATGATACAGAAACAACTAAAAAAAGTAGGCCTTCTTACTTTAGGTACTTAGTGGATAAAGATCTTATATATGGGTTTATGTGATGATCACCCAAAGGAGTATTACAAGAAACATGATATAAGGACGGTACAATTTGTTGCAACATCCAATGAATATGGCTTTAATATTAAAAAGATTATGAATCCAGATAAAGCACTTAACTAGTAATGAAGGTTTTAGATTCTCCTGTTGAACTATTCAGTTGAGAACTATAAAATCCCAGCTTATTCAATCTGTCACTGCTAGAAGTTAGTAGAAATAGAAAGCGCCAGGCTTTGCCTTTATCCTTCAAATCACTGAAATGCCATCTTCCAAAAATGAAGAGATGTTTACAAGGCTGAGGGTGTGTGAGTGAAGTATTAGCTTTTATTTGGCAAAAACTGAACATGGATGAGGGAAATAAAAATTGTTTCAAATTGTATGTAGCAGATTTCAATTGCCCTGCTGAACTATTTTCTCTTTGATGATTTGTCTAATTCCTTGATTTAAACTTTTCCAGGAAGGGAAATAGAAGTGGATCCTCATCTCCACTTGAGGCTGGTGAACTCAGAAGCTCCTCAATAGTGCATTAGCACAAAGCACAGACCAGTCTTTTTGAAAATTTCTAAGCAGGCTTCATTCTACTCTGTTCTATTGAAGAGACCCATAGGCATTTTCAAGGAGCATAGATTTTTATGACTGAGCCTTGAATGCAGCTGTGTCTTTTCCAATCTAGGGCCAAGAGACAAAATGCAACATGAGATTTTGAAACATTCCAAGGCCCATCTGCCATGTAACCCACTTATCTGTGTGGCTGCAAGTTCTTTATTGATCCAAAATGGTAAAGAAAGAAAGGCAACAAAGGGGGGAAATGTAGGGGGAAAGAAAAGCCATAAATCCATTCTTTTGTTGTTCTTCCAGCAGCATCTGTGAGCAATTGTCACAATTACTAGTCAAACTGTATTTGACTTGTTGCCAACATGAATTTTCCAAAAACCTAATGTAAACAAACTCTGCAAGTACTTCCTCATTTGCCAAGCCAGTAATTATTTACTTTGTTTGGGCCTAGCATTAATGTCAGTTCGGCTTTACAGCCTGTAATGTGTTTGTTAATGAAACCGTGAGGTCTAAAGCTACATATTAACCTTGCCACCCTTCAATTTTGAACTCAATAAAGTTGCACCATGGTTTTGTAAACTAGTGTTGGGGGACAGGCAAATGATTAATTATATTTTTCCCTTTTCTTTTATCCGAGAAAATTGTTAATCTTTAAACCTGCCTTGCATTTTAAAGTTAACAAACTGCAATCCAGCCTATAAGAGTTATGATATCATTGAAACACGTCCCCGTGGCTGTTCTGATGCCATATTTGGAAGTCATCAGAGGCAGTGTTTGCATTCATGTTTAGTAATCTTGCAGGCACCGTATGCTTCTTGAAAAGAAGGAAACTATTTCAGAGAATCAGACTATCAATTTGGTAGGAAAGTAATGGAATGCATGCTTAGAACCGAGTATTCATTTTGTGAGAATGCAATAAAAGTCAGGTGGTTTGAGGATGTCTGAGTAATTCAGCTGGTGAGAGAAATAACAATTCCCAATCTGGGCAAGGAAGCGAAGATTCTGGAAAGGAGAAGATGCTATACTATGAAGAGCTTCAAAAAAATTGTTGTGTTGGGTTTTTTTGGGGTGTTTTTCCCTCCTAGGCACATGTCTCTGGCCTTGATTCATTAAATGTGTTGTGAGCTGCATATTTTGGAATGTACCAGAAATCAGAGACAAGCTCTGTTCTCATGAGACATATTAGTTGTAGTCCCTGGAGAAAAACAAATAGACACATTAATTTTAGATGATGATCAGCATTACCAAGTCAATAAAACAAAAAGATGAGATGTGGAGTGACTTGTGAAGTCGTTTTGATGGGCTGGTCAAGTAAGTCTTTTTGAGAGGGTAGCATTATAGCTGAGATCCAAACAATGTGATACATCACCTATTTGGACGCACAGGGACAAAATTTCTTAGAAAGATGAACAATAGGCAGTGTACAAGCTGTTTGCTGTGTACCAGGGAGGAAAGGGCAAATATATCCAGCAAGCAGCAGGGAGAGGGAAAGGAGATGAGTCTGTATATTGTTCGCCTAAGAATATGAAAGAAAACAAGTAAAAGGGCTTTAGAATTACACCTTGTAAGAAGAATAAAGTCTTCCAAAGGTTACTTTGGCTGTCTAGATTTGGTTTTGGTAAAGGGCATACAGGAATAGCAAAGGATCTGCTCAACACTGTTGTTGTAATGTACTGTTAAGTCAAACCCCTCCATCAACTTTTCAGAGGCTATAAATCTCACCAGAGAAAATCTTTCTGCAGCAGAGTAGCTGATGGATTCAAATTACCTGTCGTTGGCTCAGCAACACAACTCTTTACTAAAGAGACGTCCACAATTCAAAACAACAAAACTCTTTAGAATGGCCACTTCCTTCTCTGAGTGTTGGAAGGTTTAAAAGCCTCTGCACTTGTGTGAAAATCTGTCATACAAACGAAATTGTGTTCTTTACTGTACAGCTATGACTATTTGATTTACTTGGCATAGAAATTGACTCCAGACAGCAGTGTCTGTTTTATCTAATGTAAAGCTATGATGTTTCAGGAAGTTAAATGATTATTTCCCTCTTTATCTCCAGAGAAGGTGTGAATAAATCCCCCCAAAGGGATAATTTTGTTTAGCATCAGAAACTGATGGTTGTGTTTGATTATGTAGTTCTGAGCTCAGAATAGGCATTTTATGCAAAAATCAATATGAATAATGGAAAGAATCTAGCATTTTAGTTGCGCAGTGTAAGAATTTTATAGTTAGCTGGAGTGAAGAAGAAAACTACAGAAGGCAATTTCAAGAATCTTTCAGGAATCCTTTTTTTCTGAGGAAACACTTTCCACTTAACTGTATAACTTTGTGGGGGGAAAAAAACCAACCCACCAATTGGACATTCTTAAAATAAATGGTGAGATAGAGAATGTAAAGAATCTCATAAAAATGTAAGTTCTTTATGAAAAACAATGTTTTAACTTTCCTGTATGTTCAGAATTTTTGTAGTCTGTTCTTGGAGATTTTATTTCACATACTTATTTTGAGATAATCTTAACTGAGGAACTAAAATTTTCAACTTGTCAGACCAAAAAAATATTTCTAAAACAACAATCCCTCAGCCCTCGTCTATACAAATCACCAACACAGCCTAAATTTGTAGATAATTGGATTGAGCCCTGAGCTCAAAGATGAAGGAGACAAAGCATGTCCCAAAGCAGCATTTGATAGTCTTAGTCTTATCTGTGGATGTTTTACACCAGCCGTGGCGAAAGTATTTGTTTGGGATGATTTGTGCTGTCTGCAGTGACATTTTATTTGAGCTGGTATCCTGTATTCAAGCCAAAACATCCATGTACAAGAGCTTGTTTTGCTCTCTCCTTTGGTTCAAATGTGATAGTGGAGTAGCAATGCCTCTCTAGAAGGCTGTGTTGGCAAGCCCAAGAGGTTGCTTCTGATACAGTGGCACAGCCTGGAGAGCGAGAGTTTGATAACAGAAGACAATAACATGTCATGGGAGCTTTGTGATAGCTGTAGTCTCCTCAGGGCTAGAAACAGCCTTTCAAGTAACCTTTGTAGATAAATGTTCAGAACTAGACAAACTTATTGATATTTGGGCATCCTTGTAATCTGACAAAGGCCTTTATTTCTCAAGCAATCCACTGTGATATATGAGTTTTTATATGATTTTTATTTTAATATCTGATTTTTGAGATAATTATCACTGAAAATGTAGAGAGGCTATACTGGTAATGGCTGGAAGTTGAAAGTGTTTGCTTGGAGAAATGAGGTATGCTTCCTTCTGAGGAGTCTTACAAGCTATGAGATGCACATGTTTTCATGCATATAATTGAGCCGTGTTACACAGATGTGCACTGAGTAATGCTTAAGGCATTTTCCATGTTTTCCTTGTTCACGGTCAGTCCTCCACATCTTTTTTTTCCCCCCTCCAGCCTCACCCATAGGCATTGTTTCTGGAAGAGTCTAAACCAGTGGCAACGATCAAGTGGAAACTAACTTCAGTAGACATTGTTGAAGTAAAGGGTCAATGAATTTTGTGGTTTTAAATTTTTAACGTACTGGAGGCAGTCAGTTTTCTTTGGTGTTTTGTTTCTTATGTGTATCTTAAACTTCTCTGACCGTTATTGCAAAAGAAAGTTAAAAAAGAAATGCTGAAAAGGAAAGCCATGGTAAAAAAAGACAAAAATCTATTCAATAAAGCAGAATTTAAAGACGCTTGTTTGGTTTTAAAATGAACTTGTGGAAACCAGTAACTGCCTTCATATTTAAACTAACTTGAGTCGCTCTAACATTATAACTGACTGTGTGTAAGACAAGAGTTTGATTTAATCAGTATTTCAAGTTTGAAAAATCTCTTGGAGGCAACACAAACATTTCAGTCTTATTTTTATTGCTATGTCTTTTACTAAGCCCTACGTAAGACTTAATTATGTTTATTTGAACATAAAGGTGAAAGAGCACTTTATCTTTTTTGCCACACACGTTATACATTGCCATCCTTCTGTCCAATTGAAGACTGACTGACTCATTATCTTAGTAAGAACCTGTTATGTGAGAAGAATTCTAGTGGTGCAATGCCTTATATGCTGGGCTGCTAACCAAAAGTCCAATGGTTTGAATTCACCAGCTATTCTGCAGGAGAAAGATAAGTCAACTTTTGTTAAGATTTACAGTTTTGGAAACTTGATAGTGAGAACCTGACAAGTTGGAATCGATTCAGAGGCCGTGGTGTGGGTTTTATTACATGACTGAGTATCAAAATGATGCAGTATGTGAAGTTCTTGACTACTAACCAAAAGACTGAAAGTTCAAACACAGTCTTCCCAAAGGTACCTTAAAAGAAAGGTCTTTCAATATCGTTGTTGTTGTTGTTGTTATGTGCCATCGAGTCACTTGCGATTCATAGCTACCCTATGTACAACAGCCCTAAACTCTGCTCTGTCCTGTGCCAATCGCACTGTCTCTGACACTCCCATCCCGATTATCCCAGTCACTGAAGGAATCCACTTCATAGAGGGCCTTCCTCTCCTGCACTGTCCCTCCACCCTCCCAAGCATGATGTCTTCACCAAGGACCGGTCTCTACTCACAACATGTACAAAGTATGTTAGACGGAGCCTCAGAAGCCTTCCTCCAAGGAGCCACCCAGTTTAACCCTTTCCAGGATGAATCTATTTGTTTTCCTAGTAGTCCATGGTATTCTCAATACTCTTCTCCAGCACCACAGCTCAAAGGCATCAATTCTCCTTCCATCCTCCTTGGTCATCATCCAACTATCTGATGCATAACAAGTGATTGCGAAGACCATGTCCTATATCAAACGCACCTTAGTTTCCAGGGAGACACCATTGCTCTTCAGTACTCTGGTGAGTGTCTTTCAATATTCCTGTGACAAATGACATCCAATGAAAATCTTATGGAGCATAGATTTACTCTGAAGTATTTGGGTTCTCCAAGAGTTGAAACAAATTCTCTGGGCTAACATTTTGTTTGTTTTGGGGATTTTTTTGGTACTTTGTGAAAAGTACCAAGGCTATGAAGGCTTGGATACAGAAGTGGCATCCACTTCCAAAATAGCTTGCCTTTGGAAATTCTATGAACTTAGAGAAATGATCAAAGTTATACAAGTGTTCAGGTCTTTCATTCCTAGGGTCACTATGAGTTGTCTATAACTTGTGAACACTTAACAACAACATAAAGGAAAATAGGTTGCAGCCTCTCACAGACCTTATTTCTATGGACTGTTTTGCTTGTACTCATACAAAGGCATTTACACTTATCTTTGCCTACACCAATACTCTTATACACAAAGATACCCATCTCCAAAATGTTTTGTCTTCCAGATATGGCCTTCTTGTGCATATTAATATATTATGAGGATACAAATAGAACAAAGCCAAACTTTATTTCCATTTTTACACTCACAGAGTAACTGAAATTTCTCTGGTTAGATACTATAGAGTAATGAGGATTGACTAAAGCATTCCCTTTTGATTTGGGACAAGCTATAGAACTTATTGAGGTAAAAAAAAGGACTAAATACCTTCAAATATTTAGAAAAGATATAGAGGTATATGGCAAAATTATAAGAGGGATAAAAAGCAGTTCAAAACAAAAAGAAATGAGAACACAAGCACTAATGTACAATTGTGTTGCAATTGAAAGTTTAAATAAATTCTCCCTTGTTTGCATCCTTATTAATATCTTGTGTTGTATTCATTGGAAGGTTTTGTTGGATAGTCTTTTCCCCCACATCCATTATTGTTGCAGTTAAGTGCTATCAGGTGTCAACTCTGACTCATAGTGACCATTTGTACAGCAGATTGAAGTTTTGTCCAATCTTGTGCTATCTTCGCAATCTCTGCTGTACTTAACAAAGTCAGTCCATCTCACTAGGGATTTTCCTTTCACTTACCCTTCACCTTTCTAAACATGATGCTCTTTTCCAGTGACTGGTCCCGCCTGATAACATGCTCAAATTATGTGAGACAATGGCCTCATTCAGACCAACCAGTAGAGAATGGCTTTCTGTGCATCTGTATCCAGAGCCAGGGTTCTCAGAAGCCTCTAGCAAATCTGTTTATGTGGACCAGAAAGCAGTCACAATGACAAGAAAATGGGATTATTTGTGGACAAATTTGGTCCATTCTTCAAGATGCAAGAAGTCTCATGATAGGTTCTTTTCTTGCCTTTATTTACTGTTATTATTCCCATTTCACATATGAAGCAAGTAACAGATGCCAAGAGATATTACACTGAAAGCTGTACATTGAAAGCTGTAGGATAATACCCATATGCATACAAGGAATACCTATTAACACCACTATTATTCAAACGCCAACAACCAAAACTGAAGAGGATGAAATGGAAGATTTTTATCAATTTTTGCAGTCAGAAATCTATCAAAGATGCAACTAAGATCATTAATAATAATGAGTGTCTGGAATGCAAAAGTTGGGGACAAGGAAGAAAGATCAGTAGTTAGAGACATAGACTTGGTGACAGGAATGAGGTTGGAGATAGAATTTTGTACAGCCAATGATTTATTCATTACAAATAACTTTCATAGGAAACACAATTGGCTACTATACACATCGACCTCACTTGATGGTCTACAAAGAAATGACATTGATTGCATCTCTGGAAAGAACCTCTGGAGAAGCTCAGTATCAACTGTGACTTCTAGATCAGGTGCTTATTGTGGAACATATGATATTCAAGTTCAAGCTGAATTGAAAGAAAATTAAAACAAATCCACAAGAACCATAATTTGACCTTGAATCTATCCCACTTGAATTTAAAAACCATCTCAGGAAAAGGTTTGAGGATTTGAACACTAATGAACTAAGACCACATGAGGTATGGGAGGATATCAAGAACATCTCCCAGGAAGAACGCAAAAGATCATTACAAAGATAAGAAGAAGAAAGAAAAAAACCCAAGAAGAATGTCAGAGTAGACTCTGAATATTGCACTAGAGTGCCAAGAAGCTAAAGCAAAGGGGGAAAATCAGGAAGTTAAGGAGCAAAACAGAAGATTTCGAAGGGCAGCACAGAAAGATAAAGGAAAGTATTATATTAAAATATACAAAGAGCTAGAGTCAGAAAATCCAAAAGGATGAAACTGCTCAGTATTTCTTAAGCTGAAGGAACTGATGAACAAATTCAAGCCCTGAGGGATAATACTTAAGAATGCTATGGGTAGAATGTTGAATAATCCAAGAAGCATCAAAAGAAGATGGAGGAAATACATAGAATCACTGTACTAAAAGAATTAGTTGACATGGAAGAATTTCATGAAACAACATATAAACAAGAGGTAATTGTAATGAAGAAGACAGTTCAAACTGCTTCGGAGGAAGTGACAAAAATCAAGGTCCCAGCAATTGATGGACTACCAACTGACATATTTCAATAAACAGATGCTGACCTGGACATGCTCAGGTGCCAGGAAATATGGAGGACAACTACCTGCCTAACTGATTGGAAGTGATCTGTGTTTATACCCACCCCAGAAAATCATATCTGAAAGAGTGTAGAAATTATCAAAAAATATCACTAATATTTGGAAGCAGGAGTTGGCATTCATTTCCTAAACAACATGCCTTCGGAAACTATGAACTTTGAAAAATATTAGTAGTTGTAGAAAAGACTTTAGGTCTTTTGTTCAGAAGGTAGCTATGAATTGATGAATTGTGCTCAACTCGAAGACTGTTAACAACAACAATATCACTAATATCACATGCAAGCAAAATCTTGCTCAAGATTGGCCAAAACCTGGGACAATACATCAACATGAGTGTAAACTGTATTTAGAAGAGGTTGTGGCACTAGGAACATCATTACTAAAGTCAGATGAATCTTGGCTGAAAGCAAAAGTACAAGAGCAATGTTTTTGTTTCATTAAGTATAAAAAAGGCATTTTACACTGTGGATTACAACAAATTGTGCCTAATTTTGAGAAGAATGGGAATCTCAGAACACCTGATTGATCTAAACTTGGACCGGGAAGCAGTCATCAAAACTGAGTAATGAAACACTGCATGCTTCAAAATCAGGAAAGAAGTGTGTCACAGATGTGCACTACTTCCATACTTTTTCAATCTATATGTAGAACAGATGGTTTGGGAAACTAAACTTTATGAAGAGAAATGTGGCATCAGAATTGGAAGAAGATTTATCAACAACCTGCTATTGTAGATGACAAAATTTACTAACAAACTGAAGATCACCTGAAGTGTTTGATGCAGAAGATCAATGATTACACTCTTCAACATGGATTGAAATTCATCATCAAGGAGCAACGATTCTCACTACTGGGCCTATTGGCAGCACTGTGATAGATGGAGAAGGAATAAGACTTAACAATTTCAGCTTGCTCAGGTTCACAATCAACACTCTTGGCACCAGGAGGATATTAAAAGATTAATTGCACTGGGAAAATCTGCTGTCAGGGACCTCTCTAGAGTGCTAAAGAATAATGATGTCAGTCTAGAGACTAAGGTGAGCCTGATACAGGCCTTGGTCTTTGCAGTTACTTGCTACAAATCAAAGAGCTGGACAATGAATAAAGATGACATAATAATCGTGGATACCTTTAAGTTGTGGGGCTGGAGAAGAGCATTGAACATATCATGGACTGTCAAGAGAACAAACAGGTCTATCCTTGAGAAGGTGAAACCAAGTTACTCCTTAGAGGCAAAGGATTTGAAACTGTCTCATATACTTTGGGCATGTTGCCAGAAGGGACTAGTCATTGGAGAAGGATTTCATGCTTGGGGAAGTGTAAGAGAAGGAGAACTTAGATCAGATGTATTGACCCATTAACTGGGGTAATGGGGGTAGGTGGGTCAGAGGAAATGAGATTGATTCAGGATACAGTAGAGTTCAGAGCTATTGTGCATAAGGTCATTATGAATTGAATTCAACTCAAAAGCAGATAACAACAAAATCAACAACTTGTATACAATCTATTGATTTATGTAACAGCAAGGGCCAGTATCAATGTAAGACACAAAGCTTATTTAATCTTTACCTTTATGCTCAGTCTCACAGTCTTTGCTTCTAAGGAGTGCTTTAGCTATACTTTTATCAAGGTAGATTTGATTGTCCTTTTTTCAGTCTGTGGTATATTTGATATCTTTGTCAGTACCCTAAATCTAAGGCATCAATTCTTCTTTTATATTTCTTATTCATTTTCCAACCTTCATTCATATGAAGAAATTAAAATGATAGGGCTTGGTCAAGGGTGCCTTATTCTTTAACATTTTTTTGCCTTCTAGCCTTTAAGAAGGTCATTGGTAGTAAATTTGCATTATGCTATATATCTGGGTTTTGGGGATTTTTAAAAAAAATATTTTATATTGGTTTGTTTACAAAGTTCATATACATATTTCACACTGTTCTTCATTCACATTTTTTTTTCACACAATCATTCCCAGTCATTATGTTTTGTAAAAGGAATCACCATTAGACCATACCCACCATTACCCTGTCTTTTCTGGTCCCCACAAAATCTTTCTTATTTCCTTTATCCCTTCCCTCCACCCACCAAACTGCACAATTCTGTGATTTCACCCATACCTATTTCCACCATTTGGCTCTCACCCCTTCCCCCTGCTATCCCCACAAACATTTTTCTTATCTTTCTATTTTTATAATGGTCTTATGTAGTATTTGTCCTTATGAGATAGAGTTAGTTCATTCAGCATAATGCTCTAAAGTCTCTCCCAAGTTATGTAATATTTTTTGAAATTGTTGTCCATTTTTGAAATCAAAAGATTAATTCCTCTGGGGAAAGTTGTTGTCAAGGACCTCTCCAAAGTACTAACCAGAAACAATGTCAGTCTGGAGACTAAGGCAAGTCTGACTCAAGCCATTATCTTCACTATTACTTGTATCAGAGAGTTGGACAATGACCAAAAATGACAGAAAATTGATACCTTTGAGTTGTGGTTCTGGAGAAAAGTATTGAACATACCATTGACTTCCAAGAGAACAAACTCATTTATCCAGGAGAGAGGGAAACAAGGGTATTCCTTGGAGGCAAGAATTTTGAAGCTCTCTGTCTTATAATTTGGGCATGTGGCCAGGAGAGACCAGGCTCTAGAGAAGGACATTTTGGTTGGTAGGGTGGAAGGACAGCACAGGAGAAGATGACCCTGCATGAGAAGGATTGACACAATAACTGTGGTAATGGGGTGGATATGTTGGAGACAGTGGCTCAGGATAGAGCAGAGTTCAAAGCTATTGCACATAGGGTCAATCTGAGTTGCAGGTTACTTGATGGCACATAACAATAGCAACACATCTCTCAATACAATCTTAATAATTTTGCTTACTGAAGATAATGAAATTGCATTGACTATATTTTGGTACCCAATCTCTTACTATTAGAGATTTTTTGGTTTTATGAGTTTCCTGGAGTTGATTATGGCTCATAGCAACAAGAATCTTGCCTTATCCTACAGTGATATGGGCAATGATATTGATATGCCCAAGCAACTGTGAATTTGCATAGAAGAATTTCTCATTAAAATCCCTCACAGAAGTAGTGAGATCCTGACACTGTATCTCAGTGTTGCTTAGATATT
>NW_006399776.1:12838510-12850253 GCF_000299155.1 Elephantulus edwardii
AAGGGCAGGTCAACCACTTGGGGGACCTCACTCAGACCTCCAATTAAGGTCCCTATTCAAATTCCAGCTGTCTGTCTCCCACCCAGTGGTTTTCACTCACTGGTCCGTCTAATGGTGCTCACGCAGTTGCCCTTGCACAGTGGCTCCTGTCCAGGAAGAATCCTGGGCCCAAGGGGACTCAACAAGACAAAGTCACATTCCCACCAACCCACTTGCCTCTGGCTGGTCTGCAGTGTCCACAAAAGTTCAGCCAAATTATCATTGGCCCACTCATTCCTGTGCAGTTGGCATGGCCCAAGAGAGCTCAGCCAAATTTCCACCAGTGGGCTCACCCTTGGGTACTCTCCCAGACTATCAGCAGTGCCCAAGAACACCCAATTACGGTCCTACCAGCCTTTCTTGTGGCAGATCAGTCCCACAGCAGATTGATTGGTGGCTTAAGATGATAGCTCCATCCACGGTGTGCCTTTGTGTTTTGACTCAGAATTATACTGTCCACGGCTGTTGATAGGTCTCGGTGCTGCGTGAAGGAGTCTCTAATGGCCCTGGAGCACCGCCAGGGGTGCAGGGTTGTGGCGAGGCCATCTGGGTGTTTCAGAAGGGTGAGGGCCTGGGATGGTGGTGGGGTGGTGTCCCTGGACAGGGTTCTGTGGCGGAGGTGGGGGTGCAGGACTTAGGCAGTGCTGGGAGTTAGGGGTTGCAGTCCGTTCCCAGATATTAACCTTCCAAGTCACCATTCCTCAGCAAATAAGACTTTGTGGGCCTTCGCACTTGTGCGCTTGAGGCATAATTTTTATCATACGTTAAGTCATTAGAATTACTTCATTCTAGGTTATATATTTCCATTTATTGTTTTCAACAAGGGATTTGTTGCTTATGTTATCATCCTTATCAACAATATCATAGATTAATACTATGTTTTAAACAAGATTTACCTATATTTCAAAATTTAAAATATGCTTTGTCTTTTTTAACATATCTCTCTTAACTAAATAACCTTACAATTATTTTACTATCTTTATCCATATAGTGGAATATGTTTCAGCAACACCTTAAAATAAACAACTTATATACACTACTTGAAAGAGCCATATAAAATAGTAAGTAGGGGATTGCTTTGCAAGCCCAAAGGTAGAACCTCTCTAGCACTTTGAATCTACTAGGAAGTCCAGGGAATTAGGTATGCATATGATTTATAGTCTTAAAAATTCTATGGAAGGATGAATCTGTACTGACTTGAAGACAATGAGTTCTCTCTTGTTGGTGTTTTTTTTTTGTTTGTTTGTTTTTTTTTGGTTTTGTTTTGTTTTTAATGAAATGAAGATTTTTACTGTTGGTTTATAAACAATACCTTTAATGATTTCACATGTTAGTGATAACCTTCCGGAATGCATTGAATAATGTGAGTTAAGTTAGCAATTTGCTCTCTGGTCCAGAGACTTTAAGATAACAGTTTATAGCATAGCCACAGGTGTAATAATTTGACCAGGTTCACTGTGAGGTTTTCCCCCCAACAAACTTGTTAGATGGAGATCACTTGATCCTGGTGACTTATCAACATCTAGTTTGTCAATGTGGGTTAAGTTTAGAATAGCTACCATGGAAGAGATCTATATTTGTTTCCATTCCAAAGAAAAGTGACCTGACAAAATACAGAAATAATCAAACAATATCATTAGTATCACATGCAAGCAAGATTCTGCTGAAAATTATCCAAAAATGACTGGAATAAGCACATCAACAGAACTACCATATGTGCAGGCTGGGTTTAACAGAGGCCGTGGTACTAGGGATATTATAGCTAATGTTAGATGGATCTTGGCTGAAAGCAGGGAGTATCGGAGGAATATCTATTGGTGTTTCATTGACTATGAAAAGTGTTTGACTGTGTGGATCACAACAAACTGTGCCTGACTCTTTGAAGAATGGGAATCCCAGAACATTTGATAGTGCTTATACGAAAACTATACTTGGACCAAGAGGCAGTCATCAGAACAGAGCAAGGAGACACTGCATGGTTCAAAATCAGGAAGGGTGTATGCCAGGGATGTATTCTGTCTCCATATGTTTTCAATCTATATGCAGAACAGATCATCTGGGAAACTGGGCTCTATGAGGAGGAATCTGACATCAAAATATGAGGAAAATTCATCAACAAACTATGTTATGCAGATGACACAATCTTGCCTGCAGAATCTGAAGGGGACCTTAAGAGCTTTCTACAGAAGATCAATGACTGCAGCCTTCAATATGGATTGAAGCTCAACATTAAAAAAAAAAAACAAACACAAACAAACAAACACAAAACAAATAAAAAAACTACAACCCAAAAAACAAACCAAAGATTCTCCCCACTAAGCCAACTGGCAGCATCCTGATAGATGGTGAAGAGATTGAGATTGTGACAGCTTTAGTTTGCTTAGCTCCACAATCAAGACTCCTGGTTCCAGCAGCCATGGAATCAAAAGATAAATTGCATTGGGAAAGTCGGCTGTCAGGGACCTCTCCAGAGTACTACTGAAGAGCAACAATGTCAGTATGGAGACTAAAGTGTGCCCGATGCAGGCCATAGTCTTTGCAATGTGTCAGGGAACTGGACAATATCTATGCATTAATGCCTTTGAGCTGTGGTGCTGAAGAAGTGTTGAGTATACCATGGACTTCCAGGACAGCAAACAGGTTCATCCTAGAAAAAGTCAAGCCAGGTTGCTCGTTGGAGGCAAGGATCATGAGGCTTCTCCAGACATACTTAGGGCATATTGCAAGGAAGGGCTGGTCCATGGAGAGAGGACATCAAGCTTGGAAAGGTGGAGGGTTGGAGAAGAGAAGGAAACCATCAATGAGATCAATTGATACAGTGACTGGGGTAACAAAGGTAGCTGTAACAGAGAGAGTAAAGTTGGCATAGGATAGAACAAATTTCACGGCTGTTGTACATAGGGTCTCTGTGAGTCGCAAGTGACTTGATGACACATAACAATGACAACATGGATATCAGACCATAAAACTATAACCTAGTAACTTGAAAAGAGTTTTTTTAAGCAGAGAATTTTATAAGAGCATGCTTAATAAATTAGATATCTAGTGTACAGCAGTGATTAACATTTCATCCAATCCAAACATATGTCAAAAGATCATAATTAAGACCCTTACCATGAGGTAAATTAACAAACCATTTGAATAGAATAGCATGATTAGCATAGGGATAATGTACTCTATTACGATTGTTGGGCAAAAGACAGTTATCTGATATCTACGTGTGTCAGTAAATATTGAATAAACCTTAACCACTAGGGAGAAAATTAATGGTTTTCACTTGGTTACGTTTGGTTACTGACACATTTTCTGTTTAATGACACTCTAATGTTCTAAATGCCCACCCTAATTACTAGATAAAAGTTTTATAAAAATAATAGCAAATTTACAACAATATTAAGAATAGGAAGAGAATATATCTTGATATTTCTTAAGAAATGGTAAGCAGTATGAGGTTAGAAGTGTGTATAAATTGGTAAAGCTTTGGAAACATGTATGAGGTTAGAAGTGTATATAAATTGGTAAAGCTCTGGAAACATGTAGCTTTATAATAGAGTTATGTGAAGTAAGAGATCTAACATTAGGATTTCTGGAGTATCTAATATATTTTACTTATACATTTTGATTCTATGACTTAGGCAGTACATATAATTTGTTGTCACATTTTGAGCCTCCTATTATTATACCACCTTGCTACATTCTTTCCACATTTCTGTACTAGGCATAGTTCTTGTTATAAGCAACAAAATATAAGCATATTTGAGTGGAAAATGAATTTATGATAAATATATGATATTCTTCCTTATTTAGAATTATAGTTACTTCTAACTTTCCAGTTGTTGTTGTTGTTATTGTTTTTGTGTACTATCAAGTTGGAACAATCCATAGTTACACTCCAGTGGATTTTTAGAGGAAGTTCATCGCTCAATAGGAGATTGCCCGTCCTTCTTTTGGGGAGCAGCTGGTGGACTCAAACAACATGCTTTTGGGAATTCAGCCAGCTTCTTGCCACTAGACCACCAGAGCTCCTTAACTTTCTAGTAAAGAAAGTAATT
Organism: Elephantulus edwardii; assembly: GCF_000299155.1. Lineage (NCBI taxonomy): Eukaryota > Metazoa > Chordata > Mammalia > Macroscelidea > Macroscelididae > Elephantulus > Elephantulus edwardii. The sequence goes on from NW_006399776.1 coordinate 12,842,602, forward strand.
TTCTTCATTGTTGCTGTTGTCGATTGCCATTGAGTTGAGCAGGGCTTGTAGCCACCGTATGAACAGAAAGTCTGAAGCCCTTTCCCAACCATTGACATTTATCAACGTTCACAGAGTTTCCAGAGGCATGCTATTTAGGAAGTGGATGCCACTCCTGATAATTAGATATGGTAATTTCAGAAAGCCATTAGATCCATCTAAACAGAGCTCTGGTGGCCCAGTGGTAAGAAACTCCACTGCAATTCCTAAGGCATGTGGTTCAAATTCACTAGCTTCTCCTCAGAAATAGGATGGGTAATCTCCTCCTGTGTGATTAACTGCCTTTGAAAACCTGCTGGAGGGTCAACTATGGGTTGATTTTGACTCGAGGATACACAACAACAACAACCATCTAAACACCTTCCATTGTTAGCTTTCATAAAAATAATATCCTTGATGGATATGATTACTCTCTCTGGCAAATATTTAATCCATATTTTTTGCATTCTTATCTATTCGTATACCTATTGCCATGGAGTAAATTTTGACTCATAGTAATTGTACATATTACACAGTAGAGCTATTCCACAGTTTTTAATCTTTATGGAAATGAGCACTGGTTGAGTAGTGAGTAACAAAAAGGACTACTAACTAAAAGGTTGAATCTACTAGTTGCTCCAGGGGAGAAAGGTGGTCGAGATCCTTTCACAAAGATGTAGAGCCTTGGAAACTTTATGGAAGATTGCTTTGACTTAGAACCAAGTCCACGGCAATAAATGTTTAGTCTTTTTGAAAGTAGAATGCCAGATTTTTCTTCCATAATGCTGCAAGTTGGGTTTGAAGTACTAACTTTCATGTTAGTAATCTAATGTAAACTATTTAATGCAATATAATACTCAGGAGCCTTCCTTTTGGTACAGGCATCAATTTGCTAGTCTGCAGTGTCAACTTATTATTAAGGTGTTGATATCCCAACAGTGAAAAAATACATCTCAGAGGTACTAAACTTACCAACTGGCAGAGCTGGGAGTTACAGATTGGACTATAGAGTTATTAATTGGTCATTACTTGCAATAGAAACCTTATTCCCATATTCATTGCTTAGTTTCTAGGTGCTTGGGGTCTGCCTGTAAAAAAAAAACAGCATCATATATTGTTTCTAATTTATAACATATATTGTCATTCTAAGTCATTTTGGTGTAATGAGATAAATGATAGCTCCAGTGGACGTTGGAGTTTCACTTAAGCTAAAACAAAAGTGACTCAAGGCTACTCATTTACGGCCATTTCTTTGTATGAAGGATCTCATTAAACCAAAGGCTGTGCTTTAGGAGTAGGATTAAGAGAAAAGAATTTTACTCACAAGGATTTCTGATACTTTTCCAAGTAAAACCAAGATGCTGCTGGTGTGAGGCAGGCTACAATATTGAATGAAACATATGAGGCATGTTGTTTCTTTATCATTTTCTTAGTCATGGAAGATCAAATCAGAGAACTGCAAAGCTTTCATAGGTCAGAGATTAATTTTTAGCAAAAAAAGCCAGTTACAAGTTAGTGGCTCCATTTCAAAAGAAGTATAATTTTCATGACTCCCTTTGCCAAAAACTCTCATCAGTGACTGTGCTATATTCAGAGACTCATCATTCAGAGAGGTTATTAAGACTTTAGGCCCCCACATGGACCACAAATTTTTGAACAAATTCGAGTCATCCACTTTGAAACACAATTGGACAATGTATGAGAATTGACTGCACATCCTATTGTCCAATGCAACAATCTCTCTTTTCACAGCATCATTTACAATGAGCAAAACCAGCAAATGGCCAAATGTCCTTCAAAACTAGAATGGCAAACATATTGTGTCTAGTTCATGAAACAGAACACTGTGCAGCAACAAAAATAAGTAGACCAGAACCACATGCAGTACCAAAACTAATCTCAAAAGAAAATATTAAGCAAAAAACCCAAAATGCAAAAGACACTGTGATTACATTCACATAAACTTTCAAAGTCGGGGCATTGGGTACTTTGTGGAGGTAAAAAAGGAGTCTAATTCTGAAGTGAAACATGACTGGAGAAGGGTGTTTTTATAATGGTTGCAATGCATTATTTCTCAACTTGAGTGAATGCCATAGGTGCTAGCTTTCAAAATTGTCACGATGTTCTTGCTGTGGTGAATAACTCTGCTAGGAACATTGGTGTAGAAGTCTCATTGGCATACAAGTTTGTGCCTTAGTTCTCATTTTCTCAGGTATATTCCAAGCAGTGGAATCACTAGTACATTCACACAATGGAATACTATGCAGTGCACAAGAACAATGATTTTGTAAATTACTACCTAATATGGGAGGGACTGGAAAGCATTATGGTAAGTGAACTCACTCAGTCTCATAAGGACAAATACTGTATAAAACCATTGTTGTAGAATGAGTATGAGGATCCAAGGAGGTGGGGGACTTAATCAGTCATACAATATGATGGGTGGAGGGAGGGATGGGTAAACGAAAGGTGAAAGATCAAGTGTGAATAACAACAGACACAAATTTTATGAACTTTGAATATAAACCAGTATAAAATTAAAAAAAAATTAAAATTGTCATGATGCACCTATATTGTTTATAGTTTTCCTATAGACATAATTCATAAAAGAAAGCCCAAGACAAAAATGCGTTGAGCCACTTTTGTGACCTATATGCTTGCTTATACTCATTTTACTATCAGGATGGGCAATGGAATGCGTTGTGGCCTCTGATTATAGAATTCCTCTAGAAGATTGGTGCCATGAGCAGTTTTACAGCCTGGGCATTGCCTTTTTTTTTTTGGGTGTCATGATTACTGCTGTCATCCAATGTGATTTTTTGCCCAGAACTTAGCTCAATGATTAGCCTGCAAATACTATTCAATTCATATTTTGTGAAATTGATTACTAAATGAAAGAATGAGTGACAGAATCAAAAGTGCTTCCTAATGAAGGCTGCAGAAACATTACAGATGCTACTAAACTCATTTACCTCCCTGAATTAATCTTTTATTGGAAAACTATAAGTAAATATTAATAAATAATAGTTTTCAATTATTTGAACCTTGAAGTACCACTTAGAGTCATCTATATGCTTTTGACAAATAGGAAAATAACGTGAGTTACACTTGAGAGCTACTGATGTAGTCTGTGGGAGGGAAACCCTACCTAGTTTTTCAAGAAATATTAGTGAATATTTTGAGACATTCCTTTGGCAAGACATGCTGAATAAATAGCACTGAATAACTAAATCTGTTTAACTCAAAATCATTTCATCTTACCTAAATATTTGGAAGTTGCTTTCTCTTTCCTTCCATATACAAATTCTGATAGCTTTCTGTACAATATACCATATCAACTCACTTTCAACCTTATGTTACAGATTTCCATTCAGAAGCCAAATGGTTTTCCATGGAAAACAAATAATGTAATTAAAATTTACCTTGGCTCAGTTAAAATAAGCTTTCTTTCTTAAGAAGTCCCTAAGATGAGGTTCAGAGTAGGCAAGATTAGGTATGGTAGATTTCTCAGTGAATTTAGCTCAATATAAGAGGCATTCTTTCAAACTGTTCAAGATAGTGTTTGTTTAATATTCTGTGATGTCTTTTGTCTAAGGATTTGGTCAATTCCTGCAATTTACTCCAGCCTAGAAAATGGATTTATACTAGAGAAAAGGAAAGTGCTGATGAGATTGTTTTTCTTCCTTCCCATCCCCGCCCCCTGCCTTGTTGTTCTAACATCCTCTCTTTGACCACATAATAGTCCAAAAACTAACACAAGCAGTTCCATCTGGAGCTGAGGAATGTCTAGCCAAAACAAGTTGTTCAGCTTATTAGCCTTGGGCTGAATAAGTTACTCAGAATATCTGGCATGGTTAGTCCGTTTAAAAACGAGGGGTGGATGGCTACGTTTGCCTTTTCTTTCTCTCTCTGGAGTTTTTAGATGAGAAAACAAATGGTTAGCAAGGCAAGACTGCCAGCCAGAAGCCCTGTGCTCAACTGTTTTCTCTGAGTATTTGAAAAGCCTCACAAGTGCAACTATGCAGATTTCTTTGCACTTGACCAGCTGCAGAGACAGTACATTGCACAATTTTTATTGTCGTCTAGCTTCACTTTCGATCTTTCTTGAGCTACACTATCAAGTTGCTTTAGTGTGAATCTTGGCAGAAAAATCTCCTTCCATCCAAGAATTTGAAATGCTGTGAATGGCAAGATAAATTGGCTTCAACTATAAACTCTATTGTAGAGGAGAGTACAGAAAGGCAGAAAGAATGAGTTTTACTTTTAAGATCTTCTGGAGATTAAATTTAAAGATACACACACACACACACACACACACACATATTACAAAAGGTAGAAAATTTAAAAATTGCATTCAAACTTCATTGTAATGTAAATGGAGGATCTCCTTCCCTAGTAAGGTTGATTGTTGTTGTTTGTGTGCCATAGAGCTGGAACTGACCCACAGCTGAGCCTCTGGTGGATTTTCAGAGGCACTTTAATCATGTGAGAGGAGCTTGCTCACTCTTCTCCTACACAGCAGTTGGTGGATTTGAACCATCTGCCTTTGGGATTGTAGTACAAATTTTTAACACTAGGCCACCAGTTGTTGTGGTGGTCGTGTCGATTGCTGTCAAGTTGAGCATGACTCATAGCAATCCTATGAACAAAAAACCTGAAGCCTTTCTATAACTATCGTCCTCTGTCAAAGTTCATAGAGTTTCCAGAGGCATGTTGTTTAGGAAGTGGATGCTGCTCCAGACCACCAGAGTTCCCCACAATTCTCCCTTTGTCTCTAGTTAAGTATTAATGATTTACCATCATTGGGATTCACAAAATAAGAGAAAAGTCACTTAGTATTAATTTTCTACCAGCTATAACATTTCTTTCACATGTGTTCCTTTTCTCTCTTTTCTTTCCTCCCCTCCCCTCTCTCTCTCCTCCTTTCTTTGTTCTTTTTGAAAAAGTACATATGTTTGCTTTCAAATAGACCTTGTAGAAATCCTTGGAAGGAATTGTACAACAGTGTCGAAACAACTACACATTTTTAGATGGTCTGCTTCTCACCTCTGCATCCAGCCCTCCCCATAAGGTACTACCTTTTGAAGAACATCTAAGAAATATTCCTTCTTTCTAGAACTTGGCAGCTGAGATAATCTACATGACTCTTGACTAGAAGACCCTAGTGGTAAAGTATGGCCACGTATACCACACATCCACTTGACCTGCAACATTAACTCTACATCTCATTAGCCAAACTAACAAAACCCAGACTTAACGATACTTGTGGGCAGTTTGATGTTAGTTCTTAGGTGCTGTTGAGTTAAGCATGACTCATAGTGACTCTATGAACAAAAGATCTGAATCCTATTCTATACTGTTCCATCGTCACACTTCCTGAAACCTGACACACAAGAAGTCATTGCAGCAGTCACCCTGTCAAGCCACCTGACTGAGGGTCTTCCTCTCCTACTCTCCACCCTTCCCAACATCAAATCCTTCTTTAAGAAATAGCATCTCCTAGCAACATCTCCAAAGAATGGGAGACAAAGCCCTATCATTCCTGCCTCCAACGAGCACTCCAGCTGCACCAGGGGTCGATGGGATACCAATTGATTTCCTTCAATTAACAGATGCAGCTTTGGATGCACTCACCAGTCTATGCCAGTAAATTCAAAGAATGGCTGTCTGGCCAATAGATTGAAAGAGGTCCATATTTATTCTTGTTCCCAAGAAAGGTGGTCTGAGTGAGCGTGGAAATTTTTGAACAATATCATTAATATTGCATGAAAGCAAAATACTGCTGAAGATCATTCAAAAACAGCTGCTACGGTACATAAATAGGGAACTTCCAGAAGTCCAAGAAGGATTTAGAAGAGGCTGTGGCACCGGGATATCATTGCTGATGTCAGATGAATCCTGGCTGAAAATAAGGAATACCAGAAGAATGTCTATTTGTGCTTTATTGACTATGCAAAGACTTTTGACGGTGTGGATCATGACAAGTTATGGCTGACATTGAAGAGAATGGGAATCCCAGAGCATTTGATTGTGCTCATGCAGAACCTATACATCAACCAGGAGGCTGTTGTGCAAAAGGAACAGGGTAGAACTGCATGGTTTGGAATTGGGAAGGGAGTGTGCTAAGGTTATATTCTCTCTCCACACCTATTCAAACTGTATGTTGAGCAAATTATCTGAAAAGCTGGACTCTATGAGGAAGAGTGTGACAGTAGGATCAGAGACTCATCAATAACCTGTGTTATGCAGATAACACAATCTTGCTTGCTGAGAGTGAGGAGGACTTGAAGCCCTTGTTGCAAAAGAACAAGGATTGCAGTCTTCAGTGGGGATTGCATCTCAGTGTCAGAAAAACAAAGATTCTTACCACTGGATCAATAGGCCGTGACATGATGGATGGAGAGAAGATTGACACTATCAACAACTTCATCTTCCTTGGATCCAAAATTAGCACACTTGATATCAGCAGTCAGGAAATAAAGAGACACATTGAACTGGGAAAATCTTCAAATTATTGAGGAGTAGTGATATCAGTTTGAAGACTAAGGTGCACATGAGTCAGGCCATACTATGTTCAATTGCTTGCTACGCATCTGAGAGCTGGACAGTGAATAAGGATGATAGGAAAATAATTGACACATTTGAGCTCTGTTGTTGGAGAAGATCACTGAACATGCCATGGATGGCCAAGAGAACAGACGTATTTGGAGAGGGTGCAGTGGAGTGCTCTTGTCTTCCAGGAAGCAGTTAAGAGCAACTGTGGCAACCACTCACCACTACCTCATTTTGAATGGCTGTGAAATATTTGTATGCTATACAACCCTGATATTTTGACGAGCCTGCCTTGCATATTTGTAAATATTTGTGGTTGCTAAGTTACCAGCTATATTTACTTGAGCTTGTGTACCATATAATTTTGTGGCAAAAGGAGATGTTTAAGACTTCACAGCAAGGGACTTCTACCTTCTGATGGATGCCTTCTCAAGATTTCCAATAGAAATCTTTTAGCATAGAGTATAACAATAGAAATCCTTTAAAATAGAGTACACATCTCCATGACTCACTGAGTCTTTCTGCATTTTATATATATTTTCTCTAACAAACACACAGATTGTTTCTATGGAACCAAGTCCTCTTATTCTATCCATAATTCAACACACATATTTGCAATACCACACCAGGCAAGGATCTGATCTGTTGTTAATAGGGTCACTATAAATTGTAGTTGATTCAATAGAATCTAACAACAGCAAGATATTAGGTGCTTTAGGGAATTTGAAGATATGTCCTGCTTTTCCCCAAGAATCTTGTTGAAAATATAAATTCATACAAAATTCCTTGAGCACCCATTGAATAAATTATCTTCAGGCCTCATTTGTCAATTACAAATTCTGAAATAATATCTTCCCCCCCACCCTATAGGAACTCCAGATATGAAGTAAATTATTTCTTCAAAATCCAAGAAATGCTCCCCCTGTGTTCACAAAAGAGATTATCATCTCCATTATTATGTGACATCTACCTACTGTTCCTCTTCCGTATTGGCTTTGCCTTATTACAATCCTCTCTTCAGGAAGCCTCTTGAGAACTTGTTGTTGCTATATGCCATTGAGTTGTCTGCAACCCATAGTTAC
>NW_006399776.1:12856523-12862933 GCF_000299155.1 Elephantulus edwardii
GACTGGCTGAAGTTGGGCACCTCACAGGACAGCCACCAGACCCCCCCTTGAGGCGTTAGGAATCACAAAAGCCCAGAAAGGTTTGACATATAGGCCATCACTTCAACGGCTGGAGAAGGGAGATTGTTGTTGAATGGAGTAGGTCAGAGTAGATATAAATGCTGGTGGATCAGGGAAAGGGGTCAGCCCAAAACACACTGGGCAAGGGTGCGGACAATATAGAATCTATTGGTTTTTTTCTACTACTGGGCTAAGCCTTTAATCCGCTTTTTTTCTATAAAATGCTTGTTGGTCAGATACTTCTCTAAATCTGAGCAATCAAAGTAAGACAGACTAGGAAGAAAGATTGGCCATCCACTTCTGAAATAGCAGGCCTTTGAAAACCCTATGTACCACAGAGCACACTTTGATTAGCAGACATGGTAATTGAGGCTGAGCTCCAAAGTATGGAAACAAATAGAAGGAGGAACAGCTGTAAGCAGACACTAGTGATTGGAACATGGAATGTAAGAACCATGAATGTAGGAAAAATGGATATTGTTAAGAGGGAATTGGAACACATAAATATTGACATACTAGGTATTGGTGAAATGAGATGGACTGGCATGGGACATTTTGAGTCAGAGGATCATATGATCTACTATGCAGAAGATGAAAAGGTGAAGAAAAATGGAGTGGCTTTCATAGTAAAAAAAAAAGTCATTTCTAGATCTGTCTTGAAATACAATGTGGTGAGTGACAGGCATACAAGGAAGACCAGTGAATACCACCATCATTCAAATATATGCACCAACAACCAGAGCCAAAGAGGAGGAAATAGAAGATTTCTACCAACATTTACAGTCAGAGATTGATAGAATATTCAGTCAAGATACATTAATAATAATGGGTGACTGGAATGCAAAAGTTGGGAACAGAGAAGAAGGATCAGCAGTTGGAAAACATGGACTCGGTGACAGAAATGAAGCCAGGGATAGAATGATAGAATTTTGTACAATCAATGACTTCTTTATTGCAACTACAATTTACAAGACAGACAAGCACAGGCTATACACATGGATTTCACATTATGGTATGCATAGGAATCAGATCGATTACATCTGTGGAAAGAATCACTGGAAAAGCTCAATATCAACTGTGAAAACCAGGCCAAGTGCTGATTGCAGAACAGACCACCAACTACTCATATGCAAGTTCAAGCTGAAGCTGAGGAAAATAAAATCAACTCCACAGGAAACAAAATTTGACCTTGAGTCTATCCCACCTGAATTTCAAAACCATCTCAGGAACAGATTTGAGGCCTTGGACAGTAATGAGCAAAGACCAGATGAGCTGTAGGAAGATACCAAGGAAGAAAGCAAAAGGTCATTACAAAAACAGAAGAGGAAGAAAAGACCAAGATGGATATCAGAAGAAACTTTAAATATTACACTGTAGTGCCGAGAAGCCAAAGCAAAGGGAAGAAATCAGGATATCAAGGAGTTGAACAGAGGATTCCAGAGGGCAGTGTGGGAACACAAAGTATTACAATGAAATGTTCAAGGAGCTGGAGTCAGAAATCAAAAAAGCTGAACTCGCTCAGCATTTCTTAAACTCAAGGAAATGAACAAATTCATACAAATCTCAAGTTTCATTACTTAAGGATGCTTTGGGTAGAATATTAAATGATCCAGGAAGCATTAAAAGAAGATGGAAAGAGTATACAGAGTCATTGGTACCAAAAGGAATTGGTGGACACAGAAAGAACTTAATGAAACAACATATGAACAAGAGCCTGTTGTAATGAAGGAAGAAGTTCACGCTGCTATGAAAGAATTGGCAAAAAAAGGGCTCCAGGTATTGATGGCATACTGATTGAAGGATATAATTTTTTTATATTTTTTCAGCAAAGGTTTATGTATTCTTCACTTTCAGCAAACAAGATTATGTCTTGTGCAAAATACAGAGTGTTGATGAGGCTTTCTCCAATTCTTATGCCACATTCTTCTTCATAGAGTCTGTAGTTCTTGTGTACTGCATAGTCAAAACCAACCCATAGCTAACTCTACAGCAGGTTTTCAAAGGCAGTTAATCACGTAAGAGGAGATTGCTCGTCCTTCTCCCACAGAACAGCTGGGGCCTCAAACTATGTGCCTTTGGGATTGCAGCATAGCTTCTTGCCACTAGTCCACCGGAGCTCCCTCATTCATAGAGTCTAGCTTTACAATTTATCTGCTCAGCATCCAGATTGAATAAGTATGGAAAAGGTTATAATCCTGAAACACATCTTCCCTGATAGCAAACTATGCAGTTTTCCATTTAGAACAATAGGTTCTTGGTGTGAGTATAGATTTTGGATGATCACAATCAGGGTGATAATAGAGAGAAATAAGATGAAGGGTGCTTCTAGTGGGGCAGATTAGAGTCTGACAGGCAGAGAGAGGTTAGAGAAGGTAGTTAGAGAAGATCTCTCTGGAAAGGTCTTTGACTTAATTAGAAGTTGCTACTAAATGTCAGTATACAATAAAAGAATGCCAATTGCTATGCCAGGGAGACTGTGTATGTGCTTCTATTACTGTTAATCTTTACAATGTTAGATGGATTGTGACCACACTCCAACTTTTGCTACACTTACGTATCCTGATCCCAGTTATCACTTTGGTCCATGTTTCACGTCTTTGCTCCACACTGTTCCTTCAGTGTAGGTCAGTAATCACAGAATGTTGAAGTTTTTTGTCTTTCCTCTCCTCTCCTCTCCTCTCCTCGTCGCTCTATCATCTCTCTCGCTTTCTCCCCCCTCCCTCCCTCTCCATCATCTCTATCTCTTTCTATAAATCAGTCTTTGTTAGGCCTGACCACTATATAATTAGGGTATATTTTCAAGAAATACAGAAACAAACAAATATATAACATGTTTTTCTTGTTATGTGCCATTGAGTTGCCTGAGACCCATAGCAACCATATGTACAGCAGCTCTGACCCCACCCCTGTCCTGAGCCAGTCCCACTAATTCTGATACACCAACGCTCCATTGTCCCAGTTTCTGTATGAATCTATCTCATCCGGTATAGATTCCTCTCCTGCACTGTCCCTCCACACTTCAAAGCATGATGTCTTTCTCTAAGGACTGGTCTATTCTGGCCATGTGCCCAAAGTAAGTGAAACGGAGCTTCAAAACCCTAGCCTCAAATACAGACGTATTTGTTTTCTTGGCAGTCCAGATAAAAACTTATCTCCAGCAACACAACTTGAAGGCATTGATTCTTCTTCTGTCCTCCTTAGTCATTGTCCAGCTCTCTGAAGCATAACAAGCAATTGAGAAGACCATGGCCTGGATTAGACACATCTCAGTCTCTATACTGACATCATTTTCAGTACTCTGGAGAGGTCCCTGACAGCAGATTTTCCCAATGCAATTCATCTTTTGATTTTCTGACTTCTGGTCTTAAGAGTGTTGATTGTGGAACCAAGCAATCTGTAATTGTTAACAACCTCAATCACTTCTCCATCTATCATGGTGTTGCTAATTGGCCCAGTAGTGAGAATCTTTGTCTTCTTGATATTGAGCTTCAATCAATATTGAAGCCTATAGTCCTTGACCTTCTACAGCAAGTGCTTCAGGTCTTCTTCAGTTTCAGCAAGCAAGAATGTGTTATTTGCATAATGTAGTTTGTTGATGAGTCACTTTCCTCCAGTCCTGAATACAAAATTAGGAAGAAAGGATTAGAAACAACCTCAATTTATTTATTTTTGTCCAAAATAAGAACCATCTTAGTGGGTAACCCACATATATTAATCCCCAGGGGAGTTCTGGTTCCTTCATTTCAACACAATTTGCAATCCATGTTTCGTCCCTGGGCCTTAAATTAACACCAATGTTAGTTTCTGTTAAGTCAATTCTGACTCAAACCAAACCAAAACAAACAAAAAACATAATTCCAAATAGGGTTTCAAATTAGCAGCTTTTGGAAACAGTAAAATCTATCTTCCATGGTACTTCTAAGTGGACTTGAGTAGCCAACTTTTCCCTTAGTATAAGTATTTACTACTAAGAGCAAATATTTAGTTGAATATTTAGCTGTGTTACCCAGGGGCTCTATGTTTCACCAATACTGCTTTTATTTATAATAGAGAGGGTAAATGTAGTATAGGAATTTAGAAAAGACAAGGTATGACAGGAATTTACAAAGAAAATTATGTCCCAGAAGAGGCATCACACAGCTTATCTGAGGTGTATATTGAAGGATGATTAAGTTTTTCATACTCAGAGATGATAGAACTACTTTACTAAGTGCTTTGTCTCTACAAACCATAACATAGTTCACCCACCTTTTAAAGAACATTGCACAATGGGAAGCTTCATTTTACAAATGATTAAACTAAAGGCTTAAAGCTATATAAGTACTGTATTGCACTAGTCATTTATTTTGTCTAAGCCATGTTTTCCACTCAGGCCCATCTGAATTGTGTACTCTTTCTAGTAGGTCAGGCTGGTTTTTATTTTGAGAAAAAAAACCCTCAAGGTTTACAAAGCAGAGCATGGAAGAGGAGTAAACAATAGATGTGTTGGGCTGGGTCACAAGATGTAGCGGTCAATAGAGTTAGAAAACTGGTGTCAAAACAGGTTTTTGAGGGTTTTGAATGTATTCAAGTGAGTAGCGTTTTGTTTAACATGCATGCAGATAAATAAAGAATACTAAACCCCATGATCTCGTACCATCAGCAAGAATCTGTTACTGTGTGTAAAGACAACCAACACCCAACTCACTCATGAGCACAGTATGGGGAAAACCACAGTAAAAGTAGAACTTGTGTTCATTTTCTTTTGTGCTAACCTTTCTGATTGTTTCCCGCAGTTTTGAGAAAATGCACCATTTTACCAGGCTTTTAAATTCCGCAATATGAACTAAATTCTTTAACTCTTACCTTTGAAAGAGGCAAATAATGAAAGTTATAGAGATTGTTCACTTTTTACAGACAGTAGCTTTAAAAAAAGCTAAGGGGATTAAGAATGTGAGGAAACCCAAAAAGCACAAAAAGGAAGCTTGGTAATATTTTGTTATATTTTTATTATATGGTCTGTAGATTAATTATACCTTTGTCCTACTCATTGTGGAAGAACAATTGATAGACAAGATCATATAGACAAATGGGTCTGAGCTAAGGGTGATGAACAGTTACTCTGTTCTCTTGATACCGCCTCCAGCAGTTGTTTTGTATCTAGTGTAAGTCCTAGAGTAGGAACAGGGTGTGTGGAAAACAGAGCAGGAAAGAGCGTGGTAATTGGAGGATGACAGCAGAAGGCCTCCCTGCAGCAAATCCTGCGGTCTCATTGCTGGTGGGATGTCAGCATCTTCCCAGCTGTCTCCCAGTAGTTCTGGGTGTGTCTGAGTAACCTCTCACTCTGTTTCAAATTGCATTTTGTTATTCTCCTTGAGAACTTTCTCATCTGGGGTTCCATAGGGAGAATGGCAGAAGCATGTGTTTCTACTTTTGAGGCTACAGATACAATTCCTGTTAGAAGCAAATCTTAGCATAGAGCTATTCTGTAAGTAGTGTTCTTAGTGTTTCTGGAAACATAAAGTCTAGCCTGTGTATGAGAGAAAAGAATGCAACCTTGAAGAAAAGAAACTCATCTCAGAAAAGTAATTCTTTGTTTTGTTTAAAGGTAAAAGAAAGCCCTCTCCTTTAAGTCATTATAATTACATCTCCATCAACTGCCATTACACATGGAATACATATTATGAAGGGATCTTGTGAGTTTTATTTGAGCTACTTTATTGTCCAAGATTGTTCAATGGCTTTTTGTATCCTTCAGCATAAAATCAGAAACATTTGCCTGACTTGCACCAGCCTCTTCATCTGAAGGAAGATATTTAACCAGAAAAAACCCTATCGTTTGTTATATTTTAACTATGTGATCCTTCTTTGTTTTCTAAGCCTCAGCTTCTTTATTTGAAAACTTATTAGAAAGAAAATCGTCAATTTATCAGAGATTTATTGGATTTCTGTTCTTACAAATTGTCAATTTTTTATGATTTCTTAGGACAAAAATCCAAGGAAAAAGACTTTCTATAAAACCTTATTCAATATCTAAAGTATTTTTAAATATTCTACTATGGTTATTAATAATTCCATTGAAGAGCCTTGGAGGCCTACAGGTAAGAAGTTACACTGCAATCTCAAAGGCACGTGGTTCAAATTCACTCACTGCTCTACAAGAGACCAATGGGCAAACTCCTTCAGTGCAATTTACTACTCGGAAAGCCCACTGGAAGATCAGCTATGGGTTGGTTCCAATCCAACGATACATAACAACATTGAAGAGTTTAAACAAACTGATGCAGCCTTGCTCTCTCTTCTATGCCAAGAAATTCTGAAGACAGCTACATTAAAAAAAGAAAGAGATGCAGGACAGAAAAAAAACAAAA
>NW_006399776.1:12863033-12863687 GCF_000299155.1 Elephantulus edwardii
CGAGCAAACTGTAATTGCTAACAACCTAAATCTCTTCTCCATTTATCATAGTTCTGACCATTGGCAAAGTTTTCATAATCTTTGTCTTCTTGAAGTTGAGCTTCAATTCATATTGAAGACTACAATTCTTGACCTTCTTTAGCAAATGTTTCAGGTCTTCTTCACTTTCAACAAGCAAGATTGTATCATCTGCATATCGTTAGAATATTTATTTATTTTAATCCAGGTATTTCCTTTCTTCTGTGGATTAGTGATGAACACAATAGATGTGGCTTCTGACTCTAATTTTATTGTTTTTTAATAGGGATTAGGGTAATGTGTTGGTATTAGGTGACCTTGAATTGAATATAACTCATAGTTACCCCAGGAACAAGAAACCTGAATCTTGTTCTATTCTGTGTCATTCTCATCACATTATCTCTGATACACTTGAGCCCGACAGCTGCAATCACTGTGTCAATCCACTTTTTGTTAGGAGTCTTCCTCTCTTTTGCCAACCTCCACCTTTCCAAACATGATAGCTCTTCCTAAGAAATGGCCACTCCCAGAAACATGTCCAAAATATGTGAGTTTAAGCCTCACCACCTTTGCCTACAAGAATATATTTTAGGGCATTATGATTATCCTAAGAGTCTGGAATGAGGGTTGCAGAGT
>NW_006399776.1:12863982-12866165 GCF_000299155.1 Elephantulus edwardii
TCTTCTCTAACACCACAATCAAAGGCATCAATTTTTCTTCCCACCAGATCTTATTATTCATTGTCCAGCTCTCAGATGCATAGCAAGTGATTGAAGAGACCTTGCCCTGCATTAGGCACACCTTAGTCTTAAAATTGACATTATTGGTCTTCAGTATTTTAGAGAAGTCTCTGATAATGCACTTGCTCAAAACAATGCATGTCTTTAATCTCCTAACTGCTGATATCAAGGATGTTGATTGCAGATCCAAGTAAGATGAAATCATTGACAGTTTCAATCCTTTCTCCATATATCATAATGTTGCCTATTGACCCAGTGGTGAGGACCTTTGTTTTCTTTATACTGAGTTGTAATCTATATTGAAGGGTATGTTGTTGTTGTTGTTATGTGCCATCAAATCTCTTATGGCTCATAGCATTCCTATGTCTAACCCTGCTCTGTTCCTTGCCAATCTTATTGTCTCTGACACACCTATCCCCATTACCCAATGACTGAATCAATCCATCTCATTGAGGTTATTCCTCTCCTGTGCTGTCCCTCCACCGTCCCAAGTATAACATCCCTTTTCAAGGACGGATCCTGCCTTGCAACATGTCCAAAGTATGTCAGACAGAGCTTCAGAATCCTTGCCTCCAAGGACCAACCTGGCTTCACCCTTTCCAGGATGAACCTGTTTGTTCTCCTAGCAGTCTATGGTATAATCAATACTCTTTTCCAGCACCACAACTCAAAAGCATCAATTCTTCTTCTATCATCCCTAGTCATTTTCCAGCTCTCTGATGCATAGTAAGTAATTGAAAAGACCATGGTCTGGATCAGGAGCACCTTAGTCTCCAGACTGACATCATTGTTCTTCAGCTTTGGAGAGGTCTCTGACAGCTGACTTTCCCAATGCAATTTGTCTTTTAATTTTTCTGGCTGCTAGTACCAAGAATGTTGACTGTAGAGCCAAGCAAACTTAAGCTGTCAACAATCTCAATCTCTATGCCATCCATCCTGATTGGTCCAGTGGTGAGAATCTTTGTTTTCTTGATGTTGAGCTTCAATCCATATTGAAGGCTGCAGCCCAACCTTCTGCAGCATGTGCTTCAGGTCCTTGTCCATTTCAGCAAACAGAGTTGTGTCATCTGCATAATGCAGATTGTTGATAAGTCTACCTCCAATCTTGATGCCACACTCCTCCTCATAAAGCCCAGCCTCCTGGATAATCTGTTCTGCATATAAATTGAAAAGATATGGAGACAGGACACATCCCTGACACACACTCTTCCCAATTTTTACCATGCAGTGTTTCCTTGCTCTGTTCTGACGACTGCCTCTTGGTCTAGGTATAGGTTTCACATAAGTACAATCAAGTGCTCTGGGATTCCCATTCTTCTTAGAGTCAGCCACAGTTTGTTGTGATCCACACAGTCAAATGACTTTGCATAATCAATGAAACATAGATAGACATTCCTTTGGTACTTCCTGCTTTCAGCCACGATCCCCCTGACATTAGCTATAATATCCCTAGTGCCATATTGTTCTATAATTTACACACCTGTATACAGATCTCTTCCAGTCAGTAGGCCAGGTAGTTGTCCTCCAAATTCTGGGAACAACTTGGTGAGCATATCCAGGGCAGCATTTGTTCTTTAAGTTTTTGAGTTCAGAGTGCAGTGCAGCGACAGAAGCGGGGAGGGAGAGTGCACAGTGCATGTAGAAGAAAGTCTCTTAGTGGTCCCCACACTGCGCAGGTACAAATAACTATAAATCCCAAAAGCCCATGGGTCAAGGCTACCTTTAAACTTTGGAGTTCAGAGGACAGCGCAAGCACTGAAGGGAGGAACCAGAGGGCATAGTGCTTGAAGAAAACAGTATGTACCAAATATATATGATTTATCAATATCCCCTAGAAAACTCGTGCAGCATAAATTAAGGAGAAGATGCCCTCAAGCACAAGAAGTCAGTCCTGGAACAGAAGTTCAAAACTCCTGAAGTCAAGAGATACTGCTTGCAGAGGAAAAACTGCCAGCTACTTGAGGCATTGTTGTTGTTGTTGTTGTTGTTATGTGCCGTCGAGTCGCCTGCGACTCATAGCGAACCTATGTACAACAGCCCTAAACTCCGCTCTGTCCTGTGCCAATCGCACTGTCTCTGATACTCCCATCCCAATTATCTCAGTCACTGAATCAATCCACCTC
>NW_006399776.1:12866265-12868512 GCF_000299155.1 Elephantulus edwardii
TAAGTCCTAGAGTAGGAACAGGGTGTGTGGAAAACAGAGCAGGAAAGAGCGTGGTAATTGGAGGATGACAGCAGAAGGCCTCCCTGCAGCAAATCCTGCGGTCTCATTGCTGGTGGGATGTCAGCATCTTCCCAGCTGTCTCCCAGTAGTTCTGGGTGTGTCTGAGTAACCTCTCACTCTGTTTCAAATTGCATTTTGTTATTCTCCTTGAGAACTTTCTCATCTGGGGTTCCATAGGGAGAATGGCAGAAGCATGTGTTTCTACTTTTGAGGCTACAGATACAATTCCTGTTAGAAGCAAATCTTAGCATAGAGCTATTCTGTAAGTAGTGTTCTTAGTGTTTCTGGAAACATAAAGTCTAGCCTGTGTATGAGAGAAAAGAATGCAACCTTGAAGAAAAGAAACTCATCTCAGAAAAGTAATTCTTTGTTTTGTTTAAAGGTAAAAGAAAGCCCTCTCCTTTAAGTCATTATAATTACATCTCCATCAACTGCCATTACACATGGAATACATATTATGAAGGGATCTTGTGAGTTTTATTTGAGCTACTTTATTGTCCAAGATTGTTCAATGGCTTTTTGTATCCTTCAGCATAAAATCAGAAACATTTGCCTGACTTGCACCAGCCTCTTCATCTGAAGGAAGATATTTAACCAGAAAAAACCCTATCGTTTGTTATATTTTAACTATGTGATCCTTCTTTGTTTTCTAAGCCTCAGCTTCTTTATTTGAAAACTTATTAGAAAGAAAATCGTCAATTTATCAGAGATTTATTGGATTTCTGTTCTTACAAATTGTCAATTTTTTATGATTTCTTAGGACAAAAATCCAAGGAAAAAGACTTTCTATAAAACCTTATTCAATATCTAAAGTATTTTTAAATATTCTACTATGGTTATTAATAATTCCATTGAAGAGCCTTGGAGGCCTACAGGTAAGAAGTTACACTGCAATCTCAAAGGCACGTGGTTCAAATTCACTCACTGCTCTACAAGAGACCAATGGGCAAACTCCTTCAGTGCAATTTACTACTCGGAAAGCCCACTGGAAGATCAGCTATGGGTTGGTTCCAATCCAACGATACATAACAACATTGAAGAGTTTAAACAAACTGATGCAGCCTTGCTCTCTCTTCTATGCCAAGAAATTCTGAAGACAGCTACATTAAAAAAAGAAAGAGATGCAGGACAGAAAAAAAACAAAAACAAAAAACCAAAAACACACTGAACCATATCATATGCAAATAGTATTTTGCTGAGGATAATTTAAAAACTGACTGGAGCAGTACATTGACAGTAAATCACCAGAAAATCAAGTTGGGTGCAGAAGAGAGTGTTGAGCAAGAAATATATCATTGTTAGTATTAGATGGATCTTAGCTGAAAGCAAAGAATACCAGAAAATTGCTACTGCTGTTATTATTATGTACCACTGAAACAGACTGATCCTGACTCTCTAGTGGTTTTCAGAGGACAGAGTTAATCTTTCTCATACAGAGAAGCTGGTGGATTTGATCCATATACCTTTGGGTTAATAGGATAACATGTTCCTAAAAGCCAACAAGGCTCCCTAGAAAGGTACTTGTTGTTGTTAGGTACTTTAGAGTCATGTACAACTCACAGTGACCTTCAGAACAAGAGATCTGAACCCTCTCCTCCCCTCCCCTCCCCTCCCCCTCTGTTCCCCTCTCCTCTCCTCTCACCCTACCACACCCCACCCCATCCCATCCCATCCTATCCTATCCTATGCTATCCTATCCTATCCTATCCTACCCTATCCCATCCCACCCTATCCTGTGTCATCGTCATCATTTCTGACACACTTGAGTCCATTGCAGCAGTCATTATGTCAATCCATCTTGTTTAGGATCTTCCTCACTTTCGCTGACCCTCCACCTTTCCAAGTAAGATGTCCCTTTCCAAGGAGTATCTTTTTCTAACAACATGCCTGAAGTATTTGAGATGAAGCTTTGTTATCCTTGCTTCTAAGGTTGTACTTTCTCCAAAACATGTCTGCTTGTTCTTCTGGCAGTTCATGGAATATTCAATATTCTTTTCAAATATCACAACTCAAAGACATCAATTCCTCTATAATCCTTATTCACTGTCTAGCTCTCAGAAGCGTAGGAAGTGTTTGAAAGTACAATTATCTTCAGTCAGGCATGCCTTAGCCCTCAACATTTGTTCCTAGGTAATTTGGAGAGATTCCTGACTCAGAAAGATGATTCTTCTTCTTTTTTTGTTTTTT
>NW_006399776.1:12868717-12872252 GCF_000299155.1 Elephantulus edwardii
CTGCCCCCAAATATAATCCACTCTACAACCCTCATTGCATACTCCTACGATAAAAATAATGCCCTAAAATATAATACTTTTAGACTATTCTTCTTCTTGTTGCTGTGTGCCGTTGAGTTGGAACCCCCTTATGTCTGACTTTCTGGAAGATTTTCAGAGGCAGTAAATCACATGGGAGGAGATTGCTCATTCTTCTGTAGTACAGCTGGTGGATTTGAACTACATGCCTTTGGGATTTCAGCAGACCTTCTTACCAGTAAACCTTCAGGGGCTGTTCCATGCTTAGTCATTTTCAATTGACTAGAAAAGGGTATTTGACTATGTGAGTCATAATAAATTATAGATAGAATTGATAGGAATGGAAATTCTGGAACACTTAATTGCACTCATGTGAAATTTGTTCGTAACAAGAAGTTGTCAATTGAGCAGAATAATGGAGTACTTCATAGTTTAAATGAGTAAAAGTGTTCGTTGTATAAGAGTTGTATTCTTTCATCATATTTATTTAATCTATATATTCTGAACAAATAATCAGAAAAATAATTTATATAAAGAACCTGGCATCAGGTTTGGGGTAGAATTCATCAGCACTTTACAATATGCAGATGACTCAACCTTGCTTGCAGAGAATGGAGAAGAATTGATGCATTTATTGATGAAGCTTAAAGGCCTCCATATAGACCACATCTCAATGTGGAAAAAAAAAACCAAAACACCCAGAAATACTCATATTAGATATTTTGAAAAAGAATTAGTTGCTTAAGAGTATGTATGCTTTGTTTCTTTGCAGTAATTTCCTTAATATTTAAGAAGTTTTATTACATTATGTTGTGGTTGTGCGTACCATGGAGTCCAAACTAATGTACAGCTGACCTACCAATAGGTTTTTAGAGGTAGTAAAACACACAGGAAGAGACTGACCATCTTTCTTCCATGGAGAGACTGGTGGATTCAAAGCACTTCCTTCCATTTGGGAATAAAAGAAAAATGCACTGATTGTTGAATGACTAAAAACACAGTAAAGGTGAGATTACTGAGAAAGGCTTGTTTGGATTATGACAGAGATGAAACTCAAGTTTTGTATATATGTGAATGACACTGAACAGATTTAAGGCAACTATGCTCCTGTGCAGAGAAGGACAGAAAGCATCTAAGCATAAGCCATAACTTTTATATTATGAACTATCTACTGTACTTGTTGGCTGTTGTAGTAGAGAATTTGGAATAGAAGAACGGGAATCCCAGAACACTTGATAGTACATATACAAAACCTATACTTGGACCAGGAGGCAGTCGTCAGAACAGAGCAAGGAAACACAGCATGGTTCAAAATTGGGAAGGGTATGCATCAAGAATGTGTCCTATCTCCGTATCTTTTCAATGTATATGCAGAACAGATTATCCGGGAGGCTGGGCTTTATGAGAAGTGTGGCATCAAGATTGGCGGTAGACTCATCAACAATGTGTGTTATGCAAATTGCACAAACCCTGCTTGCTGAAACTGAGGAGGACCTGAACACTTGTTGCAGAAGGTCAAGGACTACAGCCTTCAATATGGAATGAAGCTCAACATCAAGAAGACAAAGATTCTCACCACTGGACTGATTGACAGCATTATGATAAAAGATGAAGAGTTTAAGATTGTTGACAGCTTCAGTTTCCTTGGCTCTACTATCAACACTCTTGTTACCACCAGCCAGGAGATCTCTCCAAAGTACTGAAGAGCAACATTGTCAGTCTGGAGACTAAAGTGTACCTGATCCAGGCCAGAGTCTTTGCAATTACTTGCTATGCATCAGAGAACTGGACAATGACTAGAATGACAGAAGGATAATTGATGTCTTTGAACTGTGGCACTGGAAAAGAGTATTGAATATACCACAAACTGGTAAGAGAACAAATAAGTTCATCCTGGAGAGGGGGAAACTGGACTACTCCTTGGAGGCAAAGATTCTGAAGCTTCATCTGACATACTTTGGACATGTGGCAAGGCAGGGTCAGTTTTTAGAGAGGGATATCATGCTTATGTATGTTGTTGATGAATCCTTAGAGATAAGTGTGTCTGAGACAATAAGACTGGCAAGGGAAAGAGCAAGGTTTAGGGCAACTTAATGGCACATAAAGACATACAATAACAACATCTTTATCAACATTCCTTTCTTATTATCATCTTTTCAAGTCTATTTTCTTTCTTTTATGACATCAGTTATGTTTTCACTTTCCTTCACCTTCCAATGATGATATTGATGCTGAATGCTCATAGTGAAAGTAACTTTTCTTTCAAGCTTAGGGCTTGACTGAATAGAAAATGTTGCATTTTTTTTCAACTTGCAAATTAAATGGAGCCTTGCTTAGTAGAAATGGCCTGTGTGAAGTCCCTCAGATCCTCAGGTTTTACTGCACTGAGATATATAAACAGAATGAAAACTTTAATTTCATCAACAAATATATTGTTGCTTTGGAACTGAAGGTTTAAATGTGGAGCACTCATTTGTAAATGAAGCAAAATATTGTTAATTTTGTTGAGTATTCAATTGCATTGGTTACAGATGACTTAAAAATAAAACTGAATGAGTGTTCTCCCTGAGAAAAGACAAAAACTTTATGGTCTGCTTTCACTCAACATACATTTTTTGTTTACTAGAAGCTGGTAGAAACTCATAAATGCTATTGATTTTGACAATGAGTATTAGAGCATCTTAACAGACCTTTGAAGGTTGAATCAAAAATTACATTTTCACACTTACACACAGTCTTCTCATGCCCAACACTCCTAAAATATTTTATTTTAATTCATTCAATTTTGCCATGCCTAAAAAGGAAAGAAAGAGGTCAAAACTCTATCATACTTTTTGTCTAATATTCATCTAATTTAGTTCAATTATTTCTCAATAATATAGGTAAGATTATATTTTTCTCCGTAACAACATTCTTTTTTTGGGTAAGACTTAAAATGTCCTGAGAATCTGGTAGCCACTGCTTAACGAAAAGAAGCCAGGAAATTATTTGACAAATTCTCCAATAACATTCTGTCGTAGTTATTTATGTTGGTATAACAGATACACTACAAGTGAAAGGTTTTAACGAATAGGAATTTAATGCCTTACACTTAAGAGACTAGAAGTCCAAGTTCAGGTACATACTTTAGGAGAAAGTCCTCTCTCTGTGTAGGTAGTAGAGAACAATCATGGTTTCCTTAGCATCTTGTTCTTTTTTAGTGTTAAGTCAAGTGTGACTCATAACAACCCTATGAACAACAGACCTGAACTCTGTTCTATCCTGTCCCATCTTTATCATCTCTGACATATTTGATTCCATTGCTGTAGCTACTGTGCAATCCATCTCATTGAGGGTCTTGCCCTCTTTTGCTGATGCTCCACATTTCCCAAGGTATAGCTTCTTCTAAAAATGTGCCCACATTATATGAGACAAAGCTTCACTATCCATGCCTCCAAGCACTACTCTAGCTGTACTTTTTCATAAACATTTGTGTTTGTTCTTTTGGCAAGCCATGGGACACTCAGCATTCTTTTCC
>NW_006399776.1:12873586-12874761 GCF_000299155.1 Elephantulus edwardii
GTGATATTAATCATTTGTTCTATAATTTCTGCACTCTATTCGGTCACCTTTCTTTGGAATAGAAGCAAATACTGATCTTTTCCATCCAGTAGGCCAGCTGGCTATCCTCCAGATTTCTTGGCACAACTTATTGAGCACATTCAGAGCAGTGTCTGTTTCTTGAAATATGTCAATTGGTATACCATCGAATCCTGGAGCCTTGTTTGTTGCCAATTTCTTCAGAGGAATTTGAACTTTCTCCTTCGTCACCATAGGCTCTTGCGCATGTGTTATTTAATGAAATAATTCTGTGTCAGCCAATTCCTTCAGATACAGTGACTCTATGTACTCCTTCCATCTTCTCTTGATACCTCCTAGATCATATAACAGTCTACCTAAAGTATCCTTAATAGCCGCAATTATATTAATATTTATGATTCCTTAATTCATTTTATACTAGTATCAATACATTAATAATATATTAATATCCTTATTAATTGTCTGTCTCTCAGTTCCATAGTAGGTAGCTGAAAAGACCATGGCTTGAATCAGGCATTGCTCTTCAATACTTTAGATAAGTGCCTGACAGCATATTTTACTAGTGCAATATATTTTTTATTTCTTTTTTATATTACTCTGATTTATTTACAAAGCTTGAATACATTCTTTGTCACAAAAAATCCTTCCCCAAGCAACAAATGCTGGTGAGGTTGTGGAGAAACTGGAACACTTATTTACTGTTGGTCGGAGTGTAAAATAGTGCAATCACTGTGGAAAGTGGTATGGCACTTTCTCACAAAGTTGCAAATAGAGATACCATTTGCCCCAGCAATTCTACTACTGGGAATATACCCTAAAGAGAACATAAACGGCATCCAAGCAGATATGCACACCCATGTTTATCCTGGCTTTGTTCACAATAGCAAGAAGTTGGAAACAACCTAAGTGCCCATCAACAAATGAATGGATAGAGAAGCTGTGGTCTATTCATACAATGGAATGCTACGCTGCATTGAAAAACAAGGAACTGTAATATTATTCAAAATGTGTGACACTGGAGGACATTATACTGAGTGAAATATCGCATTCACAAAAAGACAAATCCTATATGGTGCCACTGTTGTAGAATGAGGCTGACATCAGTGTGGGGGTAAGTCTGAGAAAAAACTGGATAAATTATGTTTACTGCATTGAAG
>NW_006399776.1:12875232-12903100 GCF_000299155.1 Elephantulus edwardii
AATGGAATACTATGCTGCATTGAAAAACAAGGAACTCATGTGGTATTATTCAAAATGGGTGACTCTGGAGGACATTATGCTGAGTGAAATATCTCAGTCACAAAAGGACAAATACTGCATGGTGCCACTGTTGTAAAATGCGACTGACATTGGGGTTGCGGGGAGACTGATAAAGATGGGATAAATAATGTATACTGCATTGAAACAGATGAGGGAGAAAACTGTTTAAAAGGGATATGTGATTAGGTATTTTTGTCATGACAGGAGTCTAGAGTGAAGGCTGCATAGTGGAGAGGACCTGAGGGAGGGTTTGTAAAACAATGAAAGAATTTTACTTTTATTTTTCCAAGAGGGTAGTGTACTCAGGGGAGGCTTGGGAGGGAAGAAAAGTGCAACGATAAATGAATGGAAATCCAAAGTCTCCGTAAATTTTCATTGAAATTAATAATAAATTTTCAAAAAAGAGTTAACAGAACAATTTAATAGACTGGCTAAGATATAAGATCAATATATAAAAATCAGTAGATTCCTACTGAAATTAATAATAAATTTAAATTTAAAAAAGGGGAGCAAAAAATCATTAAAAATAAATCCTTCCCATTTCCTTTACCTCACCCATCCTTGGAATTGTGCAACTCTATGATTAACACCCTAACCCCCAATCCTCACCCCTTGATTTCTACCCTCCACCTCACCTTGGAGCATCATACTCATTCTACAATAATGGTTTTATACAGTATTTGTCCTTGTGGGACTGAGCCAGTTCACTCAGCATAATGCTTTGCAGACCCTCCTAAGTTAGGTAGTAATTACATAATGATTGTTCCTACGTGTTGCATAGTATTCCATTGTATGAGTGTACCACAACTTCTCAATCCTTTTATAAATCTGTCAGGGACATATCCAGAGTACTGAAAGCAATGATGTCAGTCTAGAGACTAAGGTGCATCTGATCTAGACTAGGGTCTTTGCAAATACTTGCTATGCATCAGAAAGATAGATAATGATTAAGGAAGTAGAATCAATACCTTCGAACTGTGGTGATGAAGAAAAGTCTTGAACATGGACTGCCAAGAAAACAAATAGGTCTTTCTTGGAGAGGGTGAAACCAAGTTTCTCTTTGGAGCCTTGGATTTTGAAGCTCTACCTCACATACTTTGGGCATGTGGCCAGGGGAGACCGATTCTTGGAGAAGGACAACATGCTCAGAAAGATGGAGGGACAGTGCAGGAAATGAAGACTCCCTGTTAAGATGGATGGATACATTAACTGGAATAATGGTGGTTAGTACATTAGAATTAGTGAGCCTGGCTCAGGACAGGGCAAGGTTTAGAGCTCATGTACATAGGGTTGCTATGGGTCACAAGCAATTTGACAACACATAACAACATATGTGTTTGAACGACAGCTGTTTTAAAAGGTCTTCCTTGGAAGCGTATGGATAATATGGATGGCATTGGGTATGGCATGAACTGCCAAAAGAACAAACAGTTCTATTCAGGAGAAAGTGAAATTAGGAGACAAGAATGGTGAAAATCCATCTCACAACTTTAGGCATATTATCAGGGGAGTTAGTGCCTGGAGAAGGACATCATGCTTGGAAGAGTAAAGGGCCTGTGGTGATGAAGGAGGAGGAAGTTCAAGTTTCTCTGAAGGAACTGGCAAAAACCAAGGTTCCAGGAATTGATGGCATACCAATTGGCTTATTTCAACAAACAGGTGCTTCTCTCGATGTACTCGCCAACTTGTGCCATAAAATTTGGAGGACAACCACCTGGCCAACTAACTGGAAGAAATCCATATTTGCTCCATTTAAAAAAAAAGTGAACCGATAGAGTGGAAAATATCAAACAATATCATTAATATCACATGTAAGCAAGATCTTGCTGAAATTTATCCAAAGATGACTGGAATAACACATCATCTGAGAACTGCCAGATATGTAGGCTGGGTTTTGACGAGCCAATGGTACTAGGGTTATTATAGCTAATGTTAGCTGGACCTTTGCTAAAAGCAGAGATTACCAAAGGAATGTCTGTGTTTCATTGGCTATGCAAAGGCTTTTGACTCTGTGGATCACAACTAATTGTGGCTAATCTTGAGAAGAATTAGAATCCAGAACACTTTCTCTTGCTCATGTGAAACCTATACTTGGACCAGTAGGCAGTCATCAGAACAGAGCAAGGAAACACTTCATGGTTCAAAATCAGGAAAAGGTGTATGCCAGGGATACAACCTAACTGTTTTACAGGGTCCAAAATCCATTGCAATAGCTCACTGACCACACAAAACCATTTAAGGGAAGTCAAAAGGTGATTATTTAGATTAGTAGCAGAATTCAACCACTTAGTCAGTACAGCTTCTAAAATGTGCTAAGAGGCACCTAAGCTTTCAGCCTCATGGCTTTAGGCTATTAGTCTTATCAATTATGCCCCATTTCGACCTTAGTTCTTTAACAAACTTGGACAAGAAACTCTTAGCTGTGGTTCCATGGCATAGCTGCCCCAGAGTAAGTGCCATTTCATGCCAGATCTCTGGTTCTCTCTCCTACTTAATGCAATGACTGGCTCACTAATCTCTGGCCCACACAGATGCCTTTGCAAAGTCAATGAAACATATAGACATTCCTCTGGTACTCTTTCCTTTCAGTCAAGATAGATCTGACATTGGTGATAATGTCTCTAGTGCCATGGCCTCTTCTAAACCTGGCTTGCATTTCTGATAGTTTTCTGTCAATGTACTGTTTCAGTTATTTCTGGATAATATCCAACAGGATTTTGCTCTTTTGTGATATTAATGATATTGTTTGATAATTTCCACACTCTGTTTGTTACCTTTTTTGGAAAGCGAATAAATACAGATCTCTTCAATTCAGTTGGTCAGGTAGTTGTTCAGATTTCTTGGCAAAATCTGGTGAGCACATACAGAGCAGCATTTTTTCTTTTTTTCTGAAATATGTCCATTGGTATTCTGTCATTTCCCAGGGCCTTGTCTTTTGCCAATTCCTTCAATATCAGAAAAGTAGTAATGCACAAATGCTAATATATGTCAATCACTATTGACAGTTGCTAACTATTTAAAAAACTAGAAAAAAATTGTGTGACAAACCTGTTAAACAGCCTAATAGCAATTTTACTATATATATATGCCATTTATAGAGAATCCAGAGAAAACAAACCCTACTCCAAAATAGAAGAACACTAAAGTTCATCTTCATGATATGAGGAAACCACCACCACCTCAAACCACAAATTGAATCAAACCAATCAAATGCTATGAATACTACGGCATTGGGAAGAAGAACTAGTATATAAACTCTTCAGACTTTAAACAGTATTTTGGTTTGCTCGAAAGGTATTATAGACCTGACAGGCTCATTAAAAATACTTGGGGGCCAGGAAGGGGAGAGAGCTGAATGGTTAGCTGAAGAAGGTCACATCTAGGTAGAAACAGTCTTGGACACTTGAATGGCCCTATGAGTAGAAGCAGAGGCCTAAAGAAACATACTAACGCACAGGTTTTGGTACTGTTTAGACTTCTGAAGTAAGGAAGAGTAAGAAGTAAAGGACACAAGAGCCAACTAAGATTCTAGACAATGTACACCATAAACAAATTCTTTATTAGCTACTCTAGCAAAAGAAAGGAATGGATTCACTGGGAAGGTGTTTATAATCCAAATATCATATGACCATAGAAACACTGGGGATTTTTTTCTGATTGATTGGACCAAGACCTTTTTTTGTCTTGGTAGATTAGAATCTTACAATTGCATGAAAACAAATGCACTGGATTTTCCTTTCATTTTTAAATTGTGGGAACAAATGCACTAGATTTTCCTTTTATTTTTAAATTGTGGGAATATATATATATATATATATATATACACACACACACACATATATATTATACACACACATGCACACACACATATATAATGAAATGTTACATCTTTCCTAAAAATTCATAATATTCACCAAAAATCTTTACTTTTTTGAATTAAAGGTCATTGGTTTGTTTTTGTAACTATTAGAATAATTTTGATGAGAGTTTTAAATATGGTAGAAAATTAGGGGGAAAGGAAATTATAGTGGAGGATCCATTTAAAAAAGACTATAAAATGGCTCAGAAGTACCACAATAAAGCAAAAAAGGGTCCTTTCTTCCTTTGATACCACATGTCAATGCCTATTAAAATTGATAGGTCTTATATTTACAGATGAGACTATGAACAACAACATTCTCAAGCCTCTTTTTTCTCTGCATCTGTCCAAATATTTTCCAAGTCTCTAATTTCTACATAACTATTTTGTCATTATTCTTCATTGATTTGTGTTTTTTCCCCTTCTGACTTCATAAGCCATTTAGCAAACAACATGCATATTTTGTCATATACAGGCATATTGCTTTGTGTCATCCATTAATTGCATTATATATACACAGAACTGGATACATTGAGGTGCCTATGCATTCTTTGTTTTACGCAAATTATTATTTCAGTCTAGTCACTCACTTTTTCCATGCTGTATTAAGTTTGGGAAATCTAGATTTATTATTTTATCTGAAAATTTCACGTAAATGACAGAGAATATGCATAGTATTTTGAAAGTAGGAAAGAGAATAAAAAGCACTATGAGTTTTCAAGAACAGAAAACTAATTCTAGTTCTTTTTTGTGTCCTAATATTAGTCAATGTTTTTACATAAGAATTCATAATTTTCCCAAGATTAGTAACATAGTAAGACCTAAATTGTGTGTCCAAGACAAGTCTTTTAATGTAATAGATTTTGTTTAGCTTGTTTAAAGATAGAAAGAATATTCAGTCTTATTCTTAATGCAAAAACTGAATAATCAAAACAACTGGAACTTTTTCTTTGAATCCTTCAAAGATATGAGTTGGCAGACTCAACTCAATCTAAAACCCAATGCCTTCAAGAAGTATATATATGGCCCAATTGGTAAAGAGTTGGGCTTACAACCCCAAATCCACTACCTTTTCTGCAGAAAAAGATGTGTAGATGAGCAATTTCTTCTTGGCAATTTATAGCCTCTGAAAATCCTGTGTAGGGTCAACTATGAGTTGGTTCTAATTTGATAACTTTGATAATTTTAAAGATATTCTGAAATAGTTCTAAGGGTATTATTTTTAGAAACTTAATTTTGACTAAATGACCTTATATCATCCTGAGGAATTGTTAATATCAACTCTGATCTTTAAAATCTAAGTTTTAGTCAGTAATACATTTATGCTGTGTAGAGAGCAGCCTGGGTAATGCAGTGATTAAGTGCCTGAGCTACTAATATTGATGATTCACCTCATCAGTGGTTCTGCAGAAGATTGACATGGTAATCTGCTTCCATTTAGAAAACAATACACAAGAATTAGGTAAATTCTTCAGAGGAATCAACAGAAGCACCTAAAAACAAACTGTCAGTGAGTCAGTTCTTACTCATGGTAATAGTCACGATGTATCAGAGTAGAACTTGCTCCATAGCCTTTTTAGTGACTGATTTTTTACAAGTAGATCACCAGACCTTTCTTATAAGTTATTCTGGGTAGATTTGAACCTTCAACATTTGACTAGCCTCTAAGTGTACCTACTGTTTGTGCCATCCAAGTGCTAAGAAAAACATTTATTCTCCCAAACATTAAGACATACTGCAATTATAATCACTGAAAGAGTGTCGTGCTTCTAGGAAGACAGATTTGTTAATGAAGCAAGCCTTGTGGTATACTGAATAGATTAGCAAAGAATGGACTGTTCAATAAATGCTGTTGAAATAACTATCTAACACTTGGGAAGTATAGGTGGAATATCTACCTACCTTACATCTCTCAGTGAATTTAATTACAGCTGTATCTATATTTAATGTTTTTGGTTTTGTTGTTTTTTTTTTTAAACTATTGGAAGAACATATCAGCAAACATAGCTTTAACCTTAGAATAAAGAAGACATTTTTTAAAAAATAATACATCCTTCAGCAGCTGTAAAAAACTAATAGCTATCACCTTTTTAACATATAAAAAGAGTGAAAAGGAAAGACTGATAATACAAAGTACCTTGTACATTGAAGAGAGTTTTATATACATTGTATTTATGCAAAATATAATTAGACATGTATACATTATAAATGACATTCATAATATCTGTTATATGTAATCAGAGTACTCCTTAGAGACAAAGAGGGTGAAACTTTATCTTATATACTGTGGGCTTCTTGAGAGGAAGGGGTCAGTCTTTGGAAAAATACATCATACTGGGAAAGTCAGCAAAAAAAAAAAAGAATATCCTCAAGGAGATAGATTAACACAGGACCGTAATAATGACCTGAGATCTATGGGTAGTTTTTAAAAGAGGACATCACACTTGGAAAGATGAAGGGTCAGCAGAAGAAAAGAATACCTTCCACAAGATGGATAAACACAGTGACTGTGGCAATGGACTCAAAGTGTGTCAAAGATGATGAGGATGGTGCAGGACAGGATAGGTTTCAGGTTTTCTGTTTACGGAGTTGCAATGAGTCATGCTTGACTCAATGGTACATGACAACAGTGAAAACATCAACAATGTATATATGTACAAAAAAAGTTGACTTTGAATACAGTATAGGTTAAGAAAGCTTGCAACCTCCCCCTCTTGTTGAAAATGCACTTTTTAATGTGATAACACAATTTATTGGAGTGACGAACTGTCATGTGAAGTCAATGGATGTTTAAGTGGATACATCTGGATGAGCTCACCACAACAGCAACATGAAACAAATATCCATGAATAAGTGGATTTGTGTTGTTGCAACACTCTGTACTTGCGAAAAGAGATTTGAAAATTGTTGTTGATTGCCATCAAATTGAGCACAACTCATAACGACCCTGTGAATGAAAGGCCTGAAGCCCTTCCACAACCATCGCCATTTATCAAAGTTCACAGAGTTTCCAGAGGCATATTGTTTAGGAAGTGGATGCCACTCCTGCTTCCAAACCTACTTGCTGTCCTGTTAAACTTTGCCACTGATACTGGGGTGAGATGATATCTCATTGTGGTTTTATCTATACCTGTCTTATTGTCTGTGATATGGAGCACTTCCTCACTGGAACTCTCACGCACTGTTGGTGGCATTAGAAAATGGTATAACCACTCTGGAAACAAGTTTGACATTTACTTAAAAAGCTGAACATAGGAATTCCTTATGACCCAGCTATTCCACTGCTAGGAATATATTCTGAGGAAAATAGAACTGAGACACAAATGGACATTTGTACACTGATGTACAAAAATATTTTCTTGTTTCTGATAGATGGAATAATATAACATGAATTTTAACTATAACATAGTTATGTATCTTTGTTATCTAGTGATATTCTAACAGGTATACCACAAGTGGGTGGATTTAAGTAACAAAAAAGTATTTTCTAAGTTTAGGAGGCTATCAGCGTGAATTCAAAGCAACTACTCGAAGAGAGGATTTCTCTCTTTCCCACTCAAACAGGAAGGTGTTTGTCTTTTCGTGATCATGTTGTATATTCTCTTGCCCATCCTTTCAAGATAGTTTGTTTCCATGCTCTATTTTTATTTTTTAAAAAGGAATTAATTTCAAACACATATATATTAACATATGTCATTAACATAACAAGTGAACCCCATTTTTAATGGAAATATAGGCATAGGTATAGATTTGCAACACAAATTTCTTGAAGAACACAGTACAATTGGTACAATCAGATTTTTTTGTGTTGGGTTTTGTTGGGGTTTTTCATTTAATTAAGTGCATATACGAAAACAAGCATACAGTCTATATATTTTATGGAAGAACACATGTTTGAGATAGTTTTCCCCCTTCTCTCCCATTCTATTCTCTTTTACAACATGCTGCTCATTAAAAGACAGTTGTGTCCAAGTTTCCTTTTTACCCAAAATTCAGTAAGAGTATCCTTCTACTCAAAAGAACTCAGAAATATTAAGAAGATAGATAGCCCTTTCCGAGAAAAGAATTTCCATCTTCATCATTTTTGCACTCTTTTTAAAAATTTTGGTACTTCTAGAGATTAGAAATTTTAATTGCATGACTTGTGAAATGCAGTCTTTCTTCCAACAGCTGTGTTTATGATATATAATCTATTAGCTGAATATACAACAACATTTAAAAGCATTCTGATGGATAATACTCAGCAAAGGATTAATCTTTTCCAGCGTCACCCTCTTGACCTGCAAATGTACATTAGTGGGGGTATAATGCCTGCTTTGACATTTGTTTGCAATGCATCCAAACACATTCTGGGATGCACATTCAGGTTTCCTGGCATTGAGACAGACAGGCGAGTCAGCACGAAGACATATAGTTCTCATATGCCGTGGTTAAAAGAGCTGGGACTTGTTGAGTCTTTTTGTGAGCTTTACACTGTGTGCTTTACTGTCTTCCACACCCCAAGTTTACTTTGCTGCACACCAATCATACCACTTAATAGCAGAGATAAGGAGTCAGAATTTTGGTTGTTGTGTGCCATTAAGTTGCTTGTGACTCATAGCGACACCATGTACAACAGCCCTATACCCTGGTCTATCCTGTGCCAATCTTATTGTCTGTCCATGACACACCTACCCCCATTACCCTAGTCATTGAATTAATCTATCTCATTGAGGGTCTTCCTCTCCTGTGCTGTCCCTCCACCCTCCCAAATATGATGTAACCTCTCCAAGGACTTGTCCCTCCTTGCAATAAGTCCAAAGTATGTCAGATGAAGCTTCAGAATCCTTGCCTTAAAGGAGCAGCCTCGTCTCAGCCTCTCTAGGATGAACCTGTTTGTTCTCCTAGCAGTCCATGGTATATGCAAAACTTTTCTCCAATATCACAGCTCAAAGGCATCAATTCTACTTCTATCATCCCTAGTCATTGTTCAGCTTTTTGATGCATTGCAAATAATTACAAAGACCATGGCCTAAATAAGGCAAACTTTAGTCTACAGACTGATATCATTGCTCTTCAGTACTTTGGAGAGGTCCCTGATAGAAGATTTTTCCAATGTAATTCACCTTTTAATTTCCTGGCTGCTGGTACTAAGAATGTTGATAGTGGAGCCTACCTAAAGCTGTTAATAATCTCAATCTCTTCACCATCTGTCACAATGCTTCCAACTGACCAGTGGTGAGAATCTTTGTTTTCTTGATGTTGAGCTTCAGTTAATATTTAAGGTTACAGTCCTTGACCTTATGCAGCAAGCCCTTCACGTCCTCCTCAGTTTCAGCAAGCAGGGTTGTGTCATTTGTTTAATGCGTATTGTTGATGAGCCTTCTCCAATTCTGATGCCACATTTCTCCTTATAGAGCCCAGCTTCCTGGATAATCTGTTCTGCATATAGATTGAAAAGGTATGAAGTTAGGACACATCCCTGACATACACCCTTTTCAATATTAAACCAATGCAGTGTTTCCTTGCTCTGTTCTGACGACTGCATCCTGGTCCACGTACAGGTTTTGCATAACCACTATTAAGTGTTCTGGGATCCCCATTCTTCTCAGAGTTCACACAGTCAAATGCCTTTTCATAGTCAATGAAACACAGGTAGACATTCCTTTGGTACTCTCTGGATTCAAACAAGATCAATCTAACATTAGCTATAATATCCCTAGTACCAAGGCTTCTTCTAAACCCATCCTGCATTTTAAATAGTTCTCTGTTGATGTTCTGTTCCAGTTGTTACTGAATAAGTTTCAGCAGACTCTTGCTTGCATGCAATATTAATGATATTGTTTAATAATTTCTGCACTTTGTCAGGTCACCCTTCTTTGGAATGGGAATACGGAAGACCAGAATTTTATCTCCTTTAGTGTATTCTCTGCATGTTTTTTGTTCAAAACAAGATTGTCCTTGGCAATCTTCACTTCTCCACATACCTACATAACTAAGATCTAGTTTGTTGTGACCCACACAGACAAATGTCTT
This sequence comes from Elephantulus edwardii, assembly GCF_000299155.1. NCBI lineage: Eukaryota > Metazoa > Chordata > Mammalia > Macroscelidea > Macroscelididae > Elephantulus > Elephantulus edwardii. The sequence continues at coordinate 12,885,167 of NW_006399776.1, forward strand.
TGCATAGTCAATGCAACAGACAAACATTCTTCTAATAGTCTAAAGCAGCAATATAAAATCTGAAATAATTATAGTTTTTTTTTTTCATTTACAGTTTGAAATTGATTATTTTTTCAGAGAGAGAATACTTGGTTTGTTTTTTATGTACCACTGAGTGAGAACCAACTTATAGCTGACCCTCCAGTGGGTTTTGGGGGTTTTTTTTATCCCTTTTTATTAATTTTAATGAAAATTTGCAGAGACTTTGGATTTCCATTCATAAATCTCACAGATTACTCATCTTTCTCCTATGGAGCAGTGTGTGTATTCTCACTACATTGCCTTCAAGTCGGCAAAGCGGCTCTTTACCACTGGCATCCAGAGCTCTACTATTGTGTACCGTAGAGACAGAACCCACTAATAGCTGACCTTCCAGCAAGTTTTCAGAGGGAGTACATCTCAACGGGAGTTGATTGTTCCTCTTTCTCCCTCAGAGCCCCCTGAGATTCAAACAGCATGCCTTTGACAGTGCAATTTCTTCCCACCAGAAGGGAGCTCTGATGGCCTAGTGTTAAGTAGCGGTGCTGCAATCTCAAAGGCATGGAGTAAATCCCATGTGACTTATTGCCTCTGAAAATCCACTGGTGGGTCAGCTATGAGTCAATTCCGACTAGTGATGGCACACTACAACAACAACAACAGGCCACTAGAGCTCATCCACAGAGCTCCATGAATCATTGCGTATAATTGCTGTCACATGTAAATGTGTCTAGCCAAACAACTCTAAGAACACAGCTGTAATGGATCCAAGTTGAATTTGGGCTCGTTGCAATGAAGAGGAGTGTGCACCATCATGAAACATGAAACCTCTGACAAAGGTGACTTAGAAAGAGATTAAAGGATTAAGTTTGTGTTAGGTAATTTGAGACAAGCAAGTTCAAGAGAGAGAGATTTGGAACGTATTGGTCATTGTCAAAAAGTATGAATAATTCCTTGACTGGGTGTCTTAATAAATCACTCAGAGAGTGAGAAAATTAGAGCAAGTTTAAATCTTGTAACAGCCACAGTAGAAACGTTGGGTTGTTTTTGTGATTTATAATTTTTTGAGCAGTTTTGATCTGTCTTGTCTACATCGTGGTCTTGTCTCCTGTTGATGTTCTGTTTATTAGCAATGTTCAGAAGAACTCGGCCTACCTATATATTCCAGGCTTTCTCTTTAACAACACTGTCTACAATTAGTGATAATGGCTACTTTAGATCATGGCTCCTTCTCTGTTTTTCATTCTCAAATGATAACTGTTAGAACAAGTTATGTGAAGTTTAACTTAGAAAAAATTGTAAGGACACCTGGATTTCCCAAATGTCATTCAATCTGATAGGTATTCCAACCAGTTCTATTTTAACTTAAAGGGATATATTTTGGAAAGAAACTTTATAACCTTTAAGGGGGTATTAGTATTACTCCAAAAACGATATGAGTAAAATGAAAACTGAAATTAAAATTGTTTGAAAAATCTAGCTGCATGAATTTGGCCTCTGAAGGCTGTGTTTAAAGACTGATATGTTTATTTCAAAGAAAGGTGTGAACATTTAAAAGTCTGGGAAGTATAATCAAATTGGGACTTTGTGCTTGATATAATTTGATTAAAACAAAAATTTTAAAAGAAATCCACTTATTGCTGCTATAACTGACACTATTTAAGACTGAAGGCTGTTAAGAATGATTTTATTTACTACCTAACTTACCATAATGGAATATCGCTTACATTTTGGGAATCACCACATTCTGTACACATGATTAGTTATAATCTAAATTAACTAGTTAGTCTAAAATATCCAGGGAGGAAAAAATGTGCTTTTGAGATCCATTACAGTTGCTTTATTGAAAACAGAATGCCTATCCTGTGTGACTCAAGTCCAACAGAAAGAGTTTAATTAATTTTAGTAACTGTTTAGTATACAGATGACTTTGTCCAGAAAGGGCAGGTCTTTATACACTCTTAGAGTTTTATGGAACATCTTGTTCCTAACATTCAGTATCTTAAAAGTACTTTCTCTGTGAATCACCCATATTTCGGCTCCAAGATCAGAGAGCTCAAATGAAAGAAAACAGAATAAAAAAGAATGCCTCTTAAGTTCCTCTCTCTCTTAAAAACTAACTGTAAAACATTGTCTACCTCATTTGTCTTCATAGTCCTCATTAGTTAAATGAATAGGACAGTGCCAACACAGCTCAAATAATTGCTGCAAGGATAAAAATAAAGGAACAAGCTGAATTTTAATAACCGTTTTCTAATAAGACTCTAAAGATCTCAGTCATCTGCTTTAGGCAACCTGTGCTGTGGTCATAGACTAATAGCCCTAGAGGGCTTGCTTTCTGTGAAAACCTCCAGATGGCAGTTTTGATCACACAATAGTTAATCTTAAGTATGGAACTTTCCGTGATCATCTCAACTTTAGTTGTGGGTTGAAAAGATACGATGTTTTCCTTTCTTTTGAACTTTGAAGGCCTCATTCCAGATGGTGTCGTGTGCCACACTGCTCGTGTTGTAGTTCCTGGTGACTTTGAAAAGCTCATTCCATCAGGGATGCCTCACCACCTCACCAGGGACCCAGAATAGCCAGCCTTCCCATATGTTCCTCCATCCCGGCACTTCGAAGTCCGTTTGCTGCTTTGCCTGCATAACAAATATAAATATGGCTCTAGACCTGGATTTCTCCCAGATGAGCAGACTTCAAAGCAAGCATGAGGTCGCCAGGAGAAGACTTTTCCTTTCTCCATGTACCATAGCCAGCTACGTGTCCAGCTCCCTTAGTGACAGCATGATTAAAGTCAGTGGTGAAGGAAGGTAGGGAAGAAGGGGAGAGCTCGCGAGGTTTGTCTTTATCCAGAGCTGGAAGTGAATGGAGGAAGTCAGACAAAATTAAATTTTCCATTTGGAACAACAAATTAAGTTGAGAATGACAAATTCAGTGCAAGGAGCAGGTTAGCAGTAACATGACATCAACACACATATTGTAACTTTGCATGCCATTATTTAACATGCTAATATATCACTATTATATGCTCATTACTGGCGGCAGCATCACGCTGAACAAGAGATCATTATTTACTTGAGGGCCGTGTCAGTGACTGATGAGTATCGTATAATGCAGCAGCTACCCCAGGTTTTTCATGATGAAAATGAAATAAAATCTTTTTTTTTCCTTTTATGCTACTGGGTAAGTAGGACTTGAGGTATGATGGACTGAAGAAGATTGGTCTTCCAATTCTTTAGTAAGAACTTTAATATCATTCCCAGTCTGAGTATATAAAATTTATCTTCATTACCTTTCTGGTTATTTTTCACTTTTAAAATTTTTATCTTCTTAAGACTTTTTTCTCCTCATTCCTTTTTCCCTATATTGTTCCCTCTTTCTTGGTTAAGAAATATTTCCAGGTAAGCAATTTCTTTCTATTAACAATCTATAATTATTTATTGAGTATATTTTTAGTGGTAAGGAGTTGCATTACCAACCCAAAGGCACGTGTTGCAAATCTACCAGATGCTCCACAAGAGAAAGATGGGCAATCTCCTCCTTCTCTCTGTGATTTACAGCCAGCCTCTGAAGAGCTGCTGGGGGGGGGCAGCTGTGAGTAGGTTCCAACTTGAGGGCAGTAACAGTAACAACAACTTCCCACTAGATTTCAATTTTGATTGTACAGGTCCAATATTGGGTTTTTCCAGACTAGGTTGTTGAATATAAACTACCCTCCCTTAGAGCATGTTGTGGTTTGTATGCCGTCAAGTTGGAACTGACCCATAGCTGATACTCCAGTGAGTTTTCAGAGGCAGTTAACTGCTCAAGAACAGATTGCCCATCCTTTTACTGCAGAGCAGCTAGTGGATTCGAAACCTGTGCCTTCAGGATTGCAGTACACTTTCCTACCATTAGGCCACCAGAGCTCCCTGCACATGATAAATCCATGTGATCAATGCTTTAGTTTAATTTACTGCTATCCTTTGGTAGCATTTAATTTAATGCTATCTGTCGTAAGAAGATATTAGGCAAAAAGTAAATGTTAATAAATGAGATTCATTAGACTGTTACCTTGTAAGCAGGGCATATTGCCCTTTCATTCTGTGTTATTCTAAAACACAGAGTCTGATATATAGATCAAAACACAAACCCACTGTTTTGCTGCCAGTTCTGACCCACCGGGACTTTTCATCAATATCTGAGGCTAAAAATATTTGTGGGATGAGATTAGCCATCTTTCTCTCATGGAGATGCTGGTATATTTGAATCACTATCTTCCTATTAGCAGCCGTACGTATTATACATAACATGATGAGGGTCTTTTTTAAAATATGTGAAGGAGACATCAAATTGAAATATTAACTAATTGACATTTTTTCTCTTTTCCAATTTGATATATGTTACTACTATTAATTTTAATGTGTAATTATAAATACATGCTCATTATTTTTCAGATCTCATCACTTAGTTTAAAACCAAAGTAAAAGTTGTTTAGTATTTATTACTCTAAATGCTTATATTGCTGTTAAATTTGAAGGAAAATATTTTATTTAAAAAAATCAATGTACATTAAAAAAAAAACCCAGGTGTTTAATGACTTAGAAAAAAAGGTTAAAACACATTGCTTATTATATAAATGCAAATTTTCATACAGATCTCCATAGATTTACTGACAAAACTTCCTACTAAAAATGTAATATTAGAATAGAAACCTTTTGAATTAAAGAAGTAGACTAATATTAATCATGCCAAGGATTGCCAAAGAATGAGAAAACATTTCTGGACAAAACTTCAATCTCATGTACTTTTGACATGTTATCAGAAGGGGCCAAGCCCTGAAGAAGGACGTCATGCTTGGTAAAGAAGGTTTTCTTGAAAACGACCTTCGATGAGATGCATTAACCCAATAGGTGCACCAGTCTAATCAAACATGGTGATTTGACTAACAGGGCAACATTTTGTTCTATTGAATATTGGTATTGTCATTAGGTGCCATCAAGTCAATTACAACGTAGAGAAATCCTAGGGAACTACAGATTTAAATCTTACCTTATTCCTTTGCTATTGTCATGATCTCTTGCTGTTCTCAGACCCACTGTTTAAGTCACCGTGTCAATCCATCCAGTTGAGAGTCTTCTTTATGATCCTCTGCTTTTCTCTACATAATGTCTTTTTTCAAGGATTGGCACTCTTTTGACCACATGCCTAAAGTACCTGAGATACAGTTTCACCATCGTGTCCTCTAAGGAACCCTAATACACTTATTCTAAGAGAGATTTGTTTGTTCTTTTGCAGGTCCAAAAGATAGCCAATATTTGTCAACAATACAAATTTTTTTTTTCACATTTAGCAATTTTATTCAATTTTCTAGCAGACGATTTACATACCTGCCCCCTTCCTTTAGGTCAGTATGGCAATTTTCCAATATCAATTGTTTAAAGAGAAGCTTTGGTCAAAAATGGAATCAAACAGGCCAGGGGGATAAATCTTTGCTGCTTTTAAAATATCAACACTTTCACAATTCTATTCTCACACCCATCACACACGCACACACACGGGAGCATCTGCACGGTCGTGTTTTCAGTGTTTCTTGCAGGCGGGGAGGCAGGCAGCTGCAGCTGGTCATGCTGGCTCAGTCTCCGAGGTTTGCTCAGCTTCACATTATTCGGAGGCCCTGGATGGAAGACTCCAAGGTCTTGAAATCCTCAATTGTCATGGCTCCATCGATGCCAGTGGTGCAGAATTTACGACAGTCTTGCTTGTCCACCTCGTAAATGGACACCTGAGTAACGCTATTCTGGTGCAGCATCTCCAAAGCCGTGTTGCGGTCCTCGGTGGTGGCCCGCTTGTCCATGTTGCGGAAGCGTTCCATGGCCGACATGTTGCGCTGGATGCTCTGTTTCGGAATGTCCAGTTTGGAGACCAAGGTCAAGCAGCCACGGTCGTCATAGTTGAAGAGCATTGGGCAGCAGTCATGACCAGCAGCCACGACGCTGTTCTCCGACACAAATGACACGCTCAAGGAGGGGCAGGAACTCCGTCTTCAGAGTGGAGAACTGCACGCTTTTGGAGGCATCGGCTACGGACACGGTGCTGTCGTGGCTGACCCAGGCCAGGCGGCTCCCGCTGGCGGAGAAGCTGACACCGTGGACCCAGCCGCCCGTGCCACTGCCACCAAACTCGGACATCAGCTGGCCAAAAGGCATCTTGCTGCCCCATGGTGTACTGGCTGGCTTTTCATCCACTTCTTTAATGTAGGCGGAAAACACCCTGCACTTGAAGTCACAGGAGCCTGCCGCCAGCAGAACATTGTTGGGATGCCAGTCCAAGCTGAGGACCCACAGCTTCCGCCCGCGCCCACCGGAGCTTGTTCGCGTCGACTGACCAGAGTCCGCGAATTCTCCGCTCCGCGCCCGCCCGGACAGACAGCCCCCGATCGCAGCTTTTTATCCTCCAAGAACACTAAGAAGAATGTCCCTGCATCAGTTTTTGCTCGAGCCAATCACCTGCCATGCCTGGAATCGGGATCGCACCCAGATTGCCCTGAGCCCCAATAATCATGAAGTCCACATCTACAAGAAGAATGGGAGCCAGTGGGTGAAAGCTCATGAGCTCAAGGAACACAACGGACACATCACAGGCATTGATTGGGCACCCAAGAGCGACCTCATCGTCACCTGTGGGGCAGACTGCAATGCCGACGTCTGGAGCCAGAAGGATGGCGTCTGGAAGCCCACCCTGGTGATCCTGCGCATCAACCGGGCAGCCACATTCGTGAAGTGGTCCCCGCTGGAGACCAAGTTCGCTGTGGGCAGCGGGGCACGGCTCATCTCCGTCTGCTACTTCGAGTCCGAAAACGACTGGTGGGTCAGCAAGCACATTAAGAAGCCCATCCGATCCACGGTCCTCAACAATACAAAATTTAAAGCTATCAGTGCTTCTTCAACCTTCCTTATCTATTGTACAAAGAGCTCTATTGTACAAAAAGGTCACTATAAATATCTATACTAGGCAGGTATATAGATACCAACGTTCCTTAGTGATTATCAGAGTGGTACAGGGGAGGGAGTCACCACTTAGGGGGCACTGGAATTCCGTTGAAAGTGATAGTAACATTTGGAAATGGAGAGCAATGATGGTTGAACATTGTGGTGCATGTAATCACTATCACTGAATTGTACATATAAAAATGCTAAAATTGCAAATGCTATGGTATTAATATATATATATATATATATATATATATATATCTTAATAATGTCTTTACTTAATAAAAATTAAATGAATATTTAGAAAATGTTCATATTGATGAAGCAATATGTAATTTTCTTCAGCTTCATTTTCTTACCACACACTCCTGGGGCATATTAATTCATTTCCTAATACATGAGTACACTAAGGACAGAACTGCTGGTAAACCTGCCTGTAGAAAACTTGCTCTGCTGGCGAGGAAGATTAGAGGTAAACATCTGTTCCTACTTCTGCTCTGGAGTATCTGCCAACAGACCTTATCTGATAGATAATCTGCATTGCTCATTACTTATTTTATATTTTTGCAGGAATATAGGAAAAACAGTTCAAAGCAACGATTAGAGAAATCTAAGTTATTTTTTTTTATTTGCACCTGTATAAAATCTTTAGTGAATCTCAAATCATCACTTCTACTTTTCTCAAATTTTTAATTTTGAAAAATACTTAGAACATATTTTAGCAGTAATACCTTTTCTTCCTTTTATTGCTTAATCTACCTAACATTTAAAGTGAAAACAGTTCATATATTTTTAGTATATTTATACTCACATAAAATTTTGTAAACATATGTCAATGTTTAAAATTTGTTTGAGCCTTCTTTGCTTATGTAGACAATCCTCCATCACAAATCAATGAACTTTCCAGGAAGTGTAACTTTTACTCAAATTACTAAATAATAATCGTCATAGAAGATTCCAGATATAGAAGAGCTTTATGATCATATTTCAATTACAAATATGATGGAGTAGTTCTTAGATGACAAACTCTAAGTAAAGCTGAGTTAGTCATATTTACTTAAGTGAAATACTTTAATCTTTAAAAAACAGACTATGGAAGTTTACATCACTTATCCAAAGGGTAATTGATCAACATGGAGGTGGACTGCTTTAACATGCTGAGCTTTGTGAATAGTTTTCTCTAATGCAATGAATTTGAGTAAATTAATTTTTCAACTATTTTTTTACAAGAGATGTATTTGTCGATTTTCCAAATGCTATACATTTTCTATTGCCTGATTGCTAACACTAAATATGTTGACTTTGGATTCAAGCAAGAAGAAGTCTTTGAAAATGTCAGTCTTTTCTCCATCTATTTATGGTATTGCCTATCGGTTAGATGGTGAGAATTTTTGTTTCTTTGATCTTGAGATGTAATCTATATTGAAGGTCACTGTCTTTGATGTTCTATAGGAAGTGCTTCAAATCCTCCTCACTTTCAGTAAGTAAGGTTGTTTCATCTACATAACATAAGTTGTTGATTAGTCTTCCTCTGATATTTATGCCACATTCTTCTTCCTAGAGTTTAGCTTCTAGACTAATTTGCTTAGCATACAGATTAAATAAGTGTGGAAAGGAAATACAACCCTGAGGCACACCTTTCTTAATTTAAAGCCAGTAATGTTCCCCTTCTGTTACCACATGAGCCTCTTTGTCTAGGTATAAGTTTCACATCAACAAAATGAAGTGTTCTGGGACTCCTATTCTTCTCAGTGTTAGCCACAATTTGTTATGATCCTCAGTCAAATGGCTTTGCATAGTGAATAAATCACAAATAGACATTCTTCTGATTGTCTCTGCTTTCAGTAAGGATCCATCTGACATGAGCAATGATATGCCTGATGCTGCTGCCTTTTTTGAACTCAGTTTGAACTTCTGATAGTTGTCTATTTACTATGATAACTATTTTAAAATAATATTCAGTAATGGTTTGCTTTCATAGGATATTATTTTTCAATAATTTTTACATTCTGTTGGATCAACCTTCTTGAGAATGGGAACAAATAAGGATCTCTTCCAATCAGTTGGCCAAGAAATTGTCTGGAATTGAGGAGAAAATGAATCAGTTTGAAGACAAAGGTTAGCCTCATTCAGTCAATGGTCTTTTCAATCACTTGCTAGTCATCTGAGAACTGGACAATAAATAAGGATGATAGAAGAAGTGCTGGCTTTGAACCATGATATTGGAGAAGTATACTGAATATCCCATGGACTTCAAAAAGAATAAAACAGGTATGTCTTGGAGAAAGTGCCATCAAAATGTTCTTTGAAGGTAAAGATGACAAAACTTCATCTCACATACTTAAGGTAGTTGCTAGAAAAAGCTATTCTTTGGAAAGGGACATCATGTTTGAAAAGACAGAGGATTAATAAAGGAAAGGAAGACCCTTGACCAGATGGATTGGCATAGTGACTGAATCAATGAACTCAAGTGTGTCTGGAATGATGAGAATGGCACAAGATAGAATGGGATTTAGATTTGTTGTTCACAGGGTCACTGTGAGTCATATGAGATTCAACAGTACCTAACAACATCAACAACAGGTATATATTTATCAGAATCTATTTTACAGGAGAAAATACAGGCATTTGATTATCCAGATTTTAGGAAGAAACATAGTGAAAGGAGACCAGCATGGTGTTAATGTGGAAGTTTTATATAGTCAATGAGGCAGTCATTTAAATTCAGCAAGATGATATTAGAAATCAGGAAAGAAGTGAGTTAAGATTATATTCTTTCACATAGTTATTTAATATCAGTAATGAGCAAATAATTCGAGAAACTATATGAAGTAAATGCAGCATCCGGATTAGAGGAAGACTCATTCACCTACTATGTGAATAATAGGTGCAGATAATCTTGCTTGTCAAAATGGGAAATGACTTCAAATACTTTCTGATATTCTCATTTGGAAAATACAAATAATATTAATGTGTGAACTGCAGTGAAGACTGAATGAAATTGTATACATGAAAGAACTTGGCCTATTACATGGCATAAAATACATTTTTAAAAATCCTTGAGAATGGAAAAATATCCTAGGCAAAAATAAGAACTCCAAGCAAACAAAACAAAAACACCTACCTTATACAAAAAACATAGTTCTCTGACTGAATGTGGAAGATCTCCTTTACTTACTTCTTTTTTAAGTCTATGCAAAATATATGTTGCATGTTTCAATGTCCCAGAATCAATAAAACCTGACACTCCATATAGGAACATAATTCCAGATCTTTTTCTCTCATAAGTTCATAAAATGCTGCTGCTGCTGCTGCTGCTGCTTCTGTACAACTTCGTCATTTTGCTCAAAGTGCTTTTGAGTAATTAGTGAATATTAAGTCATTTTGCATTTTATCAGAACAGGTAAAGATGCAGCATTGCCATGAATATTACTTCACTATTTTTTTTTTCATTTTGCTTGTGAGTACAAGAAGTGTACAGACTGACTAGATATGGAGAAAGGATTCAACCCTAATGTACAGCTTTCCTGATTTTAAACCTATGAAGAAGAATGTGACGTCAAGTTTGCAAAAAGACTCATCAACAACTTACACTATACAGATGACACAACTTTGCTTGAAGAAAGTTAGAAAGACTTGAAACACTGCAGAGAATCAAATACTATAGCTGTCAATATATATTGCATCTCACCAGCAAGAAGATAAAAACACTCACCACTGGAATAATAGGCAACATTTGTAGGTGAAATAAAGGTTCAAATTATCGACAATTTCATCTTACATAGATGTACAACACCTTTGTTACCAGTAGTCAGGAAACTGGGCAATACATTGCATTGAGTAAGTCCATTGTTGAGGATCTCTCCAAACAACTGAGAAGCAATGATGCTATTACAGAAGACCACTGAATATCCATGAACTTCTAAAAGAACAAACAGATGTCTTGAAGAAGATGCAGCCAGAGTACTTCTTGTAGGCAGATGATAATGCTTCATCTCACACATTTGGGGCATATTGCTTGGAGAGGGACACCATGGATAAAGATTTTAAAACGAACTAATTTGAAGTTCTATTGTGAATGTTTATGCTAGTTGCTTGTGTTTTGTGTATAACAAAATAACTCTAGGAAAATTTAGAATGACATGATCCTTCTCCTGGGGTTTACTGAAATGTGTACGTACAACTCATCATTCACTCACAACCTCTTAAAAGGTAACACCAAGAACATAAAACGCCAATTTCCACATGATATTCCATATGTCTCAGAGTTGATCTGTATTCTATAAAGTTTTCAATTGGTATAATATTTTGGAAGTAGATCTCCAAGTTTTTCTTGAAAGGTGCCTTTGGATGAATTTGAACCATTAATGTGTTGGTTAGCTGTGAAAATCGAAGGTGAATTCTGTCTCCAGAACACAAATAGGCCCTTTACCACAATGGTCTCACTCTTCTCATCACCTGATCTATAGATTTTGAAAAACAAGACTGTAAGAATATCCAGCTCCTGACCTATGGATTTTGTATTTCTCAATCCTTCATAATCTCTTGATACAGTTCCTAAAAAAATAAAATAAAATAAAAAATTGCTTTTCTTTCTCTGTTTTCAAACATATCCTAACTAAGACAGGGCTTATGTTATAGTTGTGTCTGTGTTTTTTTTTCTCACTTAGAACTATGCCTGCCATATAGTGTGTGTCCAGTGAATATCTTAGTATCAATGAGATTTCTAACACTCTGAGAATTTAAAAATGTAGCTGAAATAAAGTGATTTTAAAGACCAAGAAGAGAATATGTTACATCAATGGTGGTGAAGGGAAGAGTTATCTGAGGACAAAAGAAACGCGAGATGAAAACAGACCCCGGCAAACAGCTGAAGCCTCAGAATCGGGACAGGCCCGGCTGCAGTGCACTTTTTGCCACCACATAAATCTCACTAGGTGATAAAAACAAGAAGATGCACAACAGAGCTTTCAACAAATCAACATTTTCTAGGTATATGAAAGATCCATTTGGAGTTCAGACCTATCGGCTCAATATCTTTTCCCTCAATAACCATAGTGAGTGCAAGGTATTTAACTTCATGAATTATAAAATGACAAGAAACATTTCAGTGTTGGTTGTGGATTCAATCCCACAACAGGTTCAAAAGTTCAGAAACATCTAATACCCGAATTTATCATTGTACAGGTTACTACACGAGCAGCATTTTTAAATAATATATACTTTAAATTATTGAAGGTAGGCATCAACAGGTAAGAACATGGTATTTTTTTTTAAATATCTTGTTTTCTAAAATGTTTGAGCACTTTTCAAATATTCCTCAGAGTAATAAATAATAAACCAACGCACAGTTTAATATTAATGGATAGTTGCTTGGCATATTTATTGTACATAGATATCTCAGATCTTGTTTTCTCCAGATATAATAATTATAATAGAACATTTAGTGAATGCTTGTTATGTTTGTGGCAGTACAGAAACACTTCATAAATATTGTTGTTGTTGATTGCCTTCGAGTCGAGGAGGATTCATAGCAGCCCTATGAACAAAAGCCCTGAAGTCCCTGGTCAAATACCGGCAGCAAAGTTCATAGAGTTTCTGGGGCACGTTATTTAGGAAGGGGATGCCACTTCTGCTTCCAAACCTGTCATAGTATGTTATTGTTATGTGCCATTGAGTCACCTGCAATGCATAGCGACCCTATGTACAGCAGTTCTGAGCCCTTCCCTGTCCTGAGCCAGTCTCATTAATTCAGACACACCAACCCCCATTGCTCCAGTTACTGTATCAATCATCTCATAAATATTAGCTCATTTAATTCTTACAATCTTAGGAAGTGGTTTCTCTAGTCAACCCTTGTATACATCTGAGAAAACTATAAATGTGTGAGTGCTAGGTACAAGGTTGTTACTATGTGCAGTTGAGTCACTTGAGACTCATAGTGACCCTATGTACAACAGCTTTGAAGTCTGTCCTGTCATGAGATAGTCTCACTGACCCCAACACACATACATACCCTCATTGCCCTAGGTTTTGTACCAATCCATCTCATCCAGAGTCTTCCTCTCCTATGCTGTCCCTTCACCCTTCCAAGCAGGATGTCCTTCTGACCATGTGACCAAAGTATGTGAGACAGAGCTTCAAAATCCTAACCTCAAAAAAAAAAAAAAAAAAAAAAAAAAAACCTAACCTCCAAGGAGAAATTTGGTTTCACCTTCTCTAAGACAGACTTTTTTTTTTTTTTGGTGGTCCACGCTATGTTTAAGACTCTTTTCCAATACCACAATACAAAGGCAATTCTTTTTCTGTCATCCTTAGTCATTGTCCACCTCTCTGATGCATAGCAAGTAATTGCAAATACCATGACCGGGATCAGGTGCACCTTAGTCTCTAGACTGACATCATTGTTTCCCAGGACTCTGGAAAGTTACTTGACAGCAGATTTACCTAATGAAATCTGCCTTTTGATTTCCTTACTGCTGATTTTAAGAGTGTTGATTGTAGAGCTGAACAAACTATAACTGTTAAGCACCTCAGTCTCTTTTCCATCCATCATGTTACTGCCATTTGGCCCAATGGTGAGAATCTTTGTCTTCTTTATGTGGAGCTTCAATCCGTACTGAAGATTACAGTCCTTGATTTTCTGCATCAAGCTCTTCAGGTCATCTTCAGTTTCAACAAGCAAGGCTGTGTCACCTACATAACATAGGTTGTTGTTGACTCTTCATTCAATCTTCATGCCACATTTTTTTCCTCATAAAGTCCAGTGTCCTGAATGAACAGTTCTGCATATAGACTGAAAAGTTATGGAGACAGGACTCATCTCTGATGCACTCCTTTCCTGAATTTGAGCCAAGCATGAAGCGTTTTCTTGCTCTGTCCCGAGGACTACTTCCTGGTCCAAGTATAGGCTGCATAAGCACAATCAAGTGTTCTGGGAACCCCATTCTTCTTAAGGTTAGAGACAATTTGTTATGATCCACACAGTCAAATGGCTTTGCACAGTCAATGAAACAAAGATAGATATTCCTCTAGTACTCTTTTCTTTCTACCAAGTTCAATCTGATATTGGCAATAATATATCTAATGCCATGGCCTCTTCTAAATGCAGTTTGTATTTCTGGTAGTTCTCTGTTAAAATACTATTCTAGTAATTTCTGGATAATATTCAGCAGGATTTTGCTTGTATGTGATATGAGTGAATTTGTACCATAATTTCTATACTCTGTCAGCTTTTTTTAAAAATTCAAATTAATAAGCTTTTCTTCCAGTCAATTGGCCAGGTAATTGTCCTCCAAATTTCTTAGCACAACTTAGTGAGCAAGTACAGGGTACTAGGTACTCTGATGCCTTTGAGTTGTGGTGCTGGAGAAGAGTGTTGAATATACCATGGACTGCTAAGAGAACAAACAGTTTGTCCTTGAGAGGGTGAAGCCAGAATGCTCCTTGGAGCCAAGGATTCTGAAGCTTCGTCTGACATACTTTGGGCATATTGCAAGGAGGGACTGGTCCTTGGAGAGGGGCATCATGTTTGGGAGAGTGGAGGCATGGTGCAGGAAAGGAAGACTCTCGATGAGATGGATTTATTCTGTGAGTGGAGTGGTGGGAATGAGTGTGTTTGAGACGGCGAGGTTGACACAAGATAGAACGGTGTTTGGGGCTTTTGTACATAGGGTCGCTATGAGTTGCAAGTGACTTGAAGGCACATAACAATACAACAACTATAATAACCTTTGCTCACTTTGTTAACTTTCTTGAAAGATTCTTCCCTGTCTCAATCCATTACTCTTATTCTGTCTTAAAGACTCAACTTCAATCTTTCATTCACTTCTTTGTTTTTCCAGCCCAATATTACTCTTTTTGTGCACATATTCACTCACTCATTTTCATCCATGAAACAATTATTAGACATTTTTGTGCAATAAGGCTGAGTCTAAAAACCGTGCTCTGCATCCTACTTCACATGTGTCTGGAGTCTTAAAAGCAAGTACGTTAATATATCACTATTGGTATATTGCTGTCTTTCTGTCCAGAACAAAGAAGAGCGAAGAATTTTAAAGACTCAAGACAATTAGTCCAAAAGACTAATGAGCCATACAAACCAACACCTCTAGGAGTCTACAAAAGGAACTACTAGGTACTGTTCAGCTATCACAATGAAAATCCTAGACAGAGAGAAAGGAAAGTAGCGAACACATGCAAAAGCATTAAGACCAGACTTGTTGATTTGATTGAGGTTGGGGAGACCCTTGAGATTATAATCCTTAGATTTCCTTCACATCTGTAACTGGACCCACCCTCAGAGAACGTATTACACTCAAACAATGAATAAGCCTCTAAAGTGAACAGCAGCTCTGAGGAACTTGCTTCTCAGAGAAGTCATGCATATGAGACCAAAAAGGCAGCATGTGCCCCAGAACAAAATTCAGAAGGCAGGAAGGGATGAGGAATAAGGATGAATGGAAGCAGAGAATTCAAGAAAGAACTGCAAGTAATGTTATAAAAAAAAGTATGGAAATTTTTGAATGGAAAATGAATTTTCTCTGTTACCTTT
Source organism: Elephantulus edwardii (assembly GCF_000299155.1). Taxonomy (NCBI): domain Eukaryota; kingdom Metazoa; phylum Chordata; class Mammalia; order Macroscelidea; family Macroscelididae; genus Elephantulus; species Elephantulus edwardii. The sequence continues at coordinate 12,900,710 of NW_006399776.1, forward strand.
TACTCAAAACAATATGAAATGTTCTAATAAACTTTAAAAGGCTAAGAAAGTTCTCCAGAGACTTTACATCAGATTATATGAAAATTTGTGTTTTAACTTCATATACTGGGCTTATCTCCCTAATTAAATAACTATTGCTTGAGGGTAGAAAGCATGTTTGAAACTCCTTGTGAATAAATTCAGAGTTTGGATGGATTAGCAAAAGGCAAGGGATGGAGTTTTAAAGGACACGTGGGTCCAGGGATCTGAAATAAACTAGACCAGGGGAGAGCAACATTGGAGAATTTAAAGAACTAGTAAACTTTCTAGGATTATTCAGTTCTTCACAGTAGTTAATAAAGAAAATAATTAAGAAAAGACAATAGTATTTGGATAGAACTAGGTGAGTTTGTAAATTGAAGTGCTTAAAGCAGCAGGAGAAAACACACACACACACACACACACACATCCAGCAGATATAAAAGCATGAGTAAGTTTGACATAAGAATTAATCTAATGGTAAAGTATGTAACATGCTGCACTACTAACTGAAAGGTCCTCAGTTCAAATACAATAACTACTCCTTGGAAAAAAGATAAGCAAACTGTGGCCTCCATTAAGACCCTTAGCAAATGGTCACTATGAGTTGGAATCAATTTACTAGCAGTTGGTTTGCTTACTGACACCCAAGTCATAATTAAAAAGCAAAGCCTAAAAAAATAAAGCAAGAAATAAAAACAAAACGTAAGTAAAAAAATTCATGAAGTAACATGATCAAGAGCTTATGAAGTAGGAAATCCAAGCTGCTCTTAAGAAAATGGCAAAAAATAAGCCCTCAGCATTTGATGGAATACTAATTGACATATTTTAACAAATAGATGCTACCCTGGATGCACTCACCTGTTATGCCAAGAAATCTGGAAGCCAATGACCTGGACCTGAAGGAGATTTGTATTTATTCCCATTCCAAAAATGGTAACCCAACAAAGTGTGAAAATTATTGAATAATATCACTAATATAACACACAACCAAGATCCTGCTGAAGATTATCAGGAAATGACTGGAACAGTACATCATCAGAGAACTGCCAGATGTGCAGGTTAGGTTTAGAAGAAGCCATGAACTAGGACATCATAGCCAACATTAGATGGATCCTGGCTGAAAGCAAAGAGTACCAGCAGAATGTCTGTATTCCATTGACTACAAAGGCATTTGACAGTGTGGATCACAACAAATTGTGGCTAACCTTGAGAAGAATAGGGATCCCAGAATACTTCCTTGTGCCCATGCAAAACCTATTCTTGGACCAGGAATCAGTAATCAGAACAGAGCAGGGAAACATCACATGGTTTGGATCAGGAAAGGTGTGTGTCAGGGATGTAACCTGTCTCCATACCTTTTTAGTCTATATGTAGAATAGAACATTTGGGAGGTTAGACTTTATGAGGAGGAATATGACAGATTGGAGAAAGATTAATCAACAAACTATGTTATGCAGATGATGAAACCTTGCTTGCTGAAATTGAAGAGGATAAGAGGTTTTTGCTGCAGAAGATCAGTATGGACTGAATCTCAACAGCAAAAATACAAATATCCTTACCACTAGGATAGTTGGCAGCTTCATGAAGGACAGTGAGGACATTAACGTTATCAAGAGTTACAGCTTGTTTTACTCCACAATTAACACTCTTGGCACCAGCAATCAGGAAATTAAAAGACAAATTGCACTGGGAAAGTCTGCTGTCAGGGACCTCTCTACAATATTGAAGAGTAATGATGTCAGTCTGGAGACTAAGGTGTTCCTGATCCAGGCCATAGTCTATGCAATTACTTGCAATGCATCTGAGAGCTGGACAATAAAAGAATGATAGAAGAAAGACCAAAGTCTTTGAGTTTTAACGCTGGAGAAGAGTGTTGAACATGCTACAGACAGCTAGGAGAGCAAAAGGGTCTGTCTGGTAGAGGGTGAAAACAATCTGCTCCCTGGAGGCAAGGATTTTGAAGCTCAGCCTCACAAACTTTGAGCACATGGTCAGCGTGACCAGTCCTTAGAGTGGGAAACATGCTTGGAAAGGTGGAGGGACAGTGAAGGAAAGGAAGACCCAGGATGAGATGGATTTACTCAGTGACTGGAGAAATGAGATTAGGTCTGTCAGAGGTGACAAAATTGGCTCAGAATAGGGCACAGTTCAGAGCTAAAGTACATAGGGTCACTATGAGTTGCAGGCAACTCGATGGCACATAACAAGTAAAATATTAAGCAAATACTTAATTTTAAGTAAATATTGTTATTTGTTGTTATGTGCCGTCGAGTCGCCTGCGACTCATAGCGAACCTATGTACAACATCCCTAAACTCTGCTCTGTCCTGTGCCAATCGCACTGTCTCTGACACTCCCATCCCAATTATCT
>NW_006399776.1:12904730-12908173 GCF_000299155.1 Elephantulus edwardii
AACTCTTTAGTATCTTGAATTCTTCCCTGTGCTTTGGCTTCTTTGCGCTCCAGTGCAATTTTCAGAGTCTCTTCTGCCATCCATTTTGGTCTTTTGTTCCTCTTCTGTCTTTGTAATGACCGTTTGCACTCTTCCTGGATGATCCATATTAAGTAAAGCAAATACTTCTGAATTTGGCTACTAGAACATCAGTTTAACACTTCTGCAGACAAATAATGATTAATATTTACTGAGCATTGCTATGTATCAAGTGTTAAACACCAAAGGTATAGATTTTATATAGATTATGTTGCACAGGGAGTATGAGAGGAATTTCTATCTGTGTTTCATTGACTATGCAAAGGCATTTGATTGCGTGGACCACAAACTGTAGTTACCTTTAATAATGGGAATCCCAGAACACTTGATCGTGCTTATGCGAGAACAATACTTGTATCAGGAGGCAGGCATCAGGACGGAACAAGGAAACACTGCTTTGTTCAAAATTGGGAAGGGTGTACACCAGGGATATAGTCTCTCTCCATACCTTTTCAATCTATATGCAGAACAGATTATCCAGGAGGCTGAGCTCTAAAGGAGAAATGTGACATCAGGATTGGAGGAAGACTCACCAACAATCTGCATTATGCAAATGATACAACCCTGCTTGCTGAAACTAAGAAGTACCTGAAGTGCTTGCTGTAGAAGGTCAAGGACTGTAGCCTTCAACATGGATTGAAGCTCAATATAAAAAAAAACAAAAATTCTCATCACTGGATCAATTGGCAGCATCAGGATGGAGGGTGAAGAGATTGAAATTGTTCACAGCTTTAGTTTGATTGGCTCCACAGTCAACATTCTTGGCACCAGTAGTCAGGAAATTAAAAGACATATTGTGATGGGAAAGTATGCTGTTAGGGACCTCTCCAAAGTACTGAAGAGCAGTGGTGTCTCTCTGGAGACTAAGTGTGCCTGATACAGGCCATGGTCTTTGCAATCACTTGTTATGCATCAGACAATTGGGTAATGACTAGTGAGGATAGAAGGAGAATTGATGCCTTTGAGCTGTGGTGCTGGAGAAGAGTATTGAGGGTACCATGGACTGCTAAGAAAACAATCAGATTCATCCTGAAGAAGGTTAAACTGGCCAGCTCCTTGGAGGCAAGGATACACTTTGGACATGGTAAGGAGGGACCAGTCCTTGGAGAGGGACATAATGCTTGGGAGGGTGGAAGGATAGCACAGGAGGGGAAGGCCCTCTATGAGGTGTATTGATTCAGTGACTGGAGTAATTGGGATAGGTGTATCAGAGACAGTGCGATTGACACAGGACAGAGCAGAGTTTTAGGGGTGTTGTACATAAGGTCGCTATGAGTCGCAATTGATTCGACAGCACATAACAACAACAACAACAACAACAAAGAATATACTTTGTTGATGTTGTGTACCATAGAGTCAGAACCGACCCATAGCTGATTCTCTGTAGGGTTTTCAGAGACAGTTGATTGTACAAGAGAAGATTGCTCATCCTTCTCCATCAGAACAACTGGTATCCTCGAACATGCAGTACAGCTTCTTGCCACTAGGCCAAAACTTTCAAAGAAAGAAAAATGTTGAAAAATGTCCATGGTCTCCCTCCACCTTTAAGATCCGATGTGAAAAACAAAGTATCCAAACTTTGTAAGTAAATCAATATAAAACTTTAAAAAAAACCCAAACCCCCAACCAAAAGATAGAAAGAAAAAAAAAAAAAAGACTACTACAGGCCACTCCCCTAATCTCTATGTAGAGACTAGATCATCTTCTAGAACATTTAAATCTTACCTTTTTCATTTTTGAGTGCCATACAAAAGAATTTCTTTGCCCTGCTGATGAGTAAGGCTCTCAATCAGACACTGACCAAATACAGTTGCTTTTTCCTTTCATAACCATTCAATTTGCTTAAATAAAAAGTCAAATGAAAAATGACTTCCTTGAATAGATCTATGCTGCATCCATTCTCTCCTGTTATGTTTGGGTGTCCCTCTGGAGTGATTTGGTTATATGTATATAACTCCCAATTCACCATACCTAATATGCAAGTCTTACATTTTTAAAATTGCCTGGGCGGTCTGTGGACAGTACAGAAACAGAGCAGGCTGTCCGTTTGTGACTTGAAATCTGATACTCTGAATCCAAAGGAATTACCCACCATATCCATCTCTATTGCATTTCGTGTCTCCTTTTCCTCCCCGTCGTTCACCAGACAGTAATGTTCTCAGATCAAATATTCTCTATAAATTGAGAGAACATTTAGCTGATTTATGGGGCTTTTAGCTATTATATACTTACCTATTCAATAAAAGTAAGTACTTACATCACATGACACATATGCTACCTTCACAATATAAGATCTTTCCTTCAAGGGATTCAGGCATCAAATTGTAATGAGATTTCTTGTAGCTAATACATCACTTAAGGGCAAACTGACATTCTGAATCCATTGCTTTTTTTTTTTTCCTTTCCTCTCTTCATCAATGGAATACAGAGCACAGCATTCTTTTTAAGATTGTTAAAATGAATAACATTTTAATTTTTCTTTTAAAAAATATGTAAACCTGTTGATAAGCAAACTAAGAATAAGGATATTAGTTTTGATCTTGGGTAGTAGAGGTGGGAGAAAGGTACTGCCTTGGTCTTTTATTCAGCCTTTCTAATTTCCAAAACAGAAGCAGTATAAAAGCTGGCTTTGTATATATAAACATGAGATGCATTATAGTTTGTTGTTGTTGATATGTGCCATTGCGTCACCTGCGACCCGTAGTGACTCTACGTAAAACAGCTCTGAAGGCTGCCCTGTCCTGAGCCAGTCTCACTTGATTCCAACCCACCTACCCCCATTACTCCAGTTACTGTATCAATCAATCTTTTCCAGGGTCTTCCTCTTCTCACTGTCCCTCCACCCTTCTGAGCAAGATGTCCTTCTCTAATGACCGGTCTCTCCTGCCATTTGCGCAAAGTATGTGAGTTGTTGTTGTGTTATGTGCCGTCAAGTCATTTGTGACTCATAGTGACCCTATGTACAACAGCCCTAAACCCTGCTCTATCCTTTGCCAATCGCATTGCCTCTGACACACCCATCCTGACTGCCCCAGTCACTGAATCAATCCACCTCATAGAGGGTATTCCCCTCCTGCGCTGTCCCTTTACCCTACCAAGCATGATGTCCCTCTCCAAGGACCTGTCCCTCCTTATAACACGTCCAAAGTATGTCAGACGAAGCCCCAGAATCCTTGCCTCCAAGGAGCAGCCTGGTTTAACCCTCTCCAAGATAAATCTGTTTGCTTTCTTGGCAGTCCATGGTATAGTCAATACTCTTCTCCAGCACCATAGCTCAAAGGCATCAATTCTCCTTCTATCCTCCCTAGTCATTGTCCAACTCTCTGATGCATAACAAGTGATTGCAAAGACCATGGCCTGTATCA
>NW_006399776.1:12908696-12916514 GCF_000299155.1 Elephantulus edwardii
CTCAGAGTCAGCCACAGTTTGTTATGATCCACACAGCCAAACGCCTTTGCATAATCAATGAAACACAGATAGACATTCTTCTGGTATGTGAGACAAGTTTAAAAATTCTAGCCTCCAAGTAGAAACTTGGTTTCTCCCTATGCAGGACAGACCTATTTGTTTTCTTGGCAGTTCATGGTATTTTTAAGACTCTTCTCCAGCACCACAACTCATTGTTACCATTGATCTGTACCTAGTCTTATCCCATCTTTTCAAGTCCCCATTGTTTCTTCCTATTTTTTACATCCCTCCCACAATCCACCCACTAAGCTCTGCTTGCTTCCTTAGTAATTTCCAGCACTATCTTTTCCAACTCCTTTTCCCCTTCCTCTTCCCATTTTAAACAGTTATACACATCATATTACTTTTCCTTCTATTTTTACAATAATATCTAATACAATATTTGTCCTTATGAGACTGAGTTAATTCATTTAGCATAATGTTCTCTAGACTTTCCCAGAGTATGAGGAAATCTTAAGTCAATTAATCTAAAACTGATCTCATTTGGCATATCACTCAACAAATTAATAATCAACAAAAAATATTTACTTTGTAAATTACTTTGAGTATATAAAAGTATGTAATATATAACCTGGGATAGTTAAATCCCTTCGAATTTCGAATTTCTCAACACTGGGGCGATTGATATTTTGGAATGGCTGTTTCTATGTTTTGCAAGTAATCTTTTGAATTGCAGGGCCTTTAGCCTCCAAAAGAATGAGCAGTTATGTCTTGGAAAAGGTGGACCCAGAGTGGTCCTTGGAGGCAAGGATGGCAAATATTAATATCTCTCATACTTTGAAGATGTTGTTAGGAGAGGCTATTCCTTGTTAAAGAATATCATGCAAGGAAGAATGGAGAGTCAGCAAAAGAGGAAGATCCCCCAATGAGACAGGTTGACATGTTGACTGTAGCAATGAGTTCAAGTGTATCAGAGATGCTGAGGATGGCACAGGATAGGACAAGATTCAGGTCTGTTTATAGACTCTCTACGATTTGTACGTGACTTTTCAATTCTTACATTCTAATTGCTCAAAATTCTGTAACTCACGACTATTCTTCCTTCTTTACTACAAATTCAATCTTTTAATCTTCTACTTCAGATAATTAATATTAACGAAACACTTAGTTCCTGTCAAGTACTAAGATAAGAGTTTTATGTACATTATCTCAGTTGTTCTTATCCTCCCTTGTAAAGCTTTAAAAAGTTTAAGTCTGAGGTGATACAACAAGGAAGAGAGAGAATCATTGTTTACATTTAATTCCATATGACTCCAATTCCTAAGCTCTTAGTCATATGTACAATATTTTCCATAGTCCCTCATATATTAATCTATTTGACATTAAGTGGAAGGTGAGTAAAGACTAAAAAGGAATGAGTTTTTCCTTGGAATGGCATTCCTACAAAATAGAATAGCTGAAAGTTAACTTTTCTCAAAAGGAGTATTGGTAATCTGTGAGCTAATCAACTGCAAGGAGAACTAGTTAGGAACTGTGAAAGAATGAAGCAATAATAAAATTCCATCTTAGGAAACTAAGAACACCTAGTTTTGCACCTATAATAATTGATTGATTGATTGATGAGTAAAGTCACTGGGCATAGAAGATGTAAAAAATGGGCAAAAAAGTGCCAAAGACAGGATAATAAACAGGAACAGTAATTTGGACCCTGCCTCTAAGTGTGACTAGGGAATGAATATATTTCTCTAGCATGAAATTATTAATGACAAAATAAGGTCTGTCAAGAATATTCTGTTATTTAATACTTTACTATATTATTCTTCATTAGGAAAGACCAGTCATTAATGATTCAGGACTTTGTAATTGATTAAGTAAAACATCAATGAAAACTAGGAAATTCCCTCAATAAATAGTAAACAAAAGTCACAATAATTGACACAGACATATCAAAGACCAAGGAGATAGAGCATGGTCACACAATGTTGCACTCTATTTTATATAGATCCCCAAAGGTTATAACCAATCTGATGGCAACTAGTAACAAAAACTATAAAAAACAATTGATGTTGATATTTTCTTCAGATCAGAGATTTAATAAAAAATACACGGTAAGGTATTTTTGTCACGTAATTTAATTTTTTAATATAATTTTTAAATAGAGAGATTTATTTAAGTCATGATTTAACTATAAAAAACCAGATTATGAAAGAGTATAAATAAACATTTGAAAAGCACATTTTTAGGGTCCAAGATAGCATTTTTTTTCCCCGATTGATTCTCCTAGGATATCTATTAAGCATCCTGACATATAATTAGTGCTCAATTGGGACAGTGTTTCTTATTACCATATTAATCTTATTATATTAAGCACACTGTGAGAAAATATGACTGTGACACAAATACTGGCCCCACAGGAACCAAGAGTATTATGGGGAAATTAAGACAAACCAGAAAATAGGTATAGTGATGCAGAACATAATGAATGAAGTAAATGTTCTAAAAGGGGTTTTAGAGATTCATAGAAATTAGTACGTTAAACTTTTAAAAGTTGGAGAAAATTTCTGGAGAAGGAAGCATTTGAAGTGGGTAATGAGTGAATTGGAAGATGTAAGGAAAACATGAGAAAAGGCTCTTGGCACCAGCAGCCAGGAAATTAGAAGACGTATTGCCATGGGAAAGTCTGCTGTTAGGGACCTCTCTAAAGTACTCAAGAGCAACGGTGTGTCTCTGGAGACAAAGGTACGTCTGGTATAGGCCATGGTCTTTGCAATCACTTGTTATCCATCAGAGAGCTGGACAATGAGCAAGGAGGATAGAAGGAGAATTGATGGTTTTGAGCTTTGATGTTGGAGAAGAGTGCTGAAGGTGTCATGGACTGCTAAGAGAACAAACAGATGCAGCCTGGAGAGGGTTAAACCAGGCTGCTCCTTGGAGGCAAGGATTCTGAGGCTTCGTCTGACATACTTTGGTCATGTTGTAAGGAGAGACCAGTCCTTGGAGAGGGACATCACGCTTGGGAGGGTGGAGGGCAGGCGCAGGAGGGGAAGGCCCTCTGGGAGATGGATTGATTTGGAGACTGGGGCAATCAGGATGAGTGTATTGGAGGCAATGAGATTGGCACAGGACAGAGCAGAGTTTAGAGCTGTTGTACATAGGGTTGCTATGAGTCGCAAGTGACTCAACGTCACATAACAACAACAGCAATAGAAATAGGTATATGGCAAGTTTGTGAAATGAGCATAGAAATTGCATAGTTTCTATTCAGTCAACAATTACGTTGTTATTATGTTATTTTTATATGTGTTGTCAGTTTGACTAGGACTCATAAAGTCAGATGTGTATGTAGCATAAGACATTACAATAAAATTTCCTGGAGTGGAGATGACCAATCTTTCTCAAATAGAACAGCTAGTAGATTCAAATTGCATGCCTTTGGGTTGGCAGCACAACTCCTAACTACTAAGCCATCAGAGATTCGAAAAAGTACATTTTCGGGATAAAAAATATGGATCTAGTCATAAAGAGGAAACTCTGTTGGCTTGTTTCTGTTAGATGCAGTCAAGCACAACTCATAGAAACCATATGAACAGCCAATCTGAAATTTGCCCTATCATGTGCCATCCTCCTCATCTCTGACATAATAGGGCCCATTGCTGAAATCACCATGTATATTCATTCCACTTAGAGTCTTCCTCTCCTTTGCTGACCTGCTGTCTTTCAAAGTATGATGTCCCCTTTCAAGGATTTGTCCTGTCTCTCTACATGTCAAAAACAAAGCTTTGCCATTTTTGCCTCCAAGGAGAATTCTGGCTACACTTTTATAAGACATAACTGTTTGTTCTTTTGGCACACTATGGGATAGTCCACACTCTTCTGCAGCACTGCAACTAAAAGCCATCCATTATTTTTCTGTAGTATTGTTGTTGTTGTTGACTGCCATTCAGTTGAGCACGACTCATAGTGACCCTATAAACAAAAGGCCTGAAGCTTTCTATAACTATCAACATTTATCAGTTCATACAGAGGCATGTTATTTAGGAAGTAGATGTCACTCCTGCTTCCAAACATTAAATCTTAAAGCTCCAAGTCTTAAATTGGGAGTTCCACCAAACACTGTCCACCATGGGTAACCATTATGGCATTTTGACACCCCAATGGCACAAGGTTCAGTATCACAGACACCGCAGGTTATCTCAGTACAGCATTTTGACAGAAGAGTGCCATACCACTTAGCAGAATGTTCCTCCAAAATAATAACAACCAACTTTAAATACAAAGGCCCTCCCCAAGCTCTTGTTGACTCTAAACAAGAAACTTAAATTTAAAAAAGCCAAACAACCAATATACTATGTTGTTGTTATTATTATGTGCCATTGAATCACCTGTGATGTACCTCGAACCTGTGTACAGCACCTCTTCCCTGTCCGGAGCCAGTCTCACTAATTCTGACACGCCAACCCCTCTCGCCTCAGATATTGTCTCAATTCATCTCATAAAGTCACAACACAATAATATTATATAAAATAGCTATTACTATTATTTTGAGCTGGTCCTGAGTTATGCTGACACTCCATGTTACCAGTAGCTAATTATAGTTCAAATAAAATATCTCTCCTGCATTTCTGTCTTTGCTTTAAATGTGACTTCATACAAATAATGGTAATCTGAAAAAATATTTTTAAAAACAAAAATTCAAATATTTTCAAGGAAAAATTAGGTTAAGGAAATATACTAGCATTCAAAACCTATAAATTGTAGACATCAAAAATATTTATTCTTATTACAGGACTTTCACAAGTAAAAGACCAATAACCTAATTATAAAATGGCAAAAAGTCATGGAAAGACTTTTCACAGAGAAAGTATTTTGGACGGTCAAAAGACACATGAAAAATGCTCAAAATCATTGGCAATCAGACAGACACATATCAAAGCCACAAGGATATAACATCTAACCCCAGTAGCAGTGGCAAAGTTTAACAGGACAGAAAGCAATAAATGTTGGAGAGGATGTGGAGAGATTATAATTGTTATATACTGTTGGTATAATGGTAAAATGGTACAACCACTCTAGAAAGCAGTTTGGCATTTCCTTAAGAAGCTGAACATAGAAATTCCATATGACCCAGCTGTTCCACTGCTAGGAATAGACCTAAAGGAAATTACACTGATGTTCCTTGCAGTATTATTCCCAATTTCAAGAACATGGAAAAAGCCTAAATGTCCAACAACGAATGGATTGAAAAATTGTGGTATATTCACACGATGGAATAATATGCAGCACTCAGGAGCAATGATTTTGAAAAATATTACGTAACATGGGAGAGACTGGAAAACCTTATGTCGCTGAACTAACTCAATCTCATAAGGACAAATATTGCATAATACCACTATTATAAGAATAGAAAGATACCTAGCATGAAGGTCCAAGAGGGAAGGAAAGGAAACAGGGTATCTGAGAGTGGGTGAGGGTAAGTCAGAGGGTCAAAGATTTGGCTGACAGAGAGAAGAGGTAAAGCATATGGGAAAGATCCAGTGTGAACCCGTGGGCATAGATCAATGGTGATTAATTTTTTAAAGCACAATATATTGAAATTATTGTATAAAGCACAATATAAATGAAGGAAAGTATGAAATACAGCGTGTACAAACTTTGTAGGCAGGCTGATATGTAAAAGAAAAAACTAAAAAGAGTAAAAGCCAAACAAACCCAACAGAACTTATTCTTTTCATCTAGCATTGTAAAATTAATAACTTGTATAATTAATGTCAGCATTTAGAATATGATGACACTTTTATGATGCCAATGTAAATACAGCACCAATATAATACTGATGTAAATTGAATGCCAATCACCTTGATGAAACATTCTTTTCATAGTGCTCTCCCATTAATGTCAACACAACTGCCATCCATTCGAGCCAGTGTGAAGTCCTATGATCACTCTCTCAGGGCTTGTGGATTAAGTTAATTCTCTGGAAAATTTTCTCGAGAGAGAGCCCCTTTTTCTTTAGGTAGTAAAAATATAAAGCACTAATTAAACCACCACAGTGCCCTGTTTCTTGGTAGTGTTATAGGAAAGGTAACTACTAATATTTTCTAAACTCAACTCTTCAGAGATAGACCAAATCTGCCAAATGAATCAGTTAATCCAATGAACCAGTTACTACCAGATGGATGAGGGGGTAGAATGTTCTCCCTACTTTCCAACTAGTGATATATTGTAATCTAGTTGAAAACAAGAGGAAAAAACAATTTATATTCAGAATCTAGGCCAATAGCTATGAGAATGGCATAGATATTTTCCAAGTGAATAGTTTTCCTGAACACAGTGGAGAAAAATTTGATTTTAGTTCAAAGTCTTTTTCTTGGTCTGAGAGTCTGCATTTGGGAAATATGAGAGGAAAAATGTTACATAATTTTTGGTTGTTTGTTTTTTTTTAATTCTAAAAGATAATAACATCAGAAAAGTCAACTCTCTTTGAGTGGATTAATATTTATAACAATCTTTTATTGACTTTCAAAGGCTATCATACTTATTGAAAGTAGACTGTCTTGTTTTTCGGAAGAACAGCCGAGAAGTTAAAATTTTCAGTGAGCGACACATGATCCATAGTGTATTTTACCTTATACATATTTTATATACCTCATAGCAATTATCTCAAGAAATGGACTGTGCTTAATACTTTTTCTGTTAGTAAATGTTTTCCTTTTTCTTGTGTATGTACATCCATGGATACTCACACTAAGCTAATTAATACAATTCTGATAAGTGCTTTCAAAATTAAAAAAAAATAGCACCATTATTAATACTCCAAATCACTGGGATTTATTCATTTGGATATTACCACAGTACTATTTCCTTGGGTCAAAAACATAATATTGTCTTCCCCTTTCCCTCACTTTTCCAAATAAAGGCAAATTCCAAACAACCAGGGAGAATACGAGATACAGTATTTATTGTTTTCTTTTCCCTCTTTTACTTTCAAGTAATTACTTTGCTTTATGTCCTTGCCAGCTGGACCAGGATCAAGCTTCTTGCATAGAGTCAGTCAAAACTAATCCATCTTCCTTCCCTATTGGAAAGGGTTGTGGACTGTCCCCAACGACTGCTCTTTCAGAAGGCAAACACATTTGGAAAAGCCGCTTTCAAAAGACCACCATCAGGAGGACTTGGCTCCACACAAAGATTGTTCTGTTTAATACCAGTTATCTAAAAGAGTAAGGCCAATTTGTTGTCAACAACCCCTGTTGTCTACAACCTACATTATGGTCAGCAAACATGAAAGAGAGAAGAGATTGTTTCTGTGCTTACCCATTTGTAAACAAAATAGATGGCAAAACAGAGCTTCTCAGCAAGTCGATTCCTGATTGAAAAAATATGTTGACTACTCTGTAAAAAGAAACAAACAGAAAACATTTAAAGACTAATTAACATCAACAGAACTGTCTCACATTCTAGCATTCTTTGCATAAATTTTCTCTTATACCTGAAATTTTGATAGCATACATTAAAAGTCTGAGCTAAAGGTTTCAAGAAGCTGAATTTGGAAGATTCAGATAGAAAAAAAAATCATGTGACTTCAATTTCTCTAAAGAATCAGAATCTGTAATCAATCTATTTATCTCTCAATCAATCTCTTTCTCTCTGGGTGGCCTAGTGGTAGGAAGCTGTGTTGCAATCCTGAAGACACAAGATTGAGATCTACTGCTGCTTAGTGAGAGGATAATCTCCTTCTGAGAAAACCCACTGGAAGTCACCTATGCGGTTCCTATTCGATGGTACACAACAACAAAAAAACACACAGACACACAGACA
>NW_006399776.1:12917017-12925064 GCF_000299155.1 Elephantulus edwardii
AAATATGGAACTAGCAACATCATAGCCAAAGTCAGAGAATCATGGCTGAAAACAGAATACTAAGAGGAATGCCTGTGTTTCATTGGCTAAGCAAAGGCAATTAATGAATTGCATTAGGAAAATCTGCTGTCAGGGACCTCACCAGTGTGCCAAAGAATGACGACGTCAGTCCGGAGACTAAGGTTTGCCAGATCTAGGCTATAGTCTTCAGTATAACTAGCTATGCATCAGAGAGCTGGACAATGACTAAGAATGACAGAATACAAATAGATGTAAACAGCCCAAATGTCCAACCACAAATGAATGGATTGCGAAATTATGGTACATTCACACAATGGAATACTATGCAGCACCCAGGAGCAATAACTTTATAAATTATTACCTAACTTGGGAGGGACTGGAGAGCATTATGCTGAGTGAACTAATTTAGTCCAACAAAGATAAATGTTGTATAAGAACTTTATTGTAGAATGAGTATAAGGATCCAGGAGGGGGGAGAGAGACTGGCACTAGAGGGATGTGGACATACAGGGTGAAGAGAGGATCAATCATTGGGTTGTACAATTTGATGCAGGGGGGGAGCTGTGAAGAAAATGGAAAGAATTTGTTCTAATTTGCATTAGAATTTTGTAAATAAACTAATAAAAAGAAAAAAGTCAACTTGGGGAGAGAGGAGAAAGAAGAGGTAAAATGTTGCAGCAATGAATGAAAATCTAACTTCTCTGTAAACTTGTTAAAATGACGATTAAAATTTAAAAAAAAATTTTAAAAAATTGAAGACTTTGAGTTGTATTGCTGGAGGAATATATTCAACATATGTGGACTGCCAAGAGAATAAAAATCTGTCCTAGAAAGGGTGAAACCAGGCTTCTCCTTGGAGGCAAGGATTTTGAAGTTCCATCTCACACACTTTAGTCTTATTTCCAGGAAGGACTAGATTTGCAGAAGGACATTATGCTTGGAAGGGTGGAGGAACAGAGCAAGAGAGGAAGACCCCAGATTAGATGGATTGACACAATAACTGGGACATGGGGGTAGGTGTGTTGGAAACAGTAAGATTGGCTCAGGGAAGGTCAGTATTCAGAACTCTTGTGCATAGGGTTGCCATGAGTTGCAGGCAACTCAACAGCATAAGACAACAGCAACTCTTAGTAGCAATCTAATGAGTGATTAAAAAGGAGCATCCTAAATATGACTCTTATTCAACATCTCTTTGTACAGAACTTCCAATTTTATATCTCATTTGGAGTGTTGCTTTGTAATAATCTCCTTTATCTACTTTTTCTTTTCTTTTTTTAAAATTTAATTTCAGGCTCTTTGTCCAGGAAAAATAAAGCAGATCTGAGAAGATAAACTGAGCTAATTTCCAGAAATAAAACAATGAAACAATTTCTTTTCCATTGAGTTGATTTTGACTCAGAGATTCTGTAGGAAGACTAGCATTACACCATGGGGCTTCTAAGGCTGTACATTTCTTAGGAGCAGGCCACTTCATCATTCTCCCATGGATCATAAGAACATTTGATCTTGGGGTCAACAATTCAACTCAAGTTACTTCACCACCAGAGCCACCAGAAATAAAAGTATTAGCAAGTAAGTGTTGGTCACACTAGGCTCATTGTCATAGAGTTAGAGAGACGAGTTACACCACAATGAAGGCCTGTAACCAACGGTTGGCTGTGCTTAATTCTGCTTTTCTGTCTGGTTTTGGCAGACATCAGAGTTTGAAACCGCATCCTAAAAGTAGCCCGACTTCTCTAATGCAGAGTGCAGAGAAATGTTAACTAAACACTAGGAAGATATAAACCACAGACTGAAAACTTCTTCTGACTGTATTTAATGGAAGAAGGATAGTAATATCTTTGGACCTTCAAAAAATATTAAAAATAATAAGAGTCCTGAAGAGCAGAGACGTCAGGCTGGAGACTAAAGTGCTCCTGATCCGGTTTATAGTCTTCGCAATTACATGCTATGCATCAGAGAGTTGGACAGTGAATAGGGTTGATAGAAAAAGAATTGATGCCTTTGAACTGTGGTGCTGGAGAAGAGTGATGAATATACCATGGACTGCTAGGAGAACAAACAGGTTTGTCCTAGAGAAGGTGAAGTCGGAATGCTCCTTGGAGTCAAGGTTTCTGAAGCTTCATTTGACATACTTTGGACAATGTTGCAAGGAGGGACTGGTACTTCGAAAGGGACATCATGTTTGGCAGAGTGAAGGGGCGGCGAAGGAGAGGAAGACCTTCGATAAGATGGATCAATTCTGTGACTGGAGTGGTGGGAATAAGTGCGTTTGGGATGGCTAGGTTGGCATAAGATAGAACAGCGTTTAGAGCTCTTGTACATAGTGTCGCTATGAGTCGCAAGCAACTAGATGGCACATAATAACAGCAATAACTTTGACAACCTTAAAAGTAGCTAAAAACCTAACTTACTTATTCCATTATATGGCAAGCTCAAAATTAAATCTGTAGTCTCTTCTAGCTAGCCTATAAAACATTACAAAGTACATCTTCTAAGTTCCTTTTTTGTTCCATCTTATTCTATTCCACTATAATTTTTCCTTCTTCTGATCCCATAGTTATTACATTTTACCTTGTAATTCTTATATGTATGTGGCCTGATAGCAACTATGAATACTATAATATCCTAATTTTTAAAAATCTTATAACTATTTTGCCTGTTTGAACTAGAACTCAAATAAGTGCAATGAAAAATATTTTTTTTTCTTACCAAGGTTCCTTCCATGCTACTATTTTACTCAAGATAGCATAGTTCTTGTGATTCTAATCCCCTTTTCCCCATGCCAACATCACACAATTGTTGTACTTGAATTATAGTGTTGGAAAAAGACTGAAAATACACACACACACACGCCATGGACAGCCAGAGAATCAAATCTTTCTTGGAAGACGTGCACTCAGAATATCCCCTAGAAGTGAGGGTAGTGACACTTCATCTCATGTATTTTGAGCATATTATGACCAAGCCCTGAAGAAAAGAATCATGTTTGGTAAAGTGGAAAGTCAGGAAAAAGATCTTCAAGGAGATGAAGTGACAGTAAATGCAGCAACAGGCTCAAACATAGCAACAAATGCATGGACGATACAAGTTTCTGGCAATGTTTTATTTATTCCCTTGCACATTGGTTTGCTATGTACCTGAACTAACTCAACACAACCTAATAGTTTTTAAAAGCAGCAGCACAGCAACACAAGAACAAGTTTACTTTTAGAACCCTTACTAGATGTCGTTATTTGTTCAATACAAGCTATTATGAAACAGGGACTATACATTCTACTTTTACATTAATTGTTTTGCAGCTTATTCATAGCCATTCCTAGTTTTTTGGAGTCTGGTGGCATATTCAATAGTCAGTTGAATTGCTAAACCAAGGACCAGCAGCTCTCTGGCAGGAAGACAGGCAATCTCCCCTCCAGTTAGGATTTACAACTCTAGAAATACAATGTCTTTCTTTGCCATGGAGTTCAAATTGCCCAAAGCTGCCTCTTCAGCCAGTTTTCAGAGGTTATACATTGCACAGGAGCAGACTGCTCTTCTTTCTCTGGCAGAGCTGCTAGTGATTCAAACATACTGTCTTGTGTTGGGAGTGCAACTCCTTACTCACTAGGTCACCAGTGGTTCCCTCAGAAACCCAGATGAAGGAAAATACGAGCCACAGTTCACTTGACTATGTGAGAACACTCTGTTTTAAACTCTAGGAAATTATGACTTGGATTCACTTTATTAGTGTCAGTCAAAATATTTCCTGGCTCTATTTTGCTACTAGGAAAGAAGAAAAAATTTTAAAAACCACTTGAAGATTATAACAATGCATAGCTAGCTACACCTTCTTCTCAAACGCAAATACTCAGTGTGATCAAGTTGATTCCAATTCTGAATGTTCCTCTATTGTGTGTCTGATGTTAAAGATCTTTACAGGAGGAGATTAGTTCACCTTTTCCCCTCAGAGCATTTGATGGATTTGGCCTAGAGACCTTTCTATTTATAATCCAGCAGGAAACTCACTATGGCACCAGGAGCCCCTAATTGCCAAGTTTGAGGTTAGTGTTTGTAGAACTATGTTTGCTATTTTACAGTAAACTTTAAGATAAAAACCAAACCAAATTCACTGCTGTAAGAATTGATTCCAACTTGCAAAGACCCTCCCCTGGGTATCTAGGCTTCCCATCTTCACAGAAGGAATCTTTCTTCTGAATAATCATTGTTGTTCAAGCTCCTGATTTTTCAGGACAATACTCAACTGACATTATCACTAATTGATTGAACATTCTTTGGTAAAGTGAAAGTTCATGGTTTGCCCAAGATTCTCTAGGTCCCAACCATTAGAAATGAAATTTTAGATCCCATCCACTCATTCTAGCAACCCGATCTTCGTTATTTCATTTTCCATAAGTTACAGTAGTGTATCTGTCTGATTAAACATCTAAGTATGGAAATGTAGCAGAAGAAAGACTTGCTGTCTCTAAAGCCTCGGAAACCTGGTGTAGGTTTGCTAGGAGTCTGCATTGAATCAATGAGAGTGAGGTGTTATTTTTGGTCCTTGTTTTTTAAACCTTTAAGTGGAAAATAAGTTGCAGGTAATATGAAACTCTGATAGCTACACTATTTTTCTGGATGCCAGTCAAAGTCCACATCTACTTCCACTCTCCATTAGAAAGCCAAAATAAAGACAAATTCAATGTAAAGAAGGGGAAATTCTCTGTAAAGAACAGAGAATGTAAGTACATCAAATCAGGCTGGGAACTAAACTAGCTGGCTGTGAATCTTGCTTGTTGGTTGGTGACTCACCTTTGCAAAGTAACCATATGCTCCATCCTTAAGTGTTGGCAGGAACGACAAGCTAGTTTTGCTCACAGCCGTCTTGGCTGGGCCGCTTCTCATTGTGGTCCTCTTTAGTATAGAGGCATCATTTACTGAACAGCTGTAATCATGCTATTAAAAGCAGTACATCTATTAAAGAAAAAAACACAACCCAGAATCCCAGACATATGTGTCTACTGTCATTGCTGGCTCATCTAGCTAAATATGCTGAAAGTTATAACGGGGAGGGGGATAAAAAAATGTTGTTTCCTGCCTCTGCAATTCCTGAAGCCCATCATTTTATGCATATCTATATAGAGTAAGATGTAGATAAAGTGCTTAGGACAAGTTGTGAGTAAAAAATGTGAGTGGCATAAAGTTTCAAACCCAGAATATGTGGGTGTACAATAATTTGCAGGGATTTCAAGAGTTAATTTAACTGAATTCCTTAGTTATTCCTAAGATAACTTTGAATTCGTTTTAATTCAAATACATATTCCTTTCTCTTTTCTGCCCTCCCTGCTCACAATATTTAATTAACATAACAAGTCCTGCTTTTAGTCCCTTGGAAAAGACAATGATTCAATTCTTTGTGTTAAATTGACGATTTTCAATCTGTTTTAAAATTTCTAGGAAGAAAACAAAGAATTTTTCCCCTCTTTCCAAAACTCAGATGTTTACTATATATAACAGAATCTGGAAAGTCCTGCTTCTTTATTGTCTGTAACAGAGAAAAAAATTATCAATGAGCAGAAAAAGTCAGTGGATAATGTTGATGTGATTTCGTAGGGTCTTGTATTATTTTCCAACTGTTTCACAGAAATGTGTTTTTTTCTTCATCAGTAAATTTGGAAGTGAGTGGATTTAAAGGCTAGATATTTTCTATCTTTCATTCATGACACTTTAAGAGTTCTTCAAACACTCTTAAATAGCTGAAATGTGTTTATATTTAACTTGGGCTATTCTCAGTTCTAACATCTTAAGGACTGATTTGAAGAATCAGAAGCTAAATTCTGCTTTTTAATGGAATAGAACAGAGTCTCTACAAGCAGAAATTTAAAAAAGCAAAACAAGGCACAAAAAAGATGAGTAGTGGCAATATTTGGGAGACAGATCCTGGCACATGCATACATCTGTTCAGCCATGCTTCTGAACCACTGACCATTTGCTTTCCTCCTGGAGGCTTGTTCTTGTCACTGTGTTAGTCTGTTCTGATTACTACTCCTTAACTACCAGAGTTTAGCAGATGTCAGTCCTGGTACTGGTTTCAGAACCCTAGTAATGGTTTTAAATAGTCATCTGTTTGGGTCTCAGAGCAGTTACACAACTATCTCTTTCCATATAGGTACCTCTTCTACCAACAGTGAAGTCATTTATCTAGACTAGAAAAGCAAAACACAGTATCTAAGTTAATATACAAAGGGCATTTGATTCAGTCTTCCAGGATAGAAGGGTTTGGAGAGTCCAAGGATTTAAAGTAATGTCTTAGACTTATAACATTTAGCATCTAAAATGAATGCTAAAGTGTAGACAACATATAATCAATAAGTTTTTTATGGTAGTACACATGAACTGGTACTTGTATTATTTAGCTTTATTGTTGTTGTAAAATGTAAGTAATATTAACAATTTTCAATATTTTTCTTAAATGAAATTCCAGGAGATCACTAAATCAATCACTTCATGCTACAAATACCAGTATCTATAGCCAAATTTTCCATTCTCATAAACTAAAAACCCAAAGTTATCTAAATAATAACTCCCTCTTTTTCTCTTCTTTCATGATGACAATCACTATTAATTGCTTTTTAACACTTATGATAGTGAATCAAGATTAAGAGTTATCAATGTTGTAGCTAATAACTGAAGAGGGAAAGCTGTAGTATTGCATTTGTTATATAAAAACCAAACTCACAGTCATTG
Organism: Elephantulus edwardii; assembly: GCF_000299155.1. Classification (NCBI taxonomy): domain Eukaryota; kingdom Metazoa; phylum Chordata; class Mammalia; order Macroscelidea; family Macroscelididae; genus Elephantulus; species Elephantulus edwardii. Next base: position 12,923,765 of record NW_006399776.1, read on the forward strand.
AGTCAATTCAGACTTACACCTCTGTAGGACAGAGTGGGACTTTTCCATAGAGTTTCCTATTGGATTTCCTAGTGGGTAAAGAGGTGAGCTGCCAATGTAAAGACAGTAGGTTTGAATCCCCTTGATATTCTGTGGCAAAGAGATGATACATCTCTTCCTGTGTGGTTTACAGCCTCTGAAAACTCATCAGAAGGTCAACTTTTAGTCATTTCAACTCCACAATACGTAAGAATAGCATACATCTTTACAAAAGCTGACTACTACATCGTTCTCCTACAGAGAGACTGGTGGATTTCAGCCTTTAACCTTTCAGTTAACAGTCTAGTGTTTTAACTATAATCAGGTCTTTCAATTTTTCTGTCTGACTTGGTGTGTGTGTATGTTTTTACAGATAGATAACTAGAGGTTTAGGTAATTATGCTAGAGATAGACATGATATAGATATTGTAAAAGAAACAAAGATAATATGGGGAAGGCTGAGTTCAATCACTACTAACTTCACAAAAGGTAACTCTCCCTATCACCAACATTCATAGCATAAAACAAATTTCTAGAAAGCCATACATGGCCCCTCACTCTGGCACACCTACTGCTACTAATTACTAGGTTAAAAGTTTGTTGCAAATGACAATACAGGCTTTACTCTTTTTTTTTTTCCCTCACAACTAGGGGACTTATTAGGGAAACAGGTTGGGGGGCAAGATAGGGAGAAGGCAAAGGATATCAATGAAAGTCGAGATTCAGTAAATAGCAATCCCATGCCAGCAAGACACAATCCCTCACTTGGTTCAGGCAGTTTCTCATTTAACAGCAAAATACCTCTCGGTGCAGGAAACTCTGACCCTGAAGACTGTGAGCTGTTTTCTCTGCTGCTGCTGCTTTCCTGGTAAGGTTTCCCATCTCAAGGGCTCTAGCCCAGGCTCTGTCTGGCTCGATCAGGCTATGCCTTGCCACAGCCTCTCTACATTCTAGTCAGCTCTGTCCTTTAGGTTGCCCTCACAGCTGTTGATAATATTGAAGACACTAATCAACAGTAAGCCATTTGAGACAATTGGATACCATGGCCTTGGAGCTAAAGGTGATAGGGGGAGTATCAAAGATTAATTTTACTTCCACAGTCTCACCTGGTTGTGTGGTCAGGTGTAAGGCAATGAATAGAAAGCAATTTTTTTCTATATTTTATTAATTTTCATAAACATTTAGAGAGATTTTGGGTTTCCATTCATTCATTGTTGCACTATTCTCTCTACCCTCCTCCCAGTTTGTTCTTGTCCAAATGCCACAGTGCTTGTCAAAGCCA
>NW_006399776.1:12926619-12932876 GCF_000299155.1 Elephantulus edwardii
TCTCTGGATTCTCAATTCGATTCCATTGATCTATGTGTCTGTCATTGTACCAGTACCATGCTGTCTTTACCACTACGGCAGTGTAGTAGGATTTGAAATTTTTAAAAATCCTAACAAGCACAGATACATTATCTATATCTATCTATCTATCTATCTATCTATCTATCTATCTATCTATCTATCTACACACAAGTTATTGTGTCTATCTTATTGAGGGTCTTACTGTCTTTTGTTGATACATGTGAGAAGAGACTCTGAATATTGCACTAGAGTGCTGAAAAGCCAAAGCAGAGGGAAGAAATCAAGATATTAAAGAGCTGAACAGAAGATTTCAAAAAGCTGTGAGGGAAGACAAAGTATTACAATGAAATGTGCGAGAAGCTGGAGTCAGAAAATCAAAAGAGTTGAATTCTTTCAGCATTTTCTAAGCTGATCAGTGGAGCTCCCTAAGACGAACGAAGAAGCAGAACTGGTCATCCATCCATTTTTAATATAGCCCTCATTACCATTGATTAACATCTGAAGAAGTACGGACAATCTCCTACTGTGTGATTAACAGCTTCTGAACACTGTGTGATTAACAGCCTCTGAACACCAACCGGAGAGTGAGCTATGGGTCGGTTCTGACTTGATGGTACTCAACAACAACAAATATCTATTTGGAACAAACTCATACTGACACCTGAATGGACGTTCACAGGTTGTAAACTGCAAGAGAGGTGGTTGCTCTTTTATCTCCTGTGGAGTCTTAGTGGATTTGAACATTTGGGTTAGCAGTGCAACCCCCATAGACTATGTCCCCTGAGTTCTTTCTGAAACAAGCCTCCAAAAACTAAGTCTCCTAAGGACAAATATGGCAAAAGACCACTGTTGTGAAAGTAGAAGGAGAAGTAGTAAAACATGTAGGGAGACAAGGGGGGAAGGGGTGAGAGCAGAGGGGTGAGAATATGTAGGAGTGAATCCACAGGGTTGGAAAGTTTGGGGGGTGGAGGGAGGGAGTGAAGGGAATGGGAAGGATTTGGCAGGGAACTGAAAAGAGAGGGTAATGATAAGTAAAGTCCAGTGGTTATTCATTTTAGAGAACATAATGCATGGGAATAATTGTATGATAAAATACGAATGAAGAATAGGGTGGAACACAATGTATATGAACTTTGTAAGCAAACCAATTTAAAATAAAAATAAATCAAATTAAAATAAATAAAAGTACCAAAAAACTCCAACCCTGACATAAAACAAGTGCTATGCTCCCTAAAAGACAAAGGAAAAATGAGTAGAGGCTAGATTTGTGTTACATTTGTCCCTGAATATCCTGCATCTAATAGAGTGGTTGTTGTTTGGTTTCCATAGCCAACTCTGACTGAAAGCAGCCCCTGTGTACAGAGTAGAACTGTGCTCCGCAGGATATCCAAGATTATAACCTTTTAGAAATAGACAGGCCAGACCTGTTTCCCTTTGATGAGTTTGAATTGCTAAACTTTTGGCTAGTAGTCAAGACTTTAACTGTATGTACCAACCAATTCTTTTGCAGGCATATAATTTGTTCTGGTTTTTGTTTTGTTTGTTTAAAACTTTGGTCTATGTGGTAAAACTAATAACAAATATGATTATTAGCAACAAATCTATACCCGCTTATGTTTCTTCTCCTTTCCAGGATTGAAGACCACTTTCATGCTGTAATTTTATTCTAGCTGTTTTCAAATGAGAAAGAACAGCTTTGAGGGATACTGACATTAATCTTACCTTTCTTTTCTTAAAGGTTCTGTTTTGTGCATTTGGTATTATAAGTAAGGGAGAAGAAAGAACTGATCTGTAAAATATAAGCAAAAGAAACATTGCCATATAGCTTTCTTAGAGTCAAGTGTATACAATTTTTGAGTTTACCTCAGCCCTAGGGGATAGGCTAGAGAACCAGTGAAGGAGAGAGAAAGATCAGGTGCTGCTAGTGAATTCTGACTCATTGCAACCTGTGAGCCAGAGGAGAACTGCTCTTCACAATGATTTTTCAGAAGTGGATCCACACAACTTGTCTTCTTAGGAACTGGTCCTGATTTTGCAAGTAGCTGAAATTTTAATGAATATCTGGTAAATATTTTTAGCTAATATCATATCCGCATTTATGTATTGAGTACTTCTAAAGCAAAAAAAAAAAAGGAGAGACAAATGTGAGGAAGGGTTTTTGTCCCTGAATTATCTTTTTCACCTCACTCGTACTTATTCATTGCCATGACGTCAAATCTGACTCATAACCAGGGTTTTCCGAGGCTATAAATCGAATGGGAAGAGATATTCATTGTTGAATTGAAATCACCTGCGTTTGGACTAACACCGCAACTCCTTGCCCATTAGAGCTACTAGAGTGTCCTTTTTTACTAACTTTTTGATTGGCAAGCATTAAACATTACTACTAAAGGCATGTCTTTAAATTATGCAAAATTAGAAATTAAAGAGTCCTTCCCAATGGCGAAGATGTGAATATACTGGCAAGTAATTTGACCTTTCCTTGGGCACCCTCACGAGTACCTCTGATGCCAAGGAATAATGAAGGAGAAAACAGGACTGAACGAATGACCTCTGGAACTCCCAGACGTGCTGGGCTCCATTTTCTTTACTTTTTGAAGAAGGACAAATATAAATGAGATGAAAATTTCTAACATCCATTTCTCCTATCTAGAGGCCGGCTTTTGCTGTACATGTACCTGGAGCGGCAAACTAAACTAAGGGGACAAACAAACTAAAGCTCCCTGATGGGCACTTCCTGTCGAAAGTAATGTAGCTATTTTCTAACTGACCAAGGTCCTCAAGAACAATGAAGGAGAAAAGTAAGATTCCCTTTTTTCTTTTTTTTTTAAATCATTCTGATATGTTCAGGGGAATTTGTCTTTCCATTTCCCAATTATAGTTAAATTCCAGTTATTTTTTTCATCTCCTTGTTGTATGTCACGCTCATTAGGTCTCCTTCCATGTATAAATCTAGCACATCAGACCACAATTTGCACTGTCAGCTCCTATGAGTGAAATCTATTGCACTTGCCGAGCTGTCCCGCTTTTGCCTTTGTAGCAACTTTTAGACCACAATAACCATCATCAGTTTAAAGCAGGCAGATCCATTACATTTCCTCTGTTCCTACAGCCCCACATTAAGCTAATATTATCTATTTCCCAAGTGAAAAGAGTCCTTCCAGTCCTATCAATTATTAATTCTTTGCTTGCAGCTAATGTTTTCTTTGAATTATTTAAATGCATCTTCATTTATCAATAAACATAAAATGTTAAACAAAGAATACTGATGAAAGGCATTATTTAAGCTATAACATTTTATGAGATTATTTCAAGCGCCTTTTCTGATTTATTAACACAATATATTTTATAATTATTTTTCCATTTCTAAAAAAGGAAATTATTCTGGGTACCATTGAGAGGTTTGGAGATTTTGTAAGTGCTCTCTTCAACTTCTATTATGATTTTGACAAGTTCTTTTAAAATATTCTTAGGTATGCCTGTGCACCTCTGTGTATGTCTCTCTCTCTCTCTCTATTTATACAGATAATAGATATGTAAGCAGATGGAAATATGTATATGTACAAATATAGACACATAAACATATATATGTTAATCTACATGAGTATGTTTTTAATGAATGTCCTCAATGTAGCTCCTAAAAAAATGAAGAACCCATTATATTTAAACTTCCTATTGTGAACTCTACAGTACTGAGATTCAGGAAAGTATTTTTATATACATTTATAATTGAACACAAACATGAATTAGGTAACCAGAAAAAGTAACATCCTTTTGGTTATTTGGTGACTCATCTTTTAAATAAGGCAAATGAAAATTGCCTGTCATATAATTTATAATCATTGTTCTTTTTTGCAACAATGCGCGTGAAGATATTGACACATAATAATTGATGCTACTTATTTTTATTCCTTTTTTCTCCCATTTTGAAACCCAAAATAGGAACTCTTGAGAGGTAGGGCTATGGGATGAGTATATTTTTGCCCCATCACTATCTGTAAGAGAATAAAACTGAATGTTTTGAAGTAAATCTTCTAGACACAATCAGGTGGGAAAATTAAATCTATGTGCATACTGTTGTAAAACAATTAGGTGATAATTAATATAATACTTAAATCCCTTGCACTAAATCCTTTCACTGACAGTTAATGTAGAGTAGTAGTATTCTTTAGATGTTATGAGCTTGGTTTAGTCAATGGATTTAGACAGTTTTTATCCAAATTAGAAAATGCAGAATTATCTCCTGATGCAATTCATTTATGAAAAATCTCTGTCAATTTCAAATAATGTTATTGTAAAAACCAGCTATCTCTTAAAGTCTTTTAAACATTCAATAATATTCTTTTAAAAAAATCAAACATTATTCAATTCATAGAACTTAAAAAGAATTCACATAGTTAATGTATTTTATGCCAGGAACTCCCATTTTTTTCTTTCTTGTTTCCAACCATTGCATTTCAGTCACAAATCATTATAATAAATCTTGGCTGCATGTTTAATCAATTAAAGACCACAAAATTTTATAGAAATCTTCTATTTCCTCATCTTTGGCTTTAGTTGTTGGTGCATGTATTTGAATGATCGTGGTGTTAGCATGTTTTCCTTATATAGGCATGGATTGTATCCTGTCACAACACTGTACTGCAGAATGCATCCAGAAATGGTCTTTTTGACTAAGAACGTAACATCATTTTGGTATCCTCCAATATGAGGGCCCAGTCTCCACTGGTATATCTAATAATCTAAATGTATTTTTTGTTCATATGATCGTTCAAGACCTATTACCTCAAAAGTGGTTGATCAATATTTCTTCCTAGACTGTCTTAATTTGGGAGCTTCACTTTAGTCCAACATTTCATAGACAAGAGCTGCATGTACACTGAGGACAGAAATGAGGCTAGAGATAGTGACAGAATTTTGTACAATCAATGCATCAACCACTACAATTCATTACAAATACCTTTTATGAAAAACATAAATGTGACTATACAAATGGCCCTCACTTGATAGACTACACAGGAATCACATTTATAACATATATGGAAAAACATCATTGGAGAAGCTCAATGTCAGCTGTGAAATAGAGGCCAGGTGATAATTATTTAATAGACTATCAACTACTCATGTGCATGTTCGAATTAAAGCTAAAAAAAAAAAATTAAAACAAACCCACAGGAACCAAAATATGACCTTGAGTTTATCCCATCTGAATTTAAAAACCAACCCCAAACCAAGTTTGAGGTAATGACCACTAATGAATGTAGACCAGATGAACTGTGGAATGACATCAAGATCATCTGTGAAAAAAGCAAAAGCTTATTGCAAACACAGAAGAGGAAGAAAAGGCCAAAATGGATGTCAGAAAAACTCTGAATATTGCTCTAGAATGCCATGAAGCCAAAACAAAAGGAAGAAAGTAAGACGTTAAAGAATTGAACAGAAGATATCAAAGGCCACCTTATAAAGACAAAGCAAAGTATTATAACTGAATGTACAAAGAGCTGGGGTCAGAAAATGGGAAGAAATCATTTGACCCTTGTCAATCTGAAGGAATTGAACAAATACAAGCCTAGAGTTGCAATACCTACACGGTGCTATGAGCAGAATATTGAGTGATCTCGGAAGAATCAAGGAACTCATGAAATATTATACAAATGGGTGACCATGGAGGACATTATGCTGAGGGAAATTTCTCAGTCACAGAAGGACAAATACTTCATAATGCCACTGTTGTAAAACAGGACTGACATCAGGGTTGGGGGAAACTAAGAAAAGGGGATAAATAATGTACACTGTGTGGAAACAGCTAAGGGAAAGAACTGTTTAAAAGAAATATATGACTAGATATTGTTTGTATGAAACAGAGAATACGAACTGCATAGTAAAGTGGACTTGGGTAGGGGTGTGGAATGGTACAACAATGGAAGAATTTTTTTTTCCAAAGAGAAAAGCGAACTGGGGGTGGGTGAGCAGGGAGGAAAATGTGCAACAATGAATGTATGGAAATCCAAGTTCTCTATAAACTTTCATAAAATCTCACTTAGAAAAAAAGAAAAATCTAAAGAAAATAGAAATCATAGTCATTCTATCAAAAAGGATTGGCTGGCACAGAAGAGTTTCATGAAACAACATACGTATGATCAAGAGCCAATGGTAATAAAGAAGGAAGTTCAAGTTGCTCTGAAAGAATTGACAAAAATTAAGATCCCTGGAATTAGAGAATTACAATTGACATA
>NW_006399776.1:12933741-12940089 GCF_000299155.1 Elephantulus edwardii
GATGTTAGTCTAGGGATTGCTCCTGATCTAAGCCATGGTATTCTCAATTGCTTGCTATGCATCTGAGATCTGGACAGTCACTAAGGATGACAAGAAGGGAGTCAAATCATTGAACTATGGTTCAGGTGAAGAGTATTGAACATACTATGAACTGCCAAGAGAACAAACAAGTCTGTCCTGGAGAGGGTGTAAGCCAGTTAGCTGTTCTTTGCAGGCAAAGATTTTGAAGTTGTGTCTCACATACTTTGAAAATGTTCTGCCTTGGAAAAGTCCTCATGCTTGGAAGGGTAGAGGTTCAGTACACAGAAGGAAGAATCTGGATGAGACAGAGTGACACAGTGACTGGCATGGAGTCAATTACATCAGAGATGGTGAGGTGGTCTCAGGATAAGGCAAGAGTCAGAACCATTGTCCATAGGGTCACTATGAGTCACAGTTGACTTAATGGCACATAACAACCATACACAAACAACAAAATTTTGAAACAGTCCAAGTTCTTGGAAATAATATGATCTAATTCTTACACTATAAAAAAATAAGAATTCATAATCTAGAAATGTTATTGACTTGCTTATGGTTATAAATTTATATTCACTGTTTACTCCTAGGATATAAATACTTTTTTTTTTTGCTGTGTTTGCTTTAGAGGAAAGAAACCTACACATTTCAATAGGCATATACGGTTTATCAATATATGCTTTAGGTTGAAATTCATCACTTTAACCTCAATAGGAGCTGAATTACTTTACAAAAACATTAAGGCTCTGATTACACTGAAAAACTCTCTGTAGCAAAACAAGAAATGCAGCAAAACTCAGGTAATGATAATAAATCAAAGTGTTCATTATGAACATCTGTAAGATTTTTAATTGTATGACATAAGGTCCCATAAATTATTTAATGACATAAACTCAAAATAAGCCTTAGGCAAAATATGATCTAAGGAAATGGTTTGTTTTCTTCTCTATGTTCTAGTCTCTTCTTTTTAAATAGTGGCTGATCACTAAGGCAAAAGCTGGGAATTGCTTATCCTGTTACTTTTGAGTTTATGAAATACCAGATATCAGGCACTAGATACTGCTAGACACTATAAACAGAATGTTGTAATTGGTCTTAAAAATATTCTTTTTAAGTTGTTATTCTTTTTGGCTGCCTCCAAGAAGTAAAAATCTGTGAAGTTCTACACTATTCCTATGAACAGTTGTAGATGAGACAGTCATGATCTTTCAGAAGTTGATAACCAGACTCTCCCCAGGTCTATCTTAATCTGGAAACTCTGGAAACCTGTTCATCATCAGTGTGGCAACAAGCACATCTCTACTGTGTACTTAGTACTGTAGGGAATCAAATATACATGTTGTTATTAGGTGTTGTCAAGCTGACCTTGACTCATATTGACCCTATGAACAGTTGACCTGAACACTGCCCTATCCTTCATCATCCTCCCTATCTCTGTTATACTCAAGGCAATTGCTCCAGTCACTGTGTCAATCTATCTTGCAGGGAATCTTCCTCTCCTTCACTGACCTTTCTAAGTGTGATGTCTTTCTCCAAGGGTTGGCCTCTTCTAACCACATTTCCCTGTGGTTCTGGAGAAGACTCTTGAACATATATCATGAACTGCCAAGAAAACAAAAAGATCTGTCTTGGAGAGGGTGAAACCAAGTTTCCTCTTCGAGGCTAGGATTTTGAAGCTCCGTCTCACTTACTTTGGGCACATGGACAGGAGGCCCTTGGAGAAGAACATCATTCTTGGAAGGGTGGAGGGACAGCACAGGAGAGAAAGGCCCAGGATGAGATGGATTGATACAGTGGGACAATGGAGGTTGGTGTGTTGGAATCAGAGACTGGCTCAGGACAGGGTAGGCTTCAGATCTACTGTACATAGGGTCACTATGGGTCGGTCATAGGTGACTTGATAGCACTTAATAACAACAGCCTGATATCCAAAATACGTGAGACAGATTTTCATTATCTTTCTCTCTAAGGAAGAGAATGGCTGTACCTTCTCAAAGAAATACTTGGGGTGTTTTTGTTTTTTGGATTTTTTGGCAACTCTTGGGATATTCGGCACTAATCTCCTAATGCCCCTGCCATTTGGACTATATTGTTTCTGTTCTCTAAGTAAGAGGAATTCACTCAAGAAAGTGATGCATTTCAGGAAATTATTTAACTAGTTAAAAAAATATTAAAATACATACATTTTCATCTAAAAATGAAAACTTTATCACATTATAGACATGAGGAGCCATGAAAAAATAATTTAATTTTTTTAAAGCAGCTTTATTATAGTTTACATGCAAATTGTCTCATATAATGAAAGAGTACAAATTGACAAATTTTGGCAAAAGTCAAGAAAATCTAGCTGTCATTCCTCACCCTCCAGGTAATCTATAGGTCAGTTTGAGGAGAATTTCCATCTCAACAATGTTAAATCTACCAACTTCTGAATATAGAATACCTTTCCAGTTATTTAAGTAATTTTAATATCCTTAACAATGTTTCACTTTCAGACTATATGTCATATACACCTTTAGTAAGATTCTTTTTTTTTTTACTTGTTATTAGTATTTTGAAAACCTCTACTTTTTGATTGTTGATGGTTGATGTAAGGAATTTTTTTTTTTAAATTGAACTTATAAATGGCAACTGTGCAAGATTCACTTATTCACTTATTCATTCTAGTAATGGTGTTGTGTAGTCCACTGGCCTAGTTTGTCATGTTCGCTAGGATTTCAAGTGTGATGCTGAAGGAGTGTTAGAGCAGACATCCTTCCCTTATGTCCAGTCAAGAAGAAAGTATGCAGTTATTCACAATTAAATGTGATGTTGGATGAAGATTCTTGTAGATATTTTTTATCAGGTAAAGGAATATCTATTTCTAGTTTGCAGCAAGTTTTCATCATTATGGGATATAGTTTTTGTGAAATGTTTTATCTTCTATTAAGATGATCATGGTTTTTTGTATTTGAGTCTTTTAATGTAATGAAGTCTACTGATTGATTTTTGACTGTTAACTCACCCTAAGATTTAATACAGGAATAATGTATTCTCCTTTGTCTATATTGTTAGACTAACATTATGAAAATTATGTTTAAGATTTTTATATCTATGTAAAAAGGGATATTTCTGTGCAATTTTCATTTTCTTAGGATGTCTTTTTGTTGAGTTTAGGTTTTGTTTTAGGGAAACGCTGAGTAGAATCAGCTGAGAAGAATCAACTTTCTTCAATTTTCTGGAATAATTTGTAAAAATTTGGTATTGTACATTCCTAAGCATTCAGCAGGGAGAATTGAGGGCCTAGTGATAAGGAGTTGTGCTGCTAACTGAAGGCATGGAGTTAGAACCTACCAGTTGTTCCATGAGGGAAAGATAGGCAGTTTCCTCCCATGTGATTTATTTTCTCTGAAAACCTACTGGAAGTCAACCATGGGTTCATTCCAACATGAAGATACTTAACAAGTATTCAGCAGAATGCTGTAAGTAGTGAAGAGGAGTTTACTCATGGAAAGGTTTTAAAAAGCAAATTTAATTTCTTAATAAATTTACAACACTTATATTTACCTATTTCTACTTGTGTGGCTATTGACAATTTTTGTATTTTGAGATACTAGTCCACTTTCTCTATGTGGTCAAATTTCTTGGCATAGAATTTTTGATAGTATTTCCTTATATTCTTAGTATCTGTCAAATATGCAGCAAATTGATTTCCTTTCTTCTTCATATAAAAATATTATGTAGTATTTTTCTCCCTTAGTCACATTCAGTACAGATAAAATTTATCAATTATTTTGATCTCAAAGGAAGAGTTATGTTCATTGATTTTTTTTAAATTATTATTTAGTTCTCTGTTCTACTGGAGACTTTTTCTAATCTGCATTATTTCCTTTATTTTTATATTGTTTAATTTTGGTGTGGCTTTTCCCCCCCTCTTATCTTAAAATGGAAGCTGCAGTAATAATAATGAGAGGTAGATATGTTCAACAGGATATACTAACTTGTTGTAAAGACCATATAAAGGGAAGGAAAGGAAGATAATGGAAACAGACCTGGGTGAATAATAGATTTTTAGCATGGGTGTTGCAAAGTCAGCAGTTATTCAGGATCATGAGTCAGCATCCATCTGTAAATCCAGAACTCAAGTGTATAAAATATGTTAGAGATTTTTAAAAATCTTGAATTGTGAGTCATCTACAAAGAAATAAAACTATGATAGTTGATGAAATATCTGTAGAAAACAGTATATAGAACTGCTATCTAAGCATTATTCTAACAGCTTTACCTAAATAAACCAATTTAATAATCATACACTTATGAAGAATGTGCTATTATTATTCCCATTTTACAGATGGGGAAACAAAGACAGTGAGATAAACTACAAAAATGATGAAGAAGTAGGTTGTAACCTAAAGCAATCTGTCACCAATCAGTTTTAACTACTTCATTGTATTCTCACTTTTCTCCTAAAAAAATAATATACTAGAGTGGTGTCTAAAACAAGTGTATAGACAGTTGTGACAAGATAAATTATAAAGATACTAACTTGCATTCTGTTTGCACAGCTGAGAAGGATTATAAAGAATAAACACTGTTAGAGTTTTATTCTTGGCACTCTTTATTTGTTCAAAGAAAGTAGCTCAGATGTGGTTGTGTTCCAAGATCTAAAACTGAAGTCAAATGAACAAAACTTTTCTTTTGATTTTTATTTTTGACAGTTCCAGCTTATTAACTTTGTGAAGGGATCATGCTAGGGTGAAGGACATAGCAAATTCCAACTATGTGGATATGAATTAGGAACTATGAAAGTGGCAGGAGAGAGTGCAATATCCTCGAGATCAAGAATCCTACAGGGGAAAAAAAAAAGAATCCTACAGGGAAGGGAGAAGAACCTCAAAAGGGCATGGTCAAGTTGTGTATATAGAGAGAGACAGGAATTAGGCAATAGTCTTCTCTTTCTGCTCCCATAATTGCCCACTTCCAACTCAAAGTAATCTCCATGGAGTCGCTGATGCTGTAAATCTTTACAGGAAGGAACAGTACCTCTTTATCTTCAGAGCATCTAGTGTATTCAAATCACTGACTTATTGGTTGGCAGTGCAACGTGTAACACATTGTGCCTACATGTAACACACTACCTTTACAGACTAGCAGTCCCAACAACTATTTCCATTTCAGTACTGATGCAAGCAGGAGATCAGTTGCCCTCCAGCATGTAGATAGGGCAGTGGACAGAGCTAAGGTGGCCATGTGGAGATAAAATCAGAGTCATTCCCTTTTTTTTAATTCCCTTTCCCCCCACTTTTAAGGCATGATATTTTTCTAGATTGTGAGTTAACACTTTGAGGGAAGGGCTAAGAAGTCTTATGAAATAATAAACATAAATTATCAGATTCAGGACTGAACATTAAGACAAGATTTAATTTTATCAAAGTGATAATGAAATTTAAATTTCCTCCACGTCCAAATCTGCAGAGAAATATATATCTATCCTCCCTCTACTCTAGTAATGCATTCATTCAACCAATCCATTAGCAAGCGTGTTTAGAACTTTTATTATAAAATGAACACCACACAAAATGTTGGGGCAACAGCTATGACTAAAATGATCTTTCATTGAAGACTGTACACTAAAGTGATTAAAATGCAAATTGATGGAAATAAATATATATTCAAGTATAAGTCATTATAAGAGACAATTTCACTGATGGAATTATATTAAATTTGTATACCAACAAACAAAGAGATAAATTATCAAGTCTAGAAATGTGACTGGGTTGAGTGTTTCCAAAGATATTCTCCTGCAAAAGAATGCAAGTGTAGGTAAATTGCACATTTCTTCACCATTCATAACGATGCTGTCAATTAGCCCAGTGGTGAGAATCTTTGTTTTCTTGATGTTGAACTTCAATACATATTTAAGGCTGTAGTCCTTAACCTTCTGCAGCAAATGCTTCAGATCCTTCTCAGTTTCAGCAAGCAGGGTTGTGTTATCTGCATAACTCGTGTTGTTGATGAATCTTCCTCCAATCCTGATGCCACATTCCTCCTCGTACAGCCAGCATCCTGGATGATCAGTTTTACATATAGATCGATAAGTTATAGAGACAGGACATATCCCTGCTGGACACCCTTCCTGTTTTCGAACCATGCAGTGCCTCCTTTCTCTCTTCTGACGACTGCCTCTTGGTCCAAGTATTGTTGTTGTTGTTATGTGCCTTCGAGTCGTTTGTGACTCATACCGACCCTATGTACAACAGCCCTAAACCATGCTCTATCCTGTGCCAATCTCATTGCCTCTGACACACCCATCCCGATTACCCCAGTCACTGAATCAATCCACCTCATAGA
>NW_006399776.1:12940439-12950340 GCF_000299155.1 Elephantulus edwardii
TTTTTTTTTTATTTCCTGGCTGCACAATCAAATGTTCTGGGATTCCCATTCTTCTTAGAGTCAGCAACTGTTTGTTTTGGTCCACACAGTCAAAAGCCTTTGCATAGTCAATGAAGCACAGATAGACATTCCTCTGGTACTTTTCTGCTTTCAGCCAAGAGCTATCTAACACTAGCTATAATTTCCATAGTACCATGGCCTTTTCTAAACCCAGCCTTCACATCTGGAAATTCTGTCGACATATTGCTTCAGTCATTTTTGGATAATTTTCAACAGATCTTGCTTGTATGTGATATTAATGATGTTGTTTTTATGTGTTGTTGTGTTGCCTGCAACTCAAAATGACCCTACCTATATGCAACAGCTCTAAACCCTGCTCTATCCCTTTCCAATCTTATTTTCTCCAATGTGCCTATCCCCATATCTCCAGTAACTGAATCAATCCATTTCATCGAGGGTCTTCCTCTTCTGCGCTGTTCCTCCATCCTACCAAACTTGACATCCCTCTCCAAGGATTGATCCTGCCTTGCAACATGCCTAAAGTATGTCAGACAAAGCTTCAAAATCCTTGCCTCCAATGAGCAGCCTGGCTTCACCCTCTCCAGGACAAACTTGTTTGTTCTCCTAGCAGTCCATAGTATACTCAATACTCTTCTCCAACACCACAGTTCAAAGGCATCAATTCTCCTTCTATCATCCCTAGTCATTGTCCAGTTCTCTGATGCATAGCAAGTAATTGCAAAGACCATAGACTGTATCAGGTACACCTTAGTCTGCAGACTGACATTGTTGCTTTTCAGTACTTTGGAGGGACGAATGACAGCAGACTTTCCCAATGCAATTCGTCTTCTAATTTCCTGGCTGCTGGTACCGAGTGTTGATTGTAAAGCCAAGCAAACTGAAGCTCTCAACACTGTGTTGTTCAATAAAAAATAAGTGAGAATATAACTTTGGGTAAGGCAGAAGGAAATTGACTGGATTATAAAATAGCAACATTGATGACAAAAAAAAAGAAAAGCAAATAAATTACAACACAGACAACAAGAGGTAAACTAGAAACATAAAGCTAAACTACTGTCTACTAATGAGTATGGCAAGGAGCACTTAAAATTACTGAGTGCAGAGTTAAACTCAAGATGATAGTCTGAAGATTTAACTAAGAAGGTTCAACCATTCCAGGATATAAGTCTTTGATTTTCCACCATTTCTTGCAGTGAGCAGAGACACTAAGACTCCAAGTGGAATCTCTGCAAAATCTTGCCAAGCATGGCTTTGGAACTTAGAAAATCCATTCAAAATGAACCATTCATGTTCCATTGTGAGTCAGAAAATCAAGAGTCTGAATCCACCCTAAGATTTGGTGTCCAGAACAGTAAGGGTATATCCAAATTCCAGAGTTCTCTTCTCAGTACATCTCAATATATATTTAACGTGTCTGAACGAAAAGAACTCCAAAAACTCCAGGAGTGTTTTCAGCCATGACTGCAGTCAAAGAAACACAGCAAGGAGGAAATGCTTTCCAAATTGGACATGGGCAGTTCATTATCCATGTGAATTCCACAATCAACTCCACTTTCCAAGAATTCTTGGTATTCAAGTGGCAGAAATTTGGAGAAGTTTGTGTAAAACCTAAATGATGATGACCTAGAGCCAACTGACTATGTCTGAGTCCATATGCAGGGACAAGAAAGCTTCTTTCCTGAGTATGTCTTTGAAAGATGTCATTTTTTAACTTCAATAAAAAACCATTACCTGTGTCTCCAACAGGAAAGAACATAGGTTTCCCCCTCAAAACTCCAAAAGACTTACATACCCAAAGAGGAGGAGAGTAAGATAAAGGTAGAGGAAAATAAAGGTAGCAGAAAACTGCCTTTGATAAAGACACAAAGACATGGCAATCTTTACAGAGCATACAATCAAGAATATTTCCTATATATTATCCCAGAAGAGAAGTTTCCAAGACCTGAAGAAGGAAGAGCTGTTGGGACAATGCAGGAAACCCAAAAAATAAAGGGTGAGGTGTCTCACGATCTCAAGAAGAGACCCTGGCAGGACCATCTCATGAAGATGTCCCAACTCCCTACCACTACAAGCATCAAGAACACAAATGCCTGCTCACTATTGTCCACTGACGGTGGCCTTGGCAACCTCTCTAATCTTTCATTGTCTCAAAAATTCTTTTAAACTTTGTAAAAAATAAAGCACTTAAAAATAATAAGTAGAAGATAGATCTGTGTTAAGATGGGTGAAGGGAAAGGCTACATACAATAAGAGGACGGTCAATATAGTATCACTAAAGAAAGGGAAGATAGAGATATAGGATGCGAATGTAAATCAGAATTACAGGTAAGATGAGAAACATGCATTTTAAACATAATAATGTTATAAAACAAAATGTGTATGAATAGTTGAATAAAAATCAGTTCATTTTGTGAATTTTTACTTAAATAATAAAAGAACTGATACCATATAAAATAGAAAAAAGTAATTGGCTTATATTCCTACTTGTCATGTGCACATATGTTGTCTTTTATTTGTTAAAATCCTTTAACATCTAAAATTCTTTAATATGTGACAAGTATTCAGCTGAGCATTAAAGGGACAGAGTTGAATAAGAAAAAAAAGACAACCTTTAAGTATTAAGAAGCTCATTTAATAGAAAGAAATGAAAAATAATTATTTAAACTATGTAATATGTATCTCAAAAATAAGGGTATACAAATTCTGAGAATGCAGAAACTAGGAAAAGGAAGCTAGTTAAAAAGAAGACTATCTGTAACAAATGAGGTTCCCCTTGAAGTTTAAAACATTGAGGAAACTAGCCTGATGATGCAGTTAAAAAAGATTCTAAGCAGAGAAGATGTTTTGATAAAGACAGGGATCTGGGGACAATATTACTCTTGTGAGGACATCTAAGCTTTTCTTAGCATGAGTTTGGCATAACAGTAAGGAACAGGTGAGGGCACAGAGGGCTCAAACCATCATGAATCTTGTTAGCTCTGTGGACTCAATAGCTTTCCCTTTTGACCACCTCTTAGATTTTTCTAGCCTGGCAGTGATCTGCACTCAAACTGAGGTAGTAGTAATGGACTTAGGTTAGTTTTTTTTCCTTGATTATTTACTGTTTTGAATTTCTTGAGCTGAGATAGATTTTTGCTTCTGGCCTACAGAGATGAGTTCCCCTTATACATTTTAAAAAGTTGAGTTAATGTGATTTCAGAAAGGTTCTCAAATCCAAGGTTGAAAGTCAAATTTTATCCCCTTATTTAATCATGTCCCTCAAATTCCTTTCAAGAAATGACAGGCACCATTGGAGATTGGATTCTATTCCCAGAAACCTGCCTTCACTACCAGTCCTGCCCTAGAAGCCTCAGCAACATATGGTTCCTGGAACAGCATTTCACCATCAAAATTGCTGACTGTCTCTCTCAGACAACACTGTGCCTCCAGTATATAAATCCTCCCGATTTCAAATTAAAGTATAAGCTTGTAAGATGTTCCCTTCTTCTCTTAAAAATCTTTAAAAAGCCCTCTTCAGGTAACTAACTTAGACTACAAAATCTATACCATGCTTCCATGCTATAGTGAAATTCTTATTGAAGCCTACATTATAGCCCCATTAATATCACATTAGGTTCTCATGATTAATATTAGTGCAATGAATGAATTAATAATGATTGGCTACTTCACTAAGGTTTTCCCTTCCCCCACCTTGACATGAAGATGATCCAGGGCATTGATTATCACAAATATAATGGATTGATTCATCATTTATGGGAAAAGGGCTTCACTTACCATAAAGCTTTTCTTCCTTTTTTTTCTTCAAGAGATCTATTCTCTTTTACAACAACTAAAAACAATTACAAAGAAGCCTGGTGATTTGAATACCAGCCTTGAGTGAGTGAATATGTTTCACACAAATGTATGTCCTTCAGAAGCTGTACCAGCTGATCCTCATCTCTCACTGAATCTTCTTGAAAACCACGATGATTGGAGGAACAAATCAGCAAAATAATCAGTTATCCCATTGGCTGAATTTCAGGGTAACTTTTTCACTCTATTATCTATTGAAAAACTAAGAACACATGTAAGAGGTGCTATCGCTCATACCCTTGATTTCATGACTGGTCATTTTTTCAGCAGCTGTGCACACACTGAATAAACTGTATACTTTTATTCCTTGAGGTGTGATACTCAACATTTCTGTTGATAAGAGTCACACTCTGTCCTGCTAATTGAAAACCACTGTTCCTTCACAATTCATTGAGATTATAGAGAACAGCCTTGATGCTTGTCCTCACACTTGTGTCTGTCCTTTGATAGACTGATTTGGTACTGAAACTTTTACCCTTCACTTACATTGGCTTGCTGCAGCACTATAAAACAACTAATTATGCATTCTAATTGCATTTTTTAATGTATCAGTGCATTTCCTTCTCATTGACATTTTACCCATATGCAGTAAAATTAGTCTAGCATTAACCTCACAAATTCTACACCTAAGCTGTGCATTAAGAAAATGCTGTCTATTCATTGCCTCACTACACATTGTGTTGTTGGATTTTAAGTGTTCTATAGTCTACTAATGAACACTTGTGGTTTCATAATGAAATGGCTAATATTTCTTTCCTAGATGTTGTGGGTAAATGGGCTACAAAACCGGCTGTTCCTGATACATGCATACTCCTGAGATAATAATAATTCAATCCTAGCACACACTAAGTCATCTCATCAAGTTTTGTAGAGGCTCTGCTCTATCCTAGACATGTTCTTGAGAGTTCTTGAGGGAAGGTAAGAGGGTAGGCTCTGCATTGTTCAAGGCATGAGAATTCATGAGGGAAGATATGAGTGTAAACAGATGGTTTTAATGTAATATGACACATGCAATAATGAATATTTGTAGAAGTACTGATATAGGGGGGCAGAGAAAGTCCAATAACACAAGATAATAATTGAAGAGGGTTAAGGCTAGAAGAAGACTCTTGATGAAATTCATTTTCTTTCGATTCTAGAAATAAAAATATCCAATTCCATTGAATTAATTCTACATCACACTGATCCTGTAGGACAGAATCAAGCTATCATTTAGGGTTTCAGAGGTTGTAATCTTAACAGAAATAAACAGTTTCGTATTTCTCCAGCAGAGTGGCTGATGGGTGAATTGCTGATATTTTGGTTAGCAGCTCAACACTTAACCCCCTACACACTCAAGGTTCCTTCAAATAAAAATAATCTGATAAGTTATTTCTCCTACCGCCAAGTTCTAGTGAACTGTTAAACTCAACTTCAAGCTTATTGCCATAGAATCAGCTGCAATTTATAGTTGATCTTCCATGGAGTTTTTGAGACTGTAAATCACAATAGGAGGTAAATTTTCATCTCTCTCCCACAGAGCTGTTGGGGCATTTGGGCTGTTGCATACAAGTAGCCTTTGGGTTAGCAGCCAAATCACAAAGGACCATGGGACAAGAACTCTCTAATGGATTTCAGTTCACCTTTTAAGTTTGTGCTTTGGATTTACACACTAGACCCTAAGATTTCTTAAAAGTTCTTTAAATTAATGTGTGCCACTATACAAAAAAAAAAAAGAGGGAGGAACCCCGTTCACATGTTATATACATTGCTGGTGCATAATCATAAAAGAAATTGTGAAAGATTATTTATGTTGTCTTCTCAAAATCTAAAAGAGTTCTTTGTAAAAGGAACTCAGCATAGTGTTTAATATAATAGGCTACTACGAACAGTGCTCAGGCTGTTCATTCATAGGGTCGCTATGAGTCGTCTACGACTCGATGGCATTAAACAACAACAACAACAACAACAACTACTAACTGAAGAGTCAGCAGTTCTAATCTATCAGCTGCTTTATGGGAGAAAGTTGGGTGTTGTCCACTTATAAAGCTTAACCATGTTTCAAACTCATGGGGGTTTGCTCTGAGTCCTAACTTATTCAATAGAAATTAATCTGGTTTTGTTTCTTCTTTTGTGTTTCTTTCTCACTCCCAGATGTGAAGGTCTAGGTAAAGTAGAGCTGATCTTAGTTGAGTATGTAAGAACATGTTACCTTTAAGATGTAGACTTTGTAAATTAACACAAGTCGTACAAATGGCTGGATCTGGCTCAAAATAAAGAAACCCTGGTGGCACAGTGAGTGATAGTGAAGAACTGCTAACCGAAACATCATTGAGTCTGTTGATTTGTTTGGTTTTTGGGATTGTTGGATAAGCAGTGGATTGCTAACTGAACGTTGGGTGGTTCAAACAAACCAGCTGCCCTCTATAGTGAAAATTTACAGCCTTAAGCCGTGTGGGAGTAGTTCTATCTTGTCATATAAGGTGGCCATAAATTAAAGTTTACTCAATTGGCAATCGAGTTTGGAGTTTTGGGTAGAGACTACCTTTGATTTTGGGTTTTGTAATGGAGGTTGAAATGGAGCATATCTTGCATGGCACTTTTATAATTCAAAGATTATTCTTACTAATAGAGATTTTAAGAAACCAAATACATTCACTTTGAAGGGCAAGATTATGATCAAGTCGTATGAGAGAGTTTGTAATTACATGATGTGCAACAAGAGAATTACTATTTATGTCATCTGGTTTTATAACCCAGAGTTGTATGCATGGTTCAGATTTTTATTTATGAATCTATTTTTTTAGATTCATCAATATATAATGATATATTGTTTAACATATTTTAAAAATATATATATATACCAAAAATAATTAGCTGACACAAAGAATTTAATGAAATAACATATGATCAAGAGCCTATGATAATGAAAGAGGAAGTTCTGGCTGCTCTGAAGGAATTGGGAAAAAAGTCCCCAGGGATTGATGGATTACAAATTGACATACTTCAATAAACAGATGTTAACCTGGATGCACTCACCAGATTATGCCAATAAATCAGGAGGACAATTGCCTGGACAACTGACTGGAAGAAATCTGTATTTATTCCCATTCCCAAAACAGGTGACCCAAAAGAGTGTAAAAATTATTGAATGATATCACTAGTATCACATGCAATCCAGATCCTGCTGAATATTGTCCAGAAACAACTGGAACAGTACATCAGCAAAGAACTGCCAGATGTGCAGGATGGTTTAAAAGAGACTGTGGCACTAGGGACATCATAACCAATGTTAGATGGATCTTGGCTGAAAGCAGAGAGTACTCGAGGAATGTCTATCTGTGTCATTGACTATGCAAAGACATTTGATTGTGTGGATCACAACAAATTATGGCTAACCTTGTGAAGAAAGGAAATCTCAGAACATTTAATTGTACTCATGCAAAAACTATACTTAGACCAGAAAGCAGTAGTCAGAACAAAGGAGAGAAACACTGCATGATTCAGGATCAGGGATGTATCCATCTCTATACCTTTTCAATCTATGTGCAGAAGAGATCATTGGGGAAGCTTGACTTTATGAGGAGGAACAAAGCATTAAGATTGGAGAAAGATTCATCAATAACCTGTGTTATGCAGATGACACAACCTTGCTTGCTGAAACTGAAGGGAACTTGAGGCGTTTGCTGCCAAAGGCCAAGGACTGTAGTCCACAATATGGATTGAAGGTCAGCATCAAGAAAACAAGGATCCTCAACACTGGGCCAATTGACAGCTCATGACGGTCACAGAAGAGATTGAGATTATTGATAACTTCAGCTTGCTTGGTTCTACAATCAACGCTCTAGGAACCAACAGTCAAGAAATCAAAAGGTGAATTGTATTGGGAAAATCTGTTGTCAGTGACCTCTCTAGAGATTCTAGACGAACAATGGCATCAGTCTGGAGACCAAGGTGCCCCTGATCCAGGCATGGTCTTTGCAATTACTTGCCATACATCAGAGAGCTGGACAATAACTAAAGATGACAGAAGGATGAATGCCTTTGAGTTGTAATGCTGGAGAAGACTATTGAACGTATCATGGACTTCCAGGAGAACAAAGAGATCTGTCCTGAAGAGGGTGAAACTCTTGCTCCTGGAAGCAAGGATTTTGAGGCTCTGTCTCACATAATTTGGGCATGTGACCAGGAGGAACTAGTCCTTAGAGAAGGATTTTATGCTCAGAAGGTGGAGAAACAGTGCAGGAGAGGAAGACCCTGGATGAGATTAATTGACTTAGTGACTGGAGCAATGTGATTAGGTCTGTTGGAGAGGATGAGACTGGTACAGCATAGGGCAGCTTTCAGAGCTAATGTACATACAGTTGCTATGAGCCATGGGTAACTCGATGTCACATAACAACAACAATGAAAAAAATAATTCCACTGGACTTGAAACAAACAAAGCACAAATGCTATATATGCTACCTTTTAAATGTAATAGTATGAAAAAGAATGCACATGATTTCTTGGCATAAATGGTAGAAATAAACAGAATGATATTGGCTATTATTATCACTGCCATTTTCTCATTTTAAAAATAAAGCTAAAGCTTATTAAAATTAAAAAAGAGAAAGAAAGAGAGTAGGAAGAGAGAGAGGAATAAAGGGGAAACTAATAAGGAGGAAAGTGAAGGAAAAAGGAAGGGATAAGACATGATTTAAAGACCAACAATCTTGGCAGATCAGTCAGATCCTGTTGTTTGATCTATCTAACTACATTTATATTTTAAGAAAAAAAAACAGAAGTGCTATATCTCTGCTCTAAAACTTCCAGCTATATGATGTCTTTAAAATTTCTTAATGTCTGTATGCACCTCAGTAAATCCCCTTTGTTTAGCTACTCCTTGTTTTCCAGGGGTCTCCTTAACTTCTCTTTGCTTGTAACAGTTACTTTTACTCTCCTGTCAGAATAATCCTTCTAAACCTTAGATCTAATTTTATAATTCCCTGCCTCATAACTTTCAATGACTCCCTGTTGTTTACCAAATTAAAGACAGGTTCCTCACCCAGGCCTTCAAATGCTGTGCTCTATGTAACCCCAACCAGACTGATTTCCCACAATGCGTTCCAACCTGTAACACACACTCCTCTCTTACCAGATGACTCAGATTCTCTCTAAATGGCCCCACAATCCTGTCCCTGACCTTTGTATTCATATGATTTTTTCCCTTGTGGAATATTGTCCCTATTTGTCAAGCCTCTTAATGGAAATTCAACTCCCTTTTAAGTTTATTCTCTCTTAAGTGCTATCTATTACCTTACATATAACGGCCCTCTACTTATTTTTATCTTATATTGGTTTGCATAAAAATTTGGTATGCATTGTGGATCATCCACATGCACTGTTTTCCAAACATTGTTTTATTCACATTGTGTTTCAAATGATCACTCATGTACATTGTGCTTTAGAAAATTAATTGAGTGATCTACGACTACTATTACCTTGTCTTTCGGGTCCCCATTGGATCTTTCCTAGTATCTTCACACATACCCTTCTGCTCACCAAACTTTGTTATCATAGTGGTTTCCTCCCTTCTCTTAGCCTTTCTGCCCCCTGCCCCTTCCCCTTTTGGACTTTTATCCACATCTTACCAGTTATCCTTCTATTTCACAATAATGGTCTTATGCAGTATTTGTCGATATGAGCCTCAGTTAGTTCACTCATCACAATGCTCTCTAGATTCTTCCTTATCATGTAGTGTTTTACAAAGTCATTGCTCATAGTTCTGCACAGTATTTTGTTGTGTGAATGTGCCACAATGTCTCAATCCATTTGTTTGGCAATGGGCATTTGGGTTATTTCCATTTTCTTGCTATTGTGAAAAGTGCTGATATGAACACAGATGTGTAAATCTCTACATGAGACTTTTCTTGGTCAGAACTGATTTTTACCTCATTTGGCCTTTAAGTGCTTAGAGTCTTTTCCCAAGGCCTTCATTTCCATGTGTGTGTTTGTTACAAGAAGTAAGTCAACAAAGGGACAAATGCTACATGGTGCCACTGTTGTA
>NW_006399776.1:12950729-12974320 GCF_000299155.1 Elephantulus edwardii
AAAAAAAAAAGAAAAAGAAGTAAGTCAAGCAGTGAGGAATAGAAAGAATTCACAAATTTTGGTTTAAGTTGTTCAAACTCCTTAGCAGAGGCAGATAAGGACATGGGTGTTGTCAATATGGTGTTACAAAGGTTGTGTGGTAGCCTACAATCTGCACTGCAATCACAAAAGCAGGGATCAAATTCTCCAGCTGCTCCACAGAGAACAGGTGGGCTGTCTTCTGTCCTATTTAATGCCTCTAAAAACCTCTGAAAGGTCAGCTATGGGTCTGGTCTGACTCAATGGCACACAACAAGAGGGAAATGAGAAAAAATGAGAGAAAACCAAGCCTTCAGAATTAATTTTTTAAAGGAAATTTTCCTGACACAGCATTAATTGGAGTTTAAGATGTGTATAGAAATTTGTCAAACCAGAGGAAAAGGGTATTTTAAGATTAGTTACTGCAAAGGCCATCAAAATGACAAAATGGTCTGCATGACCTGACTTCTATTGGTTTATAAGGAAAAGGACAGATTGTTAAATATCTTGGAACTTAAAAGAGTCAATTGTTAAAAGAGTCAAAATGTTGATTGCTTGAAGTTAGCCATGCTGAATTTACTTAACCACCATGGAAACTGGCTAACACTATAAAACAAGAATCTTTTGGTTTTCAGTGACTCAGTTGATTAGAACATTGCTAGAAAGTAGAGCAATTCTCATTTTCATATAGTCTAATGCTTTATTTCAGGGAGCTCTGGTGGCCAAGTGGTAAGCAGCTGTGCTGCAATCCCGAAGGCACCTGGCTCAAACCGTGACCTGCTCTTTGGGAGAGGAATGAACAATCTGCTTCTGAGTAATTAACTGTCTTTGAAAACCCACTGGAGAGTCAACTATAGATTGGTTCTGATTCACAGTGCTTAACAACCATGCTGTATTTCAGGTAGCCACTTGTATACTAAAATTATTGCTTTGACTAGATTGTGATCCTACTGAAGGTAAGTCCTTTACTATCTTGAATATACCTGGCTACACCTCCAATAAAAATAGGTAAGTATTTAACTCACACCAGTTTAATCTAGATTAGCAACAGACCAGTTGAGACATGTGATTTAAAAATTTTTCATTATCTCTATTTACCTTTTATTATTAAATTTTACTTTTTTGTCTATTATATTAAAAGACAAATTGCACTGGGAAAATCTGCTGTCAGGGATCTCTCTAGAATACTGAGTAGCAAACCATGTTATTATAGAGACTAAGGTGCATCTGATCCAGGCCATGATTTTTCAAGTACTTTCTATGCATCAGAGATCTGGATAGTGACTAAGGATGACAGAAGAATTGATGCCTTTGAATTGTGGTGCTGGAGAAGACCCTTGATCATATAATGGACTGACAAGTTTTGTCGTGGAGAGGGTGAAACCAAGTTTCTCCTTGGAGGGTAGGATTTTGAAGTGCCGTCTCACATACTTTGGGCATGTGGCCAGGAGGGACCAGTCCTTGGAGAAGGACATCATTCTTGGAAAGATGAGGGGGAGGGTGCAGGAGAGGAAGACCCCAGATGAGATGGATTGAACTGGGACAATGGGGTTAGGTGTGCTGGAGTCCATGAGACTGACTCAGGGCAGGGCAGGATTCAGAGCTGTTGTACATAGAGTCACTTTGAGTTGCAGGTAACTCGATGGCACATAACAATAATAGCAACAAGTGAAAATAAGCATTTCTTGTGACCAAGTATCGGCTTGGAAGTGAGCTAAAGAACTATCTATTTACGCCAGAAGCTTAGTTTTACTCTTTTTTATCTAGCAAATTCAGTAATGTTCAGGTTTTTTTCTGGTTTTTAAAAGAATTTTACCTAAGATTCATATCAGTTGCTCAAATTAAGAAATGTTGCATCATTGAGAAGAAAAGTTAAAGAAGTATCACCTCAGAAAGAACCAAAAGCACTCTTATATTTGACTCAAGTTTTCTATTAATTTCATTATGATCACTGCTCTTCAAACCACTGCTCCACTTTACAGTAAAATAAAAATGAAACTTGTTTCCAGGCTGAATTGATTCAGAATCATTGTCACTCTACAGAACAAATAAAAAATGTCCTATCTGGTGCCTAAAGCTAAAAATTCTTATGGAAACAGAATGCCACATCTTTCTTCTATTGAACGGCCAGTGTGCTGGGACCTCTGACACCCTAGTTTAGCCACTGAGCATGTCACTGCTGCACCACCAGGTTTCTTATAGAGTCCAAAATTTAATGTTTGTGGAGTGGAGAAGTTGTTTAAAATAATAGCCAATAGTTATCGGCCATTTACTTTCTTGCCAAGTATTAGTCTAAATTCTTACGTTTAATGCTCTCAATGCTATACTACTCCTTCAGAAGAAAAAACTGAGAGCAAAAGTGATTAGATAAATTTTAACCAGCTTTATAATAATGGATGACAAAATTATTGTCAATTAAGAAGAAAATCATTCTCCTATGTGTCTGAGTACCAGCCAGCCTATTTGTCACTCAAAATTCTCTGCTCACAATTCCATTCTAACTCAGACTAATCTTACTACTTCAGCTTTGTCCAACAGAGTCACTGAAGGGCTTAGATTTCTGAACTTTTTTTAATAGCGTGACTCAACTAAACATTCATTTGAAATTCAAGGATTAAAAGTAATTGTGCTTTGTTGTTGTTTTTTTGTTATTATTGAGTCACCCATGACTCATAGTAGCCCCATAGGCAAGAGCTCTGAAACTTGCCCTGTCCTGAGCTGGTCTCACTGATTCCAACACACCTAATCCCATTGCCCTAGTTAGCATGTCAATCCATTTTATTCGATGTATTTCTCTTTCCTCTCCTGTGCTGTCCCTCTACCCTTCCAAGTATTATGTCCTTCTCCAAGGACTGGTCCCTCATGGCCACGTGCCCAAAGTATGTGAGACAGAGTTTCAAAATTCTTGCCTCAATGGAGAAACTTTGTTTCACCCTCTCCAATATAGACCAATTTGTTCTCCTGGCAGTCCATGGTATGTTCAAGACTCTTCTTCAGCACCACAACTAAAAGTCATCAATTCTTCTATCATCCTTAGTAATTTTCCAGTTCTCTGATGCATAGCAAGTAATTGTGAAGATCATAGCCTAGTCCCTGGACTGATATCATTGCTCTTTCACACTTTGGAGTGGTCCTTGATGTCAGACTTTCCTAAGGCAAGTAGTTTTTGTTTTCCTGACTGCTGGTGCCAAGAGTGTTGATTGTGTAGCTGAGCAAGTTGAAACTATTAACAACCTCAATCTCTTCTACATCCATTATGGTGCTGTCAGTTCACCAAATAGTGAACATTTTTATCTTCTTGATGTTAAGCTTCAATACATATTGACGACTATAGTCCTTGACCATCTGCAGCAAGGCTCATTTGTCAAGCAAGGTTGTATCATCTGCATAGCACAGGTTATTCATGAGTCTTCCTCCAATTTTGATGCCACACTACTTCTTTTAAAGTTCAGCCTCCTGAATGATCTGTTCCACATATAAATTGTATGGAGATAGGATGTATCCCTGACACACTCTCTTCCTTATTTGGAACTGTGTTTCCTTGCTCTGTTCTGATGACTGCCTCTTGGTCCAAGTATAGGTTTTATATAAGCACAATCAAGTGTTCTGTGATTCCCATTCTTCTCAAGGTTAGCCACAATTTGTGATCTACACAGTCAAATGCCTTAGCATAGTCAATGAAGCACAGACAGACATTCCTCTGATACTCTCTGCTTTTAGTCAAGATCCATCTGACATTGGTGATAAATCCTCTAGTGCCACAGCCTCTTCTAAACCCAGTTTGTATTTCTGATAGTCCTCTGTTAATATACTTTTCCAGTCATTTTATAATAATCTTCAACAGGATTTACTAAATTTTCTTTTTAACACTTAAGACTAGTATTTAAAACCAATTTTAAAATTTTAACATAATGAGTATTTTTCAAAAAGCCACATCAACCCCACAACTGATATTGTAATAAATAGTAAAAAACTCAAAACGCTTTTCCTAAAGTCAAGAACAAGACAACAACTCTCATTTTCAGCACACATTTCAAAATTTGATTAGAAGTTCAAGCCAGATCAATTGGACAATAGAAAAAGTAAAAGACATCCAACTTGGAAAGATGTAAAATTATCTCTGCATGATTTTTACATGATATAGAGTCTTAAAGATTATGCACATGCACATGAATGCATGCGTACACCCGTACCTACATTCAAACAGAAACACAGAGTTCTTGCTAAAAGCCATACCCTAATTCCATGAAGATACAAGATTAACACACAAAAATCAGTTGTTCTTAAATATAGTAATAATTGAAATCTGAGAAGTATATTGAAGATGTAATTTTATGTATAATATTATGCTCTTGGTGTTGGTTGTCGTTGAGCTGATTCCAATCCATAGTTTATAACAGAGTAGAATTACCCCATAGAGTTTTCATAGCTGCATTCTTTACTGAAGCAGATGACCATATGTTTTTCCAGTAGAACTGTTGGGTAAATAGGAACAGCTATCCTTTTGTTTATAAACTAAACATTTAATCATTGTGTCACCAGGGCACTTACGCAAAGAAATCAAATTTGTAGGAATACTTTTAACCAAAAACATTTAAAACTTATACTGAAATTATAAATATTTAATGAAAGAAACTTATTAGAAAAAAGTAGAAAAATATTCTGTGTACATCAATTGGTAATACTACCCAAAACCATTTATAGATTTGATACAATTGTGATCAAAATCCCAAAGACCTTTAGCAAAGAAATGATAACTCAAGTTCATAAGGAATTGAAGGTTGAATAACCAAAACAAGATTGAAAAAAAGAAGAGCAAGCTTGGAATAACTAATGTTTTCTTTCTTTTACACATCTTCATTCCTAAAATCATCTTTTCAAAGATAAACATGCTCAATTAGATAAGCTTATGTGTTGATGATTATGAGTTTTCTTTACATCAAAACATTAAGAATTTGTTCTGGTTGTTAAATCACTCAATCTTTGTTGTTAGTAACCCATTGTATGACAGAATGAAACACTGCTCAGTCTTGACCTTGCCTCACAATTGCCATTATGCTTCAGCCATTTGTTGCAGCCACTGTGTCAAGGTGAAGGTCTTCTGTTATTTTGCTAATTCTCTACAATGATAACTTTAATTAGGAACTGGTGTCTTTTGATAACATACCCAGATCATGTGAGAAAAGTCTTGCCATCTTTTCCTCCAAACAGCATTCTAACTATACTTCTTTCAAGCAAAATTTCTTCCTTTGGTGCTTTATTGTATGATAAACATTCTTTGTCAAGATCAGAATTTGAAAATATCGTTTCTTTCTACATCTTCCTGACTCGTCATCCAGATTTCACATGCATATAAGATAATTGTAATACTATGGTATTATCAGGCACATTTTGTTCCTTGAGATGAAATATTTACTATTTAATCCTTTATAGAGATCTTTTGTAAATATTGCCCAATAATATACAATATCTCTATCCAATAAGTAATCTAAGCAAGTACTACACTTTTTTGAGGAGGAAAGGGGATGGCAAATACACTTTATTCAATCTTGATATCAGGCTGGTGCAAGTCCTGCTGTGGGTACCAGTGCCCCAGGCAGTACTCTCCCCTCAATTACGAGACTAGTTCTCCAAGGCCACAGACACTGAAGAGATGTCTGTGGTCTTGGGACACTGAACTTTTATTGTTGAGAATTGAAAGTTTCATTAGTTAAGCTTAACCTGAAAAACCTGATATATCTTGTTATGTCAAAGGAAAAACCTGCATATATTTAATTAAAGATGACAGGTCCATTTCTTCTCTCTTTTATCTTGTGGATGTACCCGGTTCCACTAAATCCAAATTAAAATTTATTTTTCTTTCCTGTGAGTTCTTTATAAAGGATATTTAATAATTCTTTTCTATCTTCTGACAAACTTGGTTCTAGAAGATTTGTCACTGAGTGTTGCTCCTCCAACAGATTATTTGAAAATAGATTTTTGCAGATATGCTTGACCATGATTTTCTTAGTAGAAAATATTCCATGTTCACAGTAATAGATAAGCTATTTATAAAGTCCTTGAGACATAAATATCCTCAAGAGGCCTTCTCTTTTACTATAGAGAAATCTTAACTTACAGACTCCAGAAAGATAGCAATTCCTTTCTTTCTTATTTCCAGAAGAGAGTCCTTTGGTAATATATTGGCTTTAATTTCATGAGTATAGACTTCTTGCTTCTACTGACTCTAGATCTAGTTACAGTATCTACTCACTGAGATATTTGCCCCCTAAGACTATTTTCCTGTTTGGAAATTATGGCTATAAACTGATTAAGAAAACCACCCTCTCTTTCTTAAAGATAGGCTTAGTTATTACTTCAGAAACAATGTGATTACACAAGATTAGTAAGATTAATCAGTGCATTACAAGGTTAGTGAGCTCGCCTAAATTAGATAGTGCTTTAGCTACTTCCTCATTTTGAGTACAGCTAGACCAATTCAACTTCTTTTTTTATCCTAAAAAATATATAAATCTTATCCTTCCTACGTAATGTAACCCTAACCCCATTCCTCCTCCCTCACTTGTAAATGAATGGAAAGCCTGGGTTTTTTTTCTGTTGAAAGAATGAGTCCCTTTCTTCAGACCTGTAAGTTTTTCTTTGCTTCCCCCCACCCTTTTATCTTTGCTGAGGCTCTTTTTCTCTTTACAGAATGCAAATTCAATGCAACCACAATGCAAGCTGAGAGGCCACAGGCAGAGCTAACACTACTGTTAGCTGTCCTGGTATAGGCCAGTAACTCATGGAAACTCTGTACGGGGATACCAATGCATTGTCCTGACCTATCCTCGCAAACATTTTCAAATTGGATTATTGTGATATATAGGGGTTTTTTTGGCTGATTTGCCAAATTTTTCCTCCTAAGGGTCTTTTGTCATCTAGAAGTTCTGATGAGAACTGTTTAGCATTGTATTAACTGATGTGCACCCTCAAGTTGGAACCAACTTATAGCTGACCCTCTAGTGGGTTTTCAGAGGTCGTAAACTCCACAGGAGGAGGGAGTCCATCATTTCCCTCTATGGGGCAGCTAGTGGGGTCTAACCACATGCCATTAGGTTGGCAGCACAATTCCTTACCATTAAGTCAACAGAGCCCCTGTTGAACACAGAAATCTCCACTAACAGATGGTGGCTATGCTTGAAGTGCATTGACCAGAAAGGAACTATTTATCCTATATTGTTGTTGTTAGGTGCCTCTCTTGACAATATGCCCAAAGTATACAGGACAAAGTTTCACCATCCTTTCCTCTAAGGAGCACTGTGGTTGCACCTCTTTCAATACAGATTTGATTATTCATGTTCAGCACTCTTCTTCGACACCACAGCTCAAAGGAATCAGTTCTTCCTTAGATATTGTCCAATTTCTCTCCTACATAGACATAAGAATTCTACCACTGAACCAGCATTGCTCTCTGAGTAAGAACTACATACAGACTATTAGGGATGTTCAACTATTTTTCCTCAGGACCTTAGTTTTCCTTAGATAAGAAACCATTTACATTTAATTGTTCTGTGCTTTCATGGTTAAAGACAGAGTAAATTGTAGGCCTATCTTATGATGCAAAGCATGATCACTCTTCAACTTAAAAAGGATCAGAAAAAATTGGGCATCTCACTTAGTAGTCATTTTGTTCTAAAAGAGTTTTCTCTCATTCTTCACTGAATATAGGTTTTACTTTACCTGTAACTGTACTCTGCTATAAGTTGCCATTTGACACTAAAACAAAACAAAACAGAAACAAAAGAGCAAACCCAACGAAAACCAAAATGTCAAATGTTACATTGAGATATATTTTTTGTAATAGAAGGACTGTTTAATTTTTAAGATGAGATTTCTGCTTTAATAAAACCCCCATTTATCTTTTATTTTATTTGTTCAATACACTTGCAAACTTATTTTGGGAAATACCAGCAAAGCTGGATTTCAGAATCATATTCCTTCCCATATGGTCCTAATATATTTCTGTCTTTGCCGTCATGCAGCCCAGCAACAGATGCCGAACATTTCTGATTTTGTAATAGGCCTCTGATCTCAGGAAGGTTCCTTTTTGGAATAGACAATGGTATGTTTTTAAAGCTATAGTTCATTTATAAGATTGTTTCTTACAAGATTTGCTTTACTTATAACATAGCTTTCACTTTGATTCTGAGATTTTCTTTTAACTCATAAGCTAGCAGTGTATTTTTTGGGGGGGGATGATGACCTCTTGCATCGTCAACACCCTTGAAATAAAAAATCTGCCTTGGGTCTACATGGGGATAAAAAACTGTGACCATACTCATGAGCCTTTTATTGATACAGCCTGTTCTAACTTTTCACAGCAACATAAAAACATTCTAACTTTTCACCGATATCTTATCAGAGCAGCTCTTTCATATATGTACATATATTTTGATGGTCTTGTTTAAGTAGTTTTGGCTGAGAATTTGTGAAGAGGATCGTAGGAGGTTGAGAGTTCTTGTTCAGCGAAAAGCTGAATTTTCTTTTCATCATAGGTTAACACAACAAAGATTTGTGACTGAAATATTCCTTTATTACCGCATGTGTGACTTAGCTGAAGGATGTAAGGGAAAATTTTAGCTCACATATTTGAAGAGTTAACACCATAGTTTGTAGTTGTATATGTTTTAATAAAGTATTATAGGCTTCATAATAATAACAAAACACTATTTCCCACTCTGTCTTTAAATAGTTATATCTTATTAAAAACAACAATAAAATTACTGACTGTGCCAGGAAATATTCAAACACACAATTCTAGAAAATATTGAATTATTCATTATATTTGCTAGCAAATATAATATTCAGGCCTGAGACCACTTTATAAATGCACTCAAATTGTCAAGGCTACAGAAGTCGTATGAGGACAAACTTAAATTATATCATAATGGTATGCAAAATGTGTTTTAGTAATACATTGAAATTTTCTGACTGACAATGAATGAATTGGGAAAATTTTTAAGTGAGGAGAATTAATTATACAATGAAAAGTTAAATTTCTGAAGCATTCTAGAGAAATACTTGTGAAAAGATCTTTTTTCTAATACTTCCCCCCCAATGGGCCTTAGTTTTCCTCAGATAAGAAGCCATTTATTTTTAATTGTTCTGTGCTTGAGTATTTCAATGGCTACTTGAAACAGGAAATGTCTCCGTCAATGAAATGATGAATTTTGACATTGTGTGCCATGTGTGCTTGTGTGGGAGAATACTCTTCAAAGATCTTCGTATGTTTTACTGTTTGCTTGCAAACATTTTTGAGAAAATTAATGTCCTCTTTTTATTGTGGAAAAGTCATAAGAAAAGAAAATATCTGAATGGGTGTCAGGAGAAAAACCTGTTTCATCAAGGACCAAGCAGCTGTGAACAGGCCAATTGCCAGATTCAATATGTTCTAATTTTTAAACCTCCTATCATTAACTAAGACTTGAAAAACAAATAAGAATAAAAGGGAGATAATTATATCAATCTACCTTACCTTGGTGCAGAATGCAATAAAATAACCCTTGCAAAGTTTATATGTTGGTTTGTAAAATTCTATTTGCTTTTATTAACAAGTGCTTAAGGCTAATTTCTCAGCCGAGATCATAATTTCATCCATTCTTCATGTTGTGCCTTCATCAGAGCTGCTTTGAGAGGCTTTGAGAAACCTCATACTTAGGAAAGCTATAAAAAGGCAGCTGTTTTGATTGTTTTTGATCAAGCACCTTAATTAGGTCATCCCCCCAAAAGTGTATTTTAATAACCTTTGTCATTACAGAACAAATAAGATTTAAATTCTACCATAAAGGGCTTTCTTCAGTGTTAAACATCTGTTCTAAAACTTGTCATGGCAATATCCTCGCTGAATTGCATGAGCAAATTTGATTAGCATCAACTTCTGGGAATGGTTTCTAGCTGATTGACCTGGAGACCTTATCTTTAAATATTGGCATTGGATGGATTAACGAAAATCCAACTGAATGTCAGATATTAAGACATATAATTGCAGGTTAATTGGAAGATAAAGATACTTTAATGTAGCACAAGGGGTAATATTGATAGTATTAACTAATTAGCTTGGCTAAGGGAAATAATCTTATTATCATAAAGTCTTAGGTAACATTGTCTTGGTGTGTGAGTTTTTAAAGTTTTTGTAACAAATGTTTTTTCCTTTCCCCACAGTAGTGCTTTTCATTCATATAGTATTGAGCTGTTTAAATAAGGTCACAAAGTATATTAGAATTTTTCTAATCTTTTGGAGAAAATAGTGACACTTCTCCAATATAGCAGCTCTCTCCTCAATCCATATTCAAGGATTGTATTTTATATTTTCTAAGATAAATAGCCAATATCTTGCCCCAAATGACAA
This sequence comes from Elephantulus edwardii, assembly GCF_000299155.1. Taxonomy (NCBI): domain Eukaryota; kingdom Metazoa; phylum Chordata; class Mammalia; order Macroscelidea; family Macroscelididae; genus Elephantulus; species Elephantulus edwardii. The sequence goes on from NW_006399776.1 coordinate 12,961,135, forward strand.
AACTTATTCTGGTTTAGGAAAAATGGAAAAGGACAGAGAAACAAAGTGGAATTCTCAAAACTAGAGAGAAAAGTCTAAGTGTTGGTTGTTTTTTTAAAAAAGTTTTTGCTAGGTTCTTGTTGTTTCAGCTTTGGTCATCATTGCATAGTGTTAATATACCAAAGCTAAGTAATATTTATGCAGTACTACCAGAGAAGTGGAAAATGTAGGTGAAGAGAGAGAGAACTCTTTTTTTTCACTTAATATATGATCAGACTCATGATTTCTTAAGTCATCTCCAGCTTTCAAATGCTAAAGTCATAATTCTAGTTTTCATTTTGAAAGGAAATTATTTCCACTGGGCTAATCATGTCAGCTCAATTCTAACCTCTAACAATTTTAGACTTATGGTAATACTCCATTGGCTAGAAGAGGAAATGTTAAGGGAGAATCTCAGTATACTTCAATATTTGATGTTTGAATACCTAAATTTTTTTTAAATACTGAAGATCTATTTAAACTATATCATAATCTATTTTTCTTAAATGTCTCTATTCTTTTGAAGCACATACTTGTTTTTTCAGTTTGTACTTTTTCAGGGTTGGAGTCTGTTATTTCTACAAAGAGCTTTATTTCCTCAATGTATAATGATGTTTCAAAACCAAGCTCTTGTCACAAGATTTTTCTTACTGCTTCTAACCTCTTTGTGAAGAGAGCGCACAAATGCATGTACGTGTGTGTGCACACTCACAGATACACACATCCACCTTTCTAATTTTTTCCTGTATGTATACATGTATTTAACTACACACACACACACTCTCTCTCACACACACACACAAACACACACACATTTCTCTATCAATCTACACACACACAGAATAAATTGATAAGACATATATAAATGTAGATATTCTTACATATATACATATAGTGTATGTATATGCATATGTATTTGTTAAGGGTGTGTTTAAGAGTAGTCAGAAAGTATGGTCCTAGAGACAGAGGTGAAGCTGGACATCAAATGATTGAATTTTGTATACTTAATAATTTATTCATTGAAAATACCTTTTATGTAAAAAAGCAAAAATTTCCTTCTAGTACCTCTAACACAATATCCTCAGTGCTTTTCCACTCTCTTCATGTTCTGGTATTCTGATCATGCATATGTTATTCCTCTTAATGTCATTATCCTACATGATTGTACTGTTTTCTTCGTTTTTCTTTCATCTATTCTCTGTTTTCACTTCTATTCCAATTGAAGTTCAAGTCTTTCAGATCGCTGACTCTCTGTTTTATCTCTTCTGTTCTGCTTTGTTGCCTCTTCAGCATGTGGGAAACTTCTCTCATTTTGGTCTTGATATTCTAGGCTACATTTCAATGCATTTCTGTTATTTCCAGAACATTGTTAGCTGTACCCTCTCTTCTTTGTGATTTTTTTAAAATCCTTGTTCCTCTTTATCAATAGTTTCAATTATATGTTCCATCTTTTGCAATTTCTTCAGTAGTTTTCATGTTCCTTTGTGTCAAACATTTCTTGAGACTCCCTGCCTCTGAGGTATTAATCTTACTTATGGCTTCTATTCTTTCTTTTATCATTTGTACCTTTGTTGGTATCTAGTCATAGAATTCAAATCAATATATGTCTTCAGGTTTCCTGTCTCTAGGGAATTTATTTGCTCTATACTATAACCTGGTGGGTTTGTTTTTTTTTTTTGTTTTTTTTGGAGTAGGCTTGTTTTGCTTTTTCACAATATATGAAGAAAGTTTTTCTTGGTATATATTAGGCCATTTCTATTTTGTCTGCATAGGTTATTGACAGTTCTTTATCTTTATGATGTTATTGATTAGTTACAAACTTAAAATGCTCCCTTTATGGTAGAGGGTGGGTATCTATAGCAGGAATCCTTTCTGGTTCTGTCCTTCAACTTCTCTCTGGTCTGTAGGGCTGTCCTGTGGATATTTTCACATTTAAGTGCTTCCCACCTCTTCTATAGTCCATAATTGTCCTTGATGTTGTGCAGTGAGGCCTTAAATCTCAGTTGTTCCCTTACTGTGTTATTCTTTATCTGGGGTGGTGGAGGTGGGGTGGAGGGTGAGCGGGTAGAGCCCAGGTACCTCTGTGCAGCTGCCCTTCAGGTCTCATATAACCTGGTGGGAATCTGGCCTGGGTGTTGCTCTTCTCTCCTAAAATCTGCAATTATCCTCAGTAATATGTAGCTCAAGTAGACAGCAATTTCCTCCTGACTCCTGTATTCTCTAGCTCCAGAACGGGGAAGGAAGGCAGTACCAGGTACCTTTGTGCAGCTTAAAAAAAACACAAAGCAAACAAACAAAAAATCAAACAAACCCAAAATAAACAAAACAAAACAACAGAACCACAAAAGGTGACTAATATACATGTGGATCTCTCCTAATGGACTGCATAGGAATCAGATTGGCTATATCATCTGTGGAAAGAGTCATTATCAGTTTCAGCATTCAAACTCAGCCGGGTGCTGACTGTAAAACAGATCATCAATTACTCAAGGGCAAGTTCAAATTGAAGATGAAGAAAATGAAAACTTGTCCACAAGAACGACCATAACAATTTTGACTCTGTTCCATCTGAATTTAAAAATCATCTCCAGAAAAGTTTAAGTATTGAACACTAATTATTGAAGAAAAGATGAGTTATGGCATCAAGGATTATGCATGAAGAAAGCAAAAGGTCGTTACTAAAACAGAGATGGAAGAAAAGACCATGAAGGATGTCTTACTAATTTGAAAATTGCATTAGAGAGTCAAAAAGCCCAAACAAAGGCTTGACAAACACCAAAATGAAAGGAAATGAACAAAAAATTTCAAAGGGCAGCTAGAGAAGACAAATGAAGGCATTTTAATGGAAAGTGCAAAGAGGTGGGGTTGGCAAATAACAGGTGAAGAAATCAGCATTTCTAATGTTTAAAGAATTTAAAAGAAATTTCAAGTCTCAACTTGCAATACAAGAGATGTTATGAGCAAAATCTTGAATGATCCAGGAAGTATCAAAAGAAGATGGGGAGATGGAAGGAATATGTAGAATTATTGCACAAAAGAGGACTGGTTGACACTGAAAAATTTCAGAAAGTACCATGGAAACAATAGCCAATGTTAATGGTGGAAGAAGTTTGAGCTGCAGGCACAATAGAAGACACTAGCATAAAATAAGGCCCCAGGAAACAATGAAATGCAAATGTTTCAATTAAAAGATGATGTCCTGGATATACTCACTTGTCTATCTTAGGGATTTTGGAGGACAATTGTCTCATCAAATGAATGGAAGAGATCCGTATTTGTTCCCATTACCAAGAAAGGTGATTCAACAAAATTTGGGAATTATATAACAATATCATTAATATCACATGCAAGCAAAATATTCCATAAAATCGTTCAAAAAGAGAACAGCACACAGAGAACTGCCAGAAGTTCAGGCTAGTGGTCATGTCATCCACCAGGGATATTATTGTTAATGTCAAATGGATTCTGGTTGAAAGCAGAGAACACTAAAAGAATGTCTACTTTGCACTTTATTGACTATGCAAAGGTATTTGACTATGTGAATCATAACAAATCCTGACTAACATTGAGAAGAGTGGGTATCCAAGAACACTTGATTGTGCTCATATGAAAGCTATACCTAGACCAATAAGCTGTTGCCTGAATAGACCAAGGGGATACTGCACAGTTTAAAAATCAGGAAAAGTGTACATCAGGGTTGTATCTTTTTGTCAAATCAATTAAATCTGTATACTGAGCAAATGTGACATTGGACTCTATGAGGAGAAATGTAACATCAGGATTGGAGGAAGACTCATCAACAACCTGTGTTATGTAGATGACACATTCTTGCTTGCTGAAAGTGAGGAGGACTTGAAACACTTACTGTAGAGGATCAAAGACTATAGCCTTCAATATGAATTGTATCTCAACATCAAGGCAAAAATCCTCACCTCTGGACCAATAGGCAACATCATGATAGATGGAGAAAATATTGAAATTATCCATTATTTTCTCTTACTTGGTTCCACAGTCGACATCCTTGGTACCACAAGTCAGGAAAGCAGGAGACGTATTGCACTGGCAAGTCTGCTGTAGGGGATCTCTCCAAATTACTGAGGAGTAATAATGCCAGTTTGAGATATAAGGTGTACTTGCTTCAGACCTTTTCAATCACTTGCTCTGAATTTGAGAGCTAGACAGTGAATAAGAATGACGGAAAGAGAATTGATGTCTTTGAACTGTGGTGATGGAGAAGAGTACTGAATATCCCATGAGCTGCCAAACAAACAAACAACAACAAAAAATGTATTGGGAAAGAATAGTCAGTATGTTCCATAGAGGCAAGGATGGTGAAACATCATCTCACATATTTTGGACATGTTTCTAGGAGTGGCTATTTCTTGGAAAAGGATATCATGGAAGGGTTGAAGAAAGGAAGACCCTCAGCAACATGAATTGACACAGTGAGTGCAGCAATAGGCTTAAGTATAAGGAGATGATGAGGATGCCACAGCATGGACAGGGTTCAGATCTGTTGTTCATAGGGTCACTATGACTTGTACTAGATTCAATAGCACCTAACAACAACAACAACAACAACAACATTATTTATATGTATATAGTATCTTTCTCCTGGGTCCAGTCATAGTAGACGCTTCAGCATTTTTACAAGGCTATAAAATAACATGGAAGGATTGCTTGTTTCTCCCAAGTAAAAAATGCTAGATTTGATAGGGCAGAAAGACATTTTTTTTTGGCTTAGCAGTGCATCTGCCTTATGGATCATGTCACCCAAGTGTACTTACTCTGTTATTATCAATTCCATTTCAACTCATAGCAATCCTTGATGTGTCACAACAGAACTATACTTCATATGGTCTTCAATGGTTAGGTTTTAGACTTTTCTCCGAGGCTTCTCGTTTTTGTTGTTATGCACCATTGAACTGGAACAAATTCAAGCTTATCCTCCAGTAGGTTTTCAAAGGCAATAAGGTGCAAGATTAGAGATTTCCCATCCATCTCACATAGAGCAGCTGGTATATTCAAACCATGTAGTCTTTGGGTTGATTGCTCAACTTTTTATTAATAAGCCACCAGAGCTCCAGAGGTGGACTGGAAACTCTGTGTGTGTGTGTGTGCGCGCGTGTGCATGCACACGCGTGCACACGCGTGTGGTTGTTTATGTGTCTGTACTCATGTGCTCATTTTGCTGCCTCTAACTTTAAGCCTGTAAGAAGAGTATTGAACATCCTATGGATGGCCAAGAGAACAAACAGGAATGTCATGGAGATGGTACAGCCAGAGTGCTCTTTGGAGACAAGAATGATGAGACTTCGCCTCACATATTTGGGATGTTTCTAGGAGGGGCTATTCCTTGGAAAGGGACATGATGTTGGGAAGAGTGGAGGGCTGGAGAAGGAGAGGAAGATCCTCAACCAGGTGGATTGATATGATGGCTACCGCAATGGTAGTGTGTGTCAGGAAGTGTGAGGATGGTGCAGGATGGACAGTGTTCAGATCTTTTGTTCATAGGGTGGCTATGAGTCATACTCAACCTGATGGCATCTAACAACTAACGAACTTTGTCACTTCTCTCCATAGGGTTCATTCTAGCCTACTCATTTTCCATATTTGTGATTTCCTTTCAGACAATGAAGAAACTGGGTTTTTTGGTTTGTTTGTTTTTTTATTATCCGTAGTAGATTTACTTATTTTACTAAATCCTAGATTACATAGAAAGTTATTTCAGGATTGCATACTCATATTTCCCTGGTGGAGGAATCACAATACAAATTATTTGTTTAAAATTCTTTTTTGTGTCTAGCTTGATGATATCTAATGAAAATATTGTTGCAAAGTACTTGTGCCATTTTCCTCCTCTAATTCTCTTTGGTTATACTATTAAATTAAAACTGAGGTTGGTATATTTGGTTTCACTCATTTTCATTTTAGGGATTTCCCCCATCCACTTTGATAATATTTTTTGCTGGAATATTTTTAATGTGTTTCTAAAAGTCAGCACTATACTAAAAGTTATATTTAGAGGTGTTTTCTTTTCGTCTTCTTTCCATTTTTCCTACTTTATTTCCACTCTGTGCAATGCCTTCTGCCCATTCCCACACACCATCTGTAGGTAACTGATAACTGTTTTAAATTTACCTTTCCTGAACTTCTTTGTGAACAAATTAACAGCTATTGAAATATTTCAAAATTTACCATTTTCTTACACATCCTCTTTCTTATAAATGTCCCAAAACAAAACCAGCTGCCTCTGAGTCAATTCCACCTAAGGGCAAACCCAAATGTTTCAGAATAGAACTGTGTGTCACAGGATTTTAAAAGTCTGTGATCCTTCAAAAGTTAATTATCAGACCTTTCTTCTGAGGATTTCCAGGTGGATTCAGTCAATCTTTGGTTTAACAGCCAAGTGCTTAAATATTTGTGCCACCTTTTACTTTTACTTTTATCCTATAGACATTTTTGCAATTTGATTTTTCAAAATCTGGTGAAATTATGAAATGAGGTAGAGATATACCTCCTTCTGTTATATAATCTATATATATTATATACTATACTGGCAAAGTGTGAAGGTTTACTGTTTAATGTAGTTTGTTATTAGTTATTGGAAAAATTTAATAAATTATATATATGTGATTGTGTGTGTATGTATGAAGGTGTAAGCTAGAGTAAGCCCCTAAAATTTTCAGTAAAGTCTCAAAAATGAATAATTGTGAATTTAAACCTTACTCAAAACCATTAACCCACCCCAGAGTTAACTATTCTCCCCTTTTTTGCTTTAATTTCTTCTTTTCACATGTGTTTCTATCCTAATTAACATATTGTTACTTTTATATATTTTAAAATTGCAAATGACTATGAATACACAATATGCCATATTTATGCTTACAAATAAAATTTTGAATATTGTTTTGTGATTTTTTTTCCCATATGAAAAGATCCACTTCTAAAACAGACAAATCAACAAAAAGTTGTTCTGCTACGAATTTTCTTAGACACCGATGAACCTCTCCTGGCAACAGACCCAAAATATGTTAGATGGACTGTTCCCATCCTTGCCTCTAAGGAGCACCCTGGTTTTTGCTTTCTCCAGGACTGCTATACTTGTTCTGTTGGCAGTTCATGGGATATTCAATACTATTTTCCAAACACGTTGTGTCTCCTAGGTAATGGTAAATTGCTTTCAGAAGTCCTTGTACCCATTTGTATTTCTAATCAAAACAACTAAACAGCCTGTTGATCCTGCAGTCGGAACTGACTCAGATGTGACCCTCCAGCCAATTTTCCAAGGCTGCAAATAAGATGGGAGGAAACTGCCCATCTTTCTTCGTCAGAACCACTGGTGGAGTCAAACCCTCAGCAAGATGACACTTTTGAGTTGGCAATGCAGCTCTAGATGAACTATTATTAAATAAAAATTGCTTTTCAATGATATCCATATGAACATCATATAGTCCTAAATTCATTTTTGTCAGTTAGCAGAATGTGATTTTAGTTAATATATTTTAAGTAATTTATTATTATGATCATTCTAATAAGCATATTGAAATTTTGTGTTTGTTCTTTGATGTCTATCCAGCCAATCTTCTACCATTTTGGGGTTGAATTGACCTATTGATGATTCATCAAGTGTCTTTCATTGTCATGGGTGATAATTATTTTATTATTGAAGGAACAGCAAAACCCCCATTTTTTATAAACCCCCATTAATGCTAGAGGCAGAAGCAGGCCATAAAAATTCTTAACTTAGGGCAAACACGAATGCCCTGGATATTCTTGTCTGTCCTTGCAAAGTAAAGAATTAACTAGTGTCTACGTGACACAGAGGGAGTAAAGGCAGGCGAAGTAGCCAGCCCGTCAGAAGTTGACCCACATGACTGATCCCCTGACCCACCAACCATGATCTCAATCCACCTGCCCCGACAGGACACCTAAAGAAAGCTATAAAAGTAATTGGGAGGGGGGACTTGGGGCTTTTTCCCTCACCACCTTCTCACAGAGGGAGAAAGTCTCCACATGTGGAATTAATAAATGCTCTTGAAATTTTCAGATGTGTGATTGGATCTCCTTTGAGGGGCATTTCATGGTCAGATTATATTGTGTTATAAATAGTTTTCCTGAGCCAATTTAATTTTTAAACTGGCGTAATTGATGAGCTAGAAGCTCTCAATTCTCACATTGTATAAAACATGATTTTTGTTTCAGTTTTCTGCAGGTGAATTTTCAATTTTATTAGCACCATTTGTTAAAGATGTTATCATTTCCCCACTTAATTGATTTCATCTCCTTGAAGGGTTAATTTCTGGGTTTTCAATTCTATTTCATTGATCAATGTATCTGTCTCTGTACCAGTTCTAAGCTGTCTTGATGACTATGATTGTTTAAGTAAGTTTTGAGACCACAGAGTCTGATGCTTCCTACTTTGTTTTTCTTCTTAGTAGTACTTTGGTAATTCAGGGTCTCTTTCCTTTCCAAACAAACCAGAAATTGCCTTTTCCATCTCATTGAACAATGGCATCAATATTGAATATCTGTATTGGGATTGTATTGAACTTGGAAATTGTTTTTGGTAGAATTGTCATTTTCATGATGTTGAGTCTTCCTATGCATGAACCTTTTGCTCTTATCATGGATAATGTCCTATTGTCATCACACAGCCTAGCTGGTCTTCAGTCATCGGTGTTCAACGCTTCAAACCTATTATTATTCTTTTTCAAACATTGAAATTTATTGGCACTACTTTATTTCTTTTTATGGATTTCCAATCATTCATTATTGCACATTTTTCTCCCTGCTCAGTTTTCTCTTTTAGAAGAAAAAAAATTATTTCGTTGTTATATACACCCCCTCCAGTCCACTTTACTGTACAGCTCTTATTCTGGACTCTTGCCATGCAGATAACACTTAATCATATCTCCCTTTTAAATAGTTCTCTCCCTCATCTGTTTCAATGCAGTGCACATTATTTTTCCTCTCTTTTCTTAGTTTCTCCCCAAAGCCAATGTTAGTCCTATTGTATAATAGTGGCTTTATGTGTTATTCGTCCTTTTGTGATTGAGATATTTCACTCAATATAATGTCTGCCAGGGTCACCCGTTTTTTTATAATATTTCATGAATTCCTTGTTTTTCAGTGTAGCATAGTTTCCGTTGTATGAATATATCAGTTTATCTATCCATTCGTTTGTTGAAACCTATTGTTAAGATGATTTTTAAATGTAGGTAAGACTCACATGCAAGCAAGATTCTGCTGAAAATTATCCAAAAATGTTTGGAACAATATGTCAACAGAGAACTGCCAGATGTGCAGGCTGGAGTTAGAAGAGGTTGTGGTACTAGGGATATTATAGCTAATGTTAGATGGATCTTGGCAGAAAGCAGGAAATACCAGAAGAATGTCTATCTGTGCTTCATTGACTATGCAAAGGCTTTTGACTGTGTGGATCACAACAAGCTGTGGCTGACTCTGAGAAGAATGGGAATTCCAGAACACTTGATTGTGCTAAAGTGAAACCTATACTTGCACCAAGAGGCAGTTGTCAGAACAGAGCAGGGAGACACTGGATGGTTCAAAATCAAGAAAGGGGTTTATCAGGGATGTATTTTGTCTCCATACCTTTTCAATCTGTATGCAAAACAGATCATCAGAGACGCTGGGCTATACAAGGATAATGTGGCATCAGGATTGGTGGAAGAATCATCAACAACCTGCATTATCCAGATGACACAACCCTGCTTGCTGAAACTGAGGAGGAGCTGAAGCGCTTGCTGCAGAAGGTCAAGGACTGCAGTTTTCAGAATGATTTAATGAAGCTCAACACCAAGAAAACAAAGATTCTCACCACTGGGCCAATAGACAGCATCAGTATGGATGGTGAAGAGATTGAGATAGTTAACAGTTTTCATTTACTTGGTTCCACAGTCAACACTCTTGGTAACAGCAGCCAGCAAATCAGGAGACAAATTGCATTGGGAAAGTCAGTTGTCAGGGACCTCTCAAGAGTACTGAAGAGCAATGACATCAGGCTGGAGACTAAGGTGCACCTGATCTAGGCTACAGACTTTGCGATTACATGCTATGCATCAGAGAGTTGGGCAGTGACTAGGGATGATAGAGAGAATTGATGCCTTTGAGCTGTGGTGCTGGAGAAGAGTGTTGAATATACCATGGACTGCTAGGAAAACAAACAGGTTTGTTCAGGAGAGGGTGAAACCAGAATGCTCTTTGGAGTCAAGGATTCTGAAGCTTCGTCTGACATACTTAGCGTATGTTGCAAGGAGGGACTGGTTCTTGGAGAGGGACTTCATGTTTGGGAGAGTGAAGGGACGGCACAGGACAGGAAGACCTTTGATGAGATGGATCAATTCTGTGAGTGGGGTGGTAGGAATGAGTGTGTTTGAGATGGTGAGGTTGGCACAGGACAGAATGGTGTTTAGGGCTCTTGTACATAATAGGGTCACTGTGAGTCACAAGTGACTCGATGGCATATAACAGCAACAACAACAACAGTGGGGAATTGTCATCTTAGATAAAACAAGTACATTTCCATTTCTTTACAGATTTACCTTTTTAGTTGGTGTTTCCCTATGAAAATATTGTATTCACTTTAAAGAGTTTATTTTTTTTTGTCTAATATTGGATATCTGCTAAGACATCAATTCTTATTCAGTAACATGGTATTATTTTTATTGCTTTACTCTTCACATGCATTTTATCCATATTTTCAAATCCTCTCTCTCTCTCTCTGTCTGTTTTCCACTCTGTCTCTCTGCTTTTCTCAGTCTATATTTGTTTATCTCTGCCTCTTGCTTAAACATAGACACACAAACACACACATACCTGCTGATAGTTTGATGGAGATTGATTTAAATTCATAGATCAATTTAGGAAGAACTGACATCTTCTCAGTAAAAGTATTATAATCTCAGAACATGAGCTTTCTCTATTTTTAGGTATTCTTCAATATATTTCAACAACATTTATATTTTTTTTGTTCAAAGAGGGCTTGCATATACTTTGCAATATTATTCATTGTTTATTTTGTTATGATATAGTTTCTGTTTTGCAAATTGCAACTTTAATTCTTTGAAGGTTGCAGATAAAAATGCATTTGACTTACTACTCAAGGATTTTTCTGTAGGCAATATTTAATTCTAACAAATAATATATTGATTTTGAGGGCTTTCTGTTCTGATAATAGTACTTTCTGGTTTTCTCTTTCCAGTTCTTGAATTATTTTTTTTTCTTTATGGTCATATTGTCCATGAACTAAAAATAATGGCTAACAGATGTTATGTGCATTGAGTCTGAATTCACTTGTAGCTCATTCTCGAGAAGGTTTTCAGTTGCAGTAAATTCCATGGGAGGAGATTGTCCATCTGTCTGTATCAGAGCAGCTGGTAGATTTGAATTGTGTGCTATTGAGTTGGCAATGCAGTCTTACATCTGGGCCACCAGACAGAACAGTGGTAGGAATATGTGTGTGTGTAATAACTTGTTATCTATTAAATATGAAAGAAAATTATTTCATATTAAAATAATAATTTTCCAGGGATTTTTTTTTTCGAGAACTATGCCAAATTTTCATCAAATGCTCTTATCACATTTTTTAAATGCTATTTTTATTGCTGTATGGAATCTGACTGCTTCAACGCACTGGTGGGTTTGGATAGCCAACCTTTAGGTTAGGAGTTGATTAGTTAACCTATGTACAAGCAGGTCTGCTCATCTTTTTTTGTGGTGAATTACCTTAATTGATTTTTCTCATATTAAGCTTGAAATTGTGAATAATCCAAATTTGACATGATATATTTCTGTATGACTAAATTTGACATGTATTAAAAGGTATTCTGGAATCTCATTTCACCAACTATTTTGAACTTTCTTATATCTGAACATACTCTTTCGTTCAGGCATGTGTAAAACTTATCCATGTTTCAAAATAGATGGAAAAAAGTTCTTTTTTTATGCTTTGGAATTATTTGTTTAAATTCAGAGTTTTGTTCTCTTATATCAAACATCTGAGCACAGTATTTTTTTATTGGAAGTGTTTATTTTTCTTTTATTTATGAATAATCCAATTTTTGTGATGCTTCAAAAGTTATGCAAAATTTTATCTCAACCTTAATATTTAGCCAAAGGCCACTATTTAGTTTTAGTTTCTGATAGATTGCTTTTGGAAATCTGGATTGCCAAATGCCACTTCAATGAGACTTTTGACATTCAGAATTTATGCATACTTAATAATCATGTGGCAATGTACGGTTGTTTACAGCATCAGGAAACTCTGGTGACTTAGTGGTCAGAAGGAGCACTGTCAACTGAAAGGATCATGATTCGAATCCACCAGCTGCTCCAACGGAGAAAGACAGTCATTATCTTCACAAGCAATTTACCCTCTCTGGAAGCCCACTGGAGGGTAAACTATGAGTTGGTTGTGACTCAAGGGCACATAAAAAACAGCAACAGAGAATATAGCAATAGAAACAAGGCCAACATCCTGATGTAGTGTTTCAATCCAAGTATGGAATCCATTAATATTTAGCTAAGAATTATAGAAGCAATTTGAATATAGAAAAAAATCCCTTATATGTTGCAGACCAAGGGGCAAGTAATTTTATAATTATTAATAATAAGACAGAGAGCCAGGAATGAGATATAGCAGAGAGCATGAAAAACAGGGGGCCAACAGTTCTCTACTGAAGACTCCCCTTCCAGCTTCCCTGTATCTTTATTGAAATTTATCAGGAAGTAAGTCACAAAGAGAATTCAAAGCAAATGAGGCCACGCTCTTTCTGTTGAATACCCTCTGCTTGACTCCAGAGGGAGGGGTTAGCAAATGCAAGAATCTGGTAAACCCTTAAGGGTTGCCTTAGTGCCTCAGGGTGAACTCTAGGGTGTACCTCACCTCCCCCACATCCTGACAGCATTCTAACGTTGAGTTTATTACAAATATTTAGTATTGGCTCCGCATACTTCGATACTTTAAAACAAAAAGCCACATTGCTGTGGAGTCCATTCCCACTCATGGCAATCCTCCATTGGTTTTTCAAGTTCTAAGTCTTAAGAAGGGTCAAGATTGGTGGATGATCTATCAACAATCTGCGTTATGCAGATGACACAACCTGCTTGCTGAAACTGAAGAGGACCTGAAGCACCTGCTGCAGAG
>NW_006399776.1:12975451-13026955 GCF_000299155.1 Elephantulus edwardii
AGAGAAGTGCAGCAATGAATGAATGGAAATCCAAAATCTCTGTAAATGCTCATTAAAATAATTTTTTAAAAAAGACGGAAAAAAAATCATATGCAAGTAAGATCCTGCTGAAAATTAGAAAAAAAATGAAAGGAGCAGTACATCAACAGAAAACTGCCAAAAGTGCTGGCTGGATTTAGAAGAGGCCATGGCACTAAGGAAATTACAGCCAATGTTAGATGGATTTTAGCTAAAAGCAGAAAGTATCTGAAGAATGTCTGTTTCCTTAACTATGCAAAGACATTTGACAGTGTGGATCACAACAAATTGTGGCTAGCTTTGAGAAGAGTGGGAATTCTAGAACTTAATTGTGCTTATGGGAAATTTATAGTGGACCAGGAAACTATCAGAACAGAGAAAGGAAACACTGTATGGTTCAAAACCAGAAAAGGTGAGTGTCAGGGATGTGTCCTGTCTCCATACCTTTTTAATCTGTATGCAGAACAGATCATATGAGAGGCTGGACTTTATGAAGAGGAATGTGGCATCAAGATTTGAGGAAGACTTATCAACAATCTGTGTTATGCAGATGACATATTTTTCTTTGCTGAAACTGAAGAGGACCTGAGACATTTGCTACAGAAGGTACGATTAAAATTTTCGATATGGATTGAATCTCAAAATCAAGAAAACAAAGATTCTCACCACTGGGTAATGGCAGCAACATGATAGATGGATATGAGATTGAGATTGTTAACAATCTCAGCTTGCTTGGCTCCACAATCAACATTTTTGGCACAAGCAGTCGAGAAAGCAAAAGACAAATTGCATTAGGAAAATCTGCTATCAGGAACCTCTCCACAGTGCTGAAGATCAACAATGTCAGTTTAGAGACTATATAAGAAAATATTGTTGAAGATCATCCAAAAATGGTTAGAACAGTACATTGACAGGGAATTGCCAGATGTTTAAGCTATGATATCACTGCTGATGTCAGATGGATACTGGCTGAAAGCAGAAAATATCAGAAGAGTGTTTTGTATTGACTATGCAAAGGTGTTAGGCTTTGTGCATCATAACAAATTACGGTTTTTAAACAGACATCTTTGCTCTTGCTCCTTAGGACTTGTTCTTGAAAACAGTTTTGCTTATTGTAGTATGTTACGTGATTTGCTGACTGGTGCTTGCACCCACAGTGTTGGTTATGGATAGAAATAAATTTAAAGCATTGATAGCTTCAATATTTTTTTCCTTCTATTGTAGTCTTGCTTTTTGTTCCTGTTATGGAACTTTTTCCTTTTGTCCAGAAAGCTATAATTTTTTCAAGGTATGCACTTTTATTCAACTGATCTCAAGTCAAGTTACAAGTAAAAGTCCTACCTCCCTCCACATCTCAACCAAGCCCGGGAGACTAAAAGCCTTCAAAGTTCTAGAGTTAGTATAGAGGGGTAGGGTCCCCCAAAAGAAGCGCGATCAATGACTGGCCATTGAATATACAAACTAAACTAAAAGAACAAGTATTAAGTCAGAAGATGTTTTCTTTAAAAAAATGGATTTCATAATTTGTACAAAAGTAATGCTATCTATCACCCCTATCTGTGCATGGATTCAGGATGGAGGACAAGGGCCCTTCTAGTTAGAGGAAATAACAAATGCTTTTGGAAAGGCAGGGGCTTCCTGTCACATTACCATGTCATGATGTTTTGGAATGGCTATTATTAAAAAGAAGAAAGAATAATGTACACTCAAAGTCCTGAGCCACATTGAATAGCACAGGATAGGACAGAGTTCAGATATGTTGTTTATTGGGTCTCTATGAGTCATGCTCAACTCAAAGGTACCTAACAACACCAACAACAGCACAAGTTAGAGTTTGTTTAGTCTAAAATTGGCATAATGCAACTAACTAGACCACCTAGAAACATTAGCGATGGATGCTGGATGGGCTGCACTCTTTACTTTTGCTTGCTGATTCACATGTGATGGGAGGTGGGCAGAGAAGCCAGGATGGAGTCCCTATCCACACAGAGTATTTGCACTTAGGGGAAGCAGTTACCTTTATTTTTATTGTGCTTGAGGGGGGAGGGGGTGGTGCAGCACTGTGATCTTCTGCATCCTGTCAGCGATTGTCTGGTACCTGGCTGTCCCTCTGGACAGCTCTATGTAGGTGTAGAGGTCTTTTCTGACGATGACATTACACTTCTTGATGGAGTTGGAGATAGTTTCATGGATGCTGCAAGACTCTGTTCCCAGGTATGAGGGCTGGGAGAGGCTTGGGGCACTGGGAACTGGTGATCACCTGTCCATTGAGCATCTCATAACTTCTCCAGGAAGAACCAGCAGACTACCATAATCAAGACAAAGATCATCACGTTCCCTGAGTACAAACATCCTGGGTGGATGGACAAGCAGTGCAGCCCCTCCTTTGTTGTTGTGTACAGTAGAGTCAGAGCTCACCTATAGCTGACCCTCCAGCAGGTTTTCGGAGGCAGTTAATCACATGGAGGAGATTGCCCATCCTTCTCCTGCAGAGCAATGGGTGGCCTCAAACCATGTGACTTAAAGATTGTAGTGCAGCTTCTTGCTTCCAGAGCTCCCAGGGGTCCCTTTATTATCCACCACAAGAGGGGAGGACCTTCAGTGAGATGGATTGACATGGTGGACATAATGACTGCAACAATGAGTTTACACATGACAGAAAGAGTGACAATGTCCCAGGATAGGGCAAAGTTTAGATCTGTTCAAAGGGACTAGTTGTAGTCCACTCAACGATACCTAACAAAAACAAAAAGAAAAACTCATTACCATCTAATCCGTTCTGACTAAAAGTGGCCCTACCGTGGTTTCTGAGGCTGTTATTGTAATGAGGTGACTACCTACCTTCCCCTAACTGGTGAATTTGAAAAGCCAGAGAGATGTTGCTTTCAGGTTAGCACAGCAACTTCATAAGAACGACATCACTTGAACTCCCTTATTTATCATTCCTTTACTTGCTTTGTCCGAATCATATATGCTTTTATCCTAGGTCTGAGGTTTTGGTCTATTTTTCACACTAATTACTAAGACACTCTGATGATAGTTTCTCTGTGTAGTCCTGTCACTTTTACATTATATATATATTTTGGGTTTGCCATTAAATTAATAGTTTAACATTTTTTATTTATGTGTTAAATTGAACTTTTCAATAAGACTTTTTTTATGACTTTTTTATTACTTTGAACTTTTCTTGTTGTTTATTGCTTTTACCTTAAAGGCTGTTTCTTTTAATACTAAAATAGCTTAACATATGTACATTATTATTTTCTTTTTTAAAAAAGTTATTTTATACTGAAGAATTTGTAATCATGGGCTTTAGATGTATCTTTGCTAAATATCGTGTAGTCTTTGTCATTGCTTGCTATGCCTCTAAGAACTGGACAATGAATACAGATAATGAAAGAAGAATGATGCCTTTGAGCTGTGGTATTGGAGAAGAGTACTCAATATCCCACGAACTGCCAAAATTTAAAACAGATATGTCTTGGAGAAAGTGAAGCCAGAGTACTCCTTGGTAGCAAAGATCACAAAGCTTCATCTCACACACTTTAGACATCTTGCTAACACAGCCTTAGAAAGGAACATCATGCTTGGTAAACTCTTAACAAGATAAATTGATGCAGTGACTATCACAATGGGCTTAAGTGTGTTAGAAAGAGGGGATGAGCATGGCACAGGATAGGACAGGATTCACACCTGTTGTTCATCTGGTCACTCTGAGTCATACCCAACTGCACCTAACAGCAGCAGTAATTAATATAATATATACTGTGACTTAATCAACAATTTACACTTGAGGATAGAGAATATCAAGAGAGGGTTGTTTCTGAACTGTCAGAGTGAATAATACCCATGAAGGCTGAACCGGTTACTTCTCACTTTAAATCTCCATTTTTGAGGAAGAAAGTAGCATTTCTTTACAATAAAGAATAGTAGATTACATTAAGTGAGAGTATAGTGTTTTCACTATTTTTTGGACATTGAATAAAGGTAAAAGTTAAGTATGGATTCTGAATTACAGAAAGGTGGGCTGTGCTTTTTTCTTTTAAACAAAAATGTTTACTTGCTTTTATTTTATTTTCTGGCCAGTACTGGTGTAAGAAAATATTTCCATTCTCAACATGGTAATGTACTGCAGAGTCTGTTCCATTGGGAAAAATGTAGAGAGACACTGGATTCTTGCCTCAAGCCCACACTATAGTGATAGGGTTTTCAAAAAATAAAATTATATTGGTTATCAATGTTTCCCTTACAATATACTTCAAGAAATGCAGACAAAACCAGAGAATTTACAAACAAAACTCAAAAAAGGACTATCAGGGGATCTTCAAAAACAGCACCAAATATATTATTTAAAAAATAAAAATTATCTATACAAATACATCTTAAAAATATATTTCATAAACAACTGTTCATATATATCTTTTGAAAAATCTTTTGTTTTAAAAGATGGACACTTTTTTACCCATACTTGTCAACTAGTGCAAGCTGACTTTAGTGATCTTGTGATAGGAATGTCAGGCCCTGCTGAGAACTTGTAGCATCAGTTATGCTTTGATTAATATCAAAACAACCCAAGAATGGCCAGAAAGACTAACATCCTGGAGGACCTGGACATAATTCGTGGTCGTCATGGCCATACAATGTAGGGTGGCACCAGCTGGATGTCAGTTCAGAATGAAGGCGGCTGCTGGCTGAGGTATACAACTTCCAGCATGTCCCTTTCTCACCTCTCCCTGCCATCCTCCCCACTCACTGCCCAAGCAAACTCCAAGTCCCTAAACCTACCAGGAGTGAATGAATGAAGCTTTGGTTATGCTCTGAGTCAATAATTTTGTGAGGAAATTAATTAAAGAATGCCTAAGGCCGTAAACTGAAGCATTTCCAGTGTTCAGCTGTGGCCTCTTCAAAACTGCTATTTGTTGCACTATGAGTACACTCATTTTCTAAGAAGTACTTCTAGGCCAGGACAAAGAGGAGGCCCATAGGTCAGATATGCGAGTTTCCCTTAGCAAGTCAGCTCACCCTGCCACACTGCACACCACGACCTTCTCAGCTGCCAGAGAGGACAAGCAGGGACTGGGAAAGAGGGACAGGGAGGAAACAGTCTGGAGCTGGCATGTGCTCGACGACACATAACAACAACCACAACAACTTTTGGTTTTATTGACACAAAGGGAATGCTTAACAATTTTCCCCCCTGTAATTTTTTTAAAAAAGAAACTTACAATGGTTTAGTCAGATTTCTTATACCAGGTATAAAGTTTCATGTGCTCATTGGATATATATATATATATATAATGATAGATTCATTATACCAGAACCAGAGCCCGATTTGAGCCTGCTCCAATCCTGGAGCAGCCTGAAGCTCACTCTGTCAACAAGGAAAAACATTGGCACAGAGGTTTCTTTCTCTGTCCCTTGAAAATTGTAGGACATTCCATATCAGCCTCTGTCTATCTGTCACTGCATTTACTCCCCATTTTCTTTAATTGAAAGAAGGATCAATAGTCTGGAGTTACCATGAACAAAGATGCTCACTGAAATTTAGAAACCAAGCTACATTCTCCAGGGGAGATAGAATGATGAGGGAAATCGTGATTTTTGTATTGGCAAGTAAGCTCAGGAATGTGAAAGTTGAATTTTGTTGTTGTTGTTGTTGTTGTTGTTGAGATCTTTGAACCTGGGAGGCGAAGAAATGTTGCTCTGGGAAGGAAACTTAAATACTTATTCTGGACCTCAGTCTGACTTTCTAGGAAGTTTACTTAATCTCCAGGGTTGCTAAGGCAGAAGGAAGATCGAAGCAAGAAGCTTTACAAGGGGGGAAAAATATCCATTTCTAAGAATTCTGTGCTTCAGCTTACATCTATAGTGCTAATGTGCAGCTCCCTCACTTTCTACGAGTTCTGCCCTCCTCCACCCTTTCTAAATCTCCCAATTTGCAATTAGCACTTAAAAGACACAAAAAGGCATTCCTACCAGAAATTCTCACTTCCTGTGGATTTGATTCTGATTTCAGTTCTGATAAGGCCTGGGCTAGACACTTTACTTCTTGGCTATCAATTTCACAGATTCTCAATTCCATGAACTCGTTTTTGGTGACTTTTAAGATAAATTTTCCTATAGACCAGTTGGAGATGGGGCGGGGGAGAGGAGGAATTCTGAGATGCTGAATAACAATAATGTTTTCAGTCTTAGAAACAAAATTTATTTGGTTCAATTAGTAGCCCTTCATGTACCAAGTAGAGGCTGGGTGGCTGTAAAGTAGAATTCACAGCATTGGGCCAATGTAACAAATTTATCTTTCCCTCAGGAACTTAGAGATATTTGTTCTTCACTTCTGTAATAATGACATTTGGGTGGAGAGCAGGAAGGTGGAGTGGATAATATGGAAATTTGTTATCTGAGGTTTGATACCACTGCTGTACTATACCAACAGGAGCTCTGTCTCTATATAATCTGTTCAAAGGGAACAACAAGGGTCATGAGAATTCCTTCTACAGGTTATTACTAAGCAAAAAGCCTTGGGCTAATGTTTTCCTCAATACACTCAGATAGAAATGGAGAATAACACACAAAACTCCATGTACTGAGAATGCTGATCTCATTGAATCCAATGAACAAAGAGGAAATCTGCACCTAACTTTAACAGCCCAGTCCTTGTCATGTTGTGATTACTAAGGGTCAGGAGAAAAGGTCAGACAAGCAGAATTGCTAACTGGTTCTGTTTTTGTCATTTTATGGTCTCATATCTGATTCACTTCTGAACAGGCATTGCCAAATTAAAGTCCCACTTTGTTCCCTGTTCTCCTTAATGGCAGATTTTATTTGAGTGTTAGTGCAAACCTTTGGGATATTTGGATCTTGCATTCAATGAATGCATGGGGCTGTGCTTTGTGTTCTGTTTCCTAACACTCAGTGTTCATTATAGAATTTCTTTTAACTTTCTTACCTAACAGTAATAAGTGACATGAAGATGGTTTATTTGTGAAGGCTATCTTCTATAAATCTATCTGGGATAAGTTTCACCTTCCTCCCATTATTCAGCTACCATAAGGACAAAAAATGGAAGTTCAAGAGACTCCAAATTTAGTAAACCCTCAGTGTAAAAGAGGGCTCCAGTACCCTATCTGCCTCTCTGGGTTTGTTTTCACTTTTGACCTCCAAGGGTGCTTGCTAACTTATCAATATGCTTAAACAAGCTAAGAATTGGGTTAACTCCAACTCATAGTGGTTCTGTAGGACAGCACAAGAGTCTCATTTGGCCTTGCTGTGCTGTGATGAGTGTCTACAAATGATCTTTCTTAAAGTCTTTGAATGCCTGCAAAGTGTATTTTGTGATTTTAGGAGACATAAATCTTGGTTTCATAAATGGTCTTGATAACTCATTCAATTTCTTTTTGTGCTTGCTTTGCAGTGTGCTAGATCAGCACAAGGGGCACAGCTGAAAGATACAGTATCTAAACACAAACCAAACTAAGCCCACTACTGACTCACAGTGACTATATTTGGTTTCCAAAGTTGTAAGACTTTACAGGAAGAGATTGACCTTCTTAAAGGAACAGCTGACAGACAACTTCTTAAGAGAGTGCCTTATTTAGGGAGTGGGGAGCATAAAGTAATAAACAGATTAAGTTGGTTGAAAGGAGAGGAAAAAATTAAACCTATTAAGGGTTTCCAAAAATGAAAGTTAAAGAAAAAAAAAACATATTCAATACATACAATGAGATGTAGTCAGGAACAAGAACAATAACAACATAAAAGAACATCTACTGAGTTTCAGTGAGCTTTCTAAACAAAACTATCTCATCAATCATTGTGTAGTTAAAGACCCCGACTGTTCTCTACATGTATACTTCTTCCAACTCACTAATAGGTAAAATGCAAGAGAGCAGGACTTCTCCCTTATACTCTCTCTTTGGTATTTTGCTTTAGCTCATGGAATACAAACCATGCCTGGGTTTTGAAATCTGGTTGGAACTTGAGGATGCGGCAGAATGCTCCCTGCTCAGCCCTTTGGTCTGTGGAGACTCAACGGCACTTAACAACGAGAGAGAGCTCAGTTGGCTAGTGGACAGAAAGTGATGCTACCAAGCTAAGGGTGAGTGATTTTAATCTGCAGCCCTTAGGTCTGGTTTTAATTGTTTTTGGTCACACATTCTTCTAAGTGGTATAGCACTGACCTGTCCACTTGCCATACAGAGGTAACTCGTGGTTGTTGTGATGCTGAACACTGTGACACTGATGTGTCAAATGCAATAATGGCTACCCATGGCGGACAGTGTTTGGTGGCGCTCCCCGTTTAAAACAAACTTGGAAGCAGGAGTGCCATCCACTTCCATAATAGCTTGCCTCCAGAAACCCTATGAACCTGGAAAAAGGATAAAAGTTATATAAGTGTTCAGGTCTTTCATTTATAGGGTACCTGTGAGTCATCTAGGACTTGATGGCACTTAACAACAACAACATCTCTACCAAGTGTCTGTAGACTGACAGACTTTTGGAGGAACATTTTACAGGTGACAATACTTATGATGAGCTTTTGTTTTGTTTTGTTTTTCTATAAACCTATACTAATATGAAGCTCTGCTGGCTTAGTGAGAAGTTGCCCTGTCAACCCAAAGGCACATGATTTGAATCTACCAGCTGCTTCATGGAATAAATACAGGCATTCACTGTGAAGGCAGCTATGAATTGGTTCTGATTCAACAGTATGTAATAACAACAACAGCAGCAACAACGTACTGAGAGTATTTGTTGCTTGTGTTGTTGACTCATAGTCTTTATATGTATACATTCTCCTTCATAGTTTTAAATAATTTCCAACCTAGCATCTTTATAATCTTGCTTTACTAACTTCCAGCATTTCTTATTTATCAGGAAAAGTTTATTATCAGTCAGAACTCCTAACTTTTATAGTCTTTTCTTTCTATTCAATAGCATCTAAGGGAAATAATTATCCCATGGGCTTGTCAAAAGAACAGGAAGTCTGTCTTGGAAGAAGTGTAATGAGCATATTCCTCAGAGGCAATGAGGGTGAAACTGCCTCACATATATTGGGCCTGCTGTTAGGCGGGGCCAGCCCTTGAAAAAAGACCGCATGCTGGACAATGTGGAGGGCCAGACAAAGAGAGGAAGACTCTCAGGAAGATGGATTGACACAGTTCCTGTAACAATGGGCTCGATATAGCAGAGATCGTGATCATGGCACAGGAAAGGACAAGAGTCAGATTTGTTGTAAACCACTATGAACATGAACAATGATGAATTGTTGTTGACTCAGTGGCATCTGAAAACAACACTGTGACATCTAATTTAATGATAAATTTGTTTCTAGTTTTAATTCATTAGTTTATATTTGTTTCAGTTTGGTCTTAGTACTCTTGAAAAATTCTCATTTGTTTAAATATATTTTGTGCTCCAAGTTAGGTCTTTCTCCTGGCACTGTTATGTATTAAAAATTGGAGGTGAATAATCTCTCCATCGTTGCTTTATTACCAGCTCTGTGTGTTTCATCTTGTATGAGTTCTTCTAGGTGACTTTCTCTTTCAAGTCATGGATTTTTCTCTTTCATTTTCTTCAATACAATGTTTATTATACATCATCTTAAAGAAAACACAAATCTTTACCACTGCACCAATAAGCAATCTTGTGATAAATGGAGAAATGCTTATAGTTGCCAAAATCAAGGCCCAGGGAAGCATTAGCCAACAAATCAAAGAAGATTGTATTGCACCAATCTATTGTCAAGGACGTCTTTAAAGTGCTAAAGAGTGTCAATAACATTTTAAGAACTAAGGTTCACCTGATCCAAGCCATTCTTCAATCATTTCATATACATCTAAGAGTTGGTCTGTGGATAAAGAAGACCAAAGAAGAATTGTAGTGTTGACTAAGAATAATGAATACACCATGGACTGCTTAAAGAACCAGAAAATGTATTTTGAAAGATGTACAGCCAGATAGACTGCTCCTTAGAAACAAGGACAGTGAGACTTCTCATGTATTTTGGGCATATTGTCAGGAGAGGCCAATTTCTGGAGTAGGACAACATGTTTGAAAAAGTAGAAGCTTAGTGAAAGAGAAGAGTCTTAATAAGATGAGTTGACACAATGGCTAAAACAATAGATGTAAGTACAGCAGAAATTGTGAGGATGGTGCGGTTGTGCAGAGTTTAATTCTGTTGTACATGAGATAACGTGGAGGCAACATGTCAGCTCCTAAAACTAACAACCACCCCAAAATTGATTACAATTCTCAAATTTACAAATTTTATTATATCTCTTCTTTCTGAGGTGTGAAGTTTTAATATTTCTTTAGTCTTTCTTGACTTATCTTTGTTTTTTTTTTCTTTTTCCCTTCAAAAGCCCTTGTTTTTCTTTAATGAAGAGTATTTTTTCATTTTTCTTAAGGCATGCAACATATTTTTTTTGTTTCCTCCCTCACATTGTCTCATCAATTTAATTTTTTTCCTGAGAAAATTTATGTCTCTGTTGCTGATTTCCTTAGCAATATTTCTTAGTTTTGATTCTTCACAAAGCTCTTCTGAGTATTTATTGGAAAATGAAGGTAACACTAGCAGAAGACTGGAAATAAAGCAGAGGGGAAAGCTGAGCAAAGTGAAATCATAGAGACAATTTCCTCGTGTGTGACTGGAGACCCATTCCATTGGGTGTCCTGCAAAAGTCAGAATATAACAAACTCTCAGTTACTCTACCCAAGCAACTGGGGACTATTTATGTGCCACTTTCCTTTAATCAGTTTTTGAGGCTGCTTCTAGGGAACATATCTTTAACAGGCCCAGCTGCAGAAAAAGTCTTGAGAAATGTCTTGAGAAAAAATAAGGCAAAGAAATACAGACATTGGGATTAGACTAACATAGCCGGAACCTGTGAGAGCACAGACATAAAGACAAGACCCCAATGATGATATCTGTTATGGAATTCGCACCACTACTATCAAGTGGATTCTGCCTAATATCTTAAATCTATTATGTTTTCTAAACTGTAATTCCTTACAGGAGGAAACTGTCCATCTTTCTATTATGTATTTCAACCATTGACCTTTTGGTTAGCAATACAAGCTAATTCATTATGTCAGCAGGGATCTTTATGACATCATTATATTTCTTTATTTGTTTTAGAACTTTTTGAGGGTAATTTAACTTTTTAAATTATTGTTCTCTGTGCTTTAGATGGATTATTCTAATAATTATGTAGCCTTAGAACTCATAGTCAAGAATATATGCTGCTCCAATCTGAAAAGGATAAAATTGATTCATGGGATCATCTAAAGATTAAATCCATGTGTGCATCAAAAACTTTTTTCCAACAGAGTGAAAAAAAAACCTACAGACTGGGAACAAACATTTGGTAATACCATCTCAGACCAGAGTCTTATAACAAAGTTTCCAGAATACTCCTGGGCCTACACAAGACAAAGAGTGATAACCCAATTATAAAATGGGCAAAAGACATGTAAAGAATTTTTGCAGATGAAGATCTTTGAATGGCAAACAGACACATGACGAAATGTTCCAAATCACTGGCAATAAGAGAGATGCAAATCAAAACCACAATGAGGTACCAGCTCACTCCAATAACAGTGACAAAGTTTAACAGGGCAGCAAGTAATAAATGTTAATGAGGATGTGGTTAAAAAGGGACTCTTGCAAATTGTTGGTGGGATTGTAAAATAGTATAACCATTCTGGAAGGCAGTTTGGAGCTTCCTCAAAAAGCTGAACATTTTCTCCATACGACACAGCTATTCCACAACTTGGCATATACACTGAGAAAATGAGAACTGAGGCACAAATGGAGATTTGTACACCAATGTTCATAGCAGCATTATTCATCATCCCAAGAATATGGAAACAGTCCAAATGTCCAACCACAAATGGATAGATTAAGAAATTATGGTACAGTCACACAATGAAATAGTATGCAGCATGCAGGAACAATGATTTTATAGATTATTACCTAACTTGGGAGGAACTGGAAAGCATTATGCTGAGTGAAATAGCTCAGTCCCACAAGGATAAATATTGTATAAAACCTTTACTGTAGAATGAGTATAAAAATCCAAGAGGAGTGGGAAAGGATGAAAGCAGAGGGATGAGGATATACAGGAGGAAGAGAAGGGGATTAATCTTAGGGTTGTACAATTTGATGGGTGGGGGTGAGGGAAATTGAAAGAATCTCTTCTCTAAAACAATATATTTGAATTCAGTAAGTAAACTCATGTAAAATTTTAAAAAATAAAGAAAAGAATTAAAAACAAAAGAATATATGCTGCCCTTTGGGAATCTTGTCCTGTGGCTATATTGGGGACAGTGAGCTGCTAAACAACTTTGACAACATCCTGTTGCATAGATATGTCTATCTCCTTATTCCCAGAACTTGGTTTGATAAAAGCTTTAGCCATAGGCAGTGTCTGGAAATGTTTTTCCAGTCCCATTTCATAATCTAAAGAGCCTTGCTTTGAGCCTTCTTGTTTACCATGAGGAATGTGAAATTCTGCCTGTCATCACCTGCTTCCTAACTTGAAGCATAACAAGCTTGTGTATTTAGACCTTTTCACTGCTTTTCATTTTTTCCTCACTTCTACTTTTCAAAGTTACTTGTTCTGCCTCGTAGCTTGCTCTTCTACTTTCGTATTTTACCTCTTATCGATAAATGTTTACCAAGCACAGTCTTACTATGCTATACTGGTTAGATATTTATTACTGTATTTTAAATGAAATTGGAATTTTTTTTAAAAAAGTTTAAATTATGTGTTTTCAAATTCTTACTTAAATGAAATCAGTCATTCCTAATGGAAAAGAGTATTTGCAAAGGAACTAGGGGGAGTTCTTTTCTTTTAACTCCTTTTCTTGTATGTATCCTTTTTAATTATTTTTCCCCTCATAACTGTCTTTTTGAGGTTGCAGTAAGGGACAGCCAATATGAATTTTTGCTTCATGGTTTTGTTTTTTTTTAAATCTATACGTATAACCTTTTCTGTACTCCAAATATGTCATCCTAAAAATAAATCAAAGCTTCTGATATTCACTGTTGGCTTAGATGCTATCAAAATAATTTACGCAATTTTTAAGATGCAGATAACTAAGAAATGGCCCAAGTGAATAAATGAGACTATTAAGAGGTTGAGAAACCAAATATCCCAGGATGGAAAATTAAGAGTTATGGAGAATAAGGAAAGATATCATTCCTTGACTATGTAGATAACTGTAATGAGAGTAGAGTAAATCTTTATGTTTCCTATCCAACTTTGCTTATGCCCATCATCATTTCTCTAGGCTCATCAATATGAGTATTCATCAGAATCTCTGTATTTTGTACTTATGGATAAAGTACAAAGGATACAAAGATAAAGTGATTACAGCTTCCCAAGATTAATTCTACCGATTGTATGAACAAAAGAAAAGCCATGCAAAACAAGGTCTAATCCGGGTAACAGAGAGGACATTTGGATGGCCAACAGGCACATGAGGAAATTATCAAAATCACTGGCAATAAGAGAGATGCAAATCAAGATAACAATGAGATAATATTCACCTCAGAACCAGTAGCAAAGTTTAACAGGACAGCACGTAATAAATGTTGCAGAGTTTGTGGAGAGATTTGAACTCTTAGGCAACTGCCCTGGAAGGTAGCTTGGCATTTCCTCCAAAAGCTGAACATAGAAATCCCACATGATCCAGCTATATTGCACTGTTATGAATATACCACAAGGAAAAGAAAACTGAGACACAAATGGAGATATGTACACCTATGATCATTGTAGTGTTATTCACAATAGCAAGAAAACGGAAAGAGCTCAAATACACACCAACAAACAAATGGGTTCATAAATTTTGGTACATTCACACAATAGAATACTATGTAGTACTAAGGAGCAACAATTGTGTAAAATACTGCATAACATTGGAGAATCTAGAGTGTAACGCTGAGTGAACTGACTCAGCCTCCTAAGAACTAATAATGTAAAAGACCATTATATCCTTCTAAACTAGAAAAAAAACTAGTAGGGTGTATATAAATATTGACAAGGGTAAAGGGAAAGGAGAAGGGAGCAAGAAAAAGATAGGAATGGAAATCACTAGGATAGTAGAATTTAAAGATTAGTGGAGTAGGGAGGGTTTAAGAAATAGGAGGGATTGAATGGGCACTTGAAAAGACAGGGTAATAACTGGTATAAATTGATTATATGAAACATAATGCAAATGAAAGACTGTATAAAATAAAATGTGTATCAATGAAACACATTATTAATGAATTATTGTATGAAAATCAATAAAAATATTAAAAATAAGAGAATCTCCTGTTAGGGCACTTAGTCAAAGGCTGAAATTCTTGTTAAGAAACATTCCTCTAAAAGTATTATATTTTAGGGCATTATTTTTATCGTAGGAGTATGCAATGAGGGTTGCAGAGTGGATTATATTTGGGGGTAAGGGGGGGGGTGTGGGGAGGCGAGGGGGGGGATTGTGTACCAATGAGGGAGTTTTTCTTTTGCTTTTCAAGGAGAGGAGCAAACGGGGGGGGGGAGGGGTTTGTGCGGGGAGAAGGGTGCAACAATGAATGAATGGAATCCCAAAATCTCTGTAGATGTTCATTGAAATGAAAAATAAACAACCTAAATTAAAAAAAAAAGAAAGAAACATTCCTCATTTTTACTTGGATCTGTCAAGACAACTTGAACAAATAAACACTCATCCAGAGTAACCCTACATTTCTCTATATGTGCCAAGTAAGATTAAATAAGCACTAAATCCGCTGGTACAAAAAAAAATTGATTGTTTGACAAGGTAGGTATTTTGGAAAGTACTAAGACTCTACAAGGGAAAAAAAAAGTGAATAGACTAAAAGAAAGCACTGCACTGGGCAAAGAAGGGGAAGAACTGTCTGGAAGGAATGCATGTTTAAGCATTATATGTATGACAATAATCTAGAACAAGAGATGCACTGCAAGGTGGAGTGGGCATGGAGAAGGCTAGAGGAGGGAGGAAAATGCACAACAATGAGTGAATGAAAACTCAGCATTTCTCTAAACTTTTCTTAAAATCACAATACAAAGAAAAAGAAAACAGTAGTAGAATTTACAATCAGTAGAAAATGAAAGAATCTCAATTTAGAGATAGTTATTTTAAAGTGAGAGAGAGACCGAGACAGAGAAACACACACACACACAGAGAGAGAGAGAGAGGGAGAGAGAGAGAGAGAGAGAGAGAGAGAGAGAGAGAGAGAGAGAGAGAGAGAGAGAGAGAGAGAGAGAGAGACTGACTGGCATGGACCCACATGGAGATCCATGAAGACTAAGGACTAAAAAGGAAACTGATGTTACTAAATTTGCATTGTGCACAAGACAAGGTGTTTAGGTTCTTATATCTGTTAGTTAAGTGTAAACCACTAAGTGTAAAGCCTACCAGCTAAACTTTAGTTTACTGATAAAGAAACTGAGCTAATCAGAGTCAGAAAATAACAGAGCCAAAAAGGAGATAATTTATGTGTGTCTACAAAATTTATGCTCTTTGTACTAGAGTACAGGGGTATGTATTTAGCCAGATTGATAGGAGAGCTTAAGTAATGTATGTTTATATTTGTGCACTTGCAAATAACAATCACCAAAATATGCAAACAAAATAAAACAACTTTCATAGAGGCCATTCTGACTTGTACCATCTACTCATGTGTGATGGAAGAGAACTATACTCTGTGAACTTGTCAGTGGCTGATGTGTTGAAATAGGCCATAAGGTGTCTCTAGGTGGACTGGAACTATCAATCTTTTGGTTGTAAGTTGATTGCACTGACTATTTTCCCCAATGAGAGACAGGGGATACAGTTGCAATTGCATGGCATTAGATCAGAACGGACTCATAGCTGACCCTCCAGAGAGTTTTCAGAGGGAGTAAACCACAGGGGATGAGCATGAAGTAAATACACTCAGTTATAATTCTTACTACTGTTATTAATATGCACACCGTCCATGAGAATTAGAATAGATCCTGTGCTACCAATATAAGAGTCAGTTTAGTGATTGTTTATTTTTTTAAATAAAATTTAATTTTAATTGTGATTTTTATCAAACATTTACAGAGAAGTTAGACTTTCATTCATTCATTTTTTAGTTCACATTGCAATTTTTTAAAATTTGTTTTTATTTTATATTTGTTTGCATACACTGTGTTTCATTCATATACACTGTGTCTCACACATCCTTCATTCCCAGTGTATTTCATACAATCATTCTCATGTATTATCTTTTATAAAATTCATGATTGATCTATGCCCTTGTCAAGTCCCCAACAGATCTTTCCTAATTTCTTCATCCCGTCTTACAGCTCACCAAATTCCATAACCACATTATTTCCACTCCTCCTCACCTTCAGCCCTCCTTTGGACGTTTGTACACATCTTACCAGTTATCCTTCTATTTTTTATAATTATGATATTATGCAGTATTTGTCCTTATAAAACTGAGTTAGTTCACTCATCATTATGCTCTCCAGCCTCTCTCAGGTTATATAGTATTTTTTGAGATCTTTGCTCCTGAGCACTGCATAATATTCTGCTGTGTAACTGTACAATACCCAGCCCGTTCATTTGTTGATCAACATTTGAGCTGTTTCCATTTTCTTGCTATTATGAATAATGCAGCTATGAATATAGGTGTACATATATTTGCTTGTGTCTCAATTCTATTTTCCTTGGGATATATTCTCCCAGCAGTGTAATAGCTCGATCATATGGCATTTTTATGTTCAACTTTTTTAGGAAATGCCAAAATGCCTTCCAGAGTGATTGTACCTTTACAATCCCACCAACAGTGCAGAAGAATTCGAATCTCTAGTCTTCTCCAACATTGATTTCTTACTCTCCTATTAAACTTTGTCACTGATACTGGGATGAGATGGTATGTTATTGTGATTTTGATTTGCATCTTTCTTGTTACCAGTGATTTTGAGCATTTCTTCATGTGTCTGTTGGCCATCCAAATGTCTTCCTCTGTGAAGTCTTTCCATGTCTTTTGCTTATTTTGTAACTGGGTTTTCAGACTTTTTCTTGAGGAGGCCTTATTGTATTCTATTAGACCTCTCTCTGAGATGGTATTACGAAATGTTTTTTCCAGCTCAGTAGTTGTTTTAGGAAGCTCTGGTGACCTTATTGTCATAGGGAGTTACGTTATTAACCCAAAGGTTGCACCTCTCTGGCTGTTCAAATCAACCATGGCTCTCTGTAGGAAAAGGTTAGCCATCTCTTCCCACGCAATTTAGAGCCTCAGAAACCCACTAGAGTTTCAGCTGTGAGTTGGTTCAGACTGGACAGCAATGAGAGTGAGTAAGTATCGGTTTCTTTTGAGCTGGTTGTGGCTCTTGGCAGTTCTACATGTAGAGTAGAACTCACAAGGCTGTGACCTTTCAGTAGCCAATCATCAGGCCTGTCTTACGAAGCACCCCTATATGTTCATACCACCAAACTTTCACCTAGTTTTCACGTGCTTGCCTTTTGTGCTACCCACAAAACTTTTTACTACTATTTCAAATGGCCAATCTAAAACAGAAATTGTCCGATTTATTGGGGTGTTCAGAGATTGCCCCTCCAGAGAGCAAAAACAACCTAGCTTGTCCTTTGTTTGTATATGCAGTGAGGTTTCTCTGTGTGTTACTAGTCTTTAGGACTCTTAATGTTGAACTTAACTCATTCAGCTCTTCAGATTCACTCATTATAAAGGATGGTTAAGGAGAAAGAAGTAAGAGTGGAAGGGCTCACTTAGAGGATTAAACATCAGAACATCACCACATTCAGGACTAACCTTGGCTTACAACTCCCAGTAGCTTTCTGAATAAATAGCCATGGAAGAACAGAACAGTGCACTTTGGGTTTTCTCTGACTGAAAGCCCTGAAAAAGTACTTGGTGCAGTTGGGAGGGGGTGAGCTGGGAATAGGGCTCCTCATCCCTCCGTTTCATAGCATTCCTCACTCTGTGCTCTGGGCTGTTTTGGCTGCCTATAACTCACCGCAGAGTATTTTGTTCCTTTTACTTTAACTTTGTGACTTTTTATAGATCACTCTTTTCTTTTACAGAAGACCAGAGGCTCTACTTGCATAGGAGTCCCAATGAAATTGCTACATTTTAATTAAATTTACGCAGCTTTTATTACACCAGTGGGTAGCCTTCACTACCACTTGGAGAAACCCCAGAGCCATCAGATGTACTTCACATGTAATTAATCTCTAATGCTCGATTTTGTAAGATATGTAATAACGCTGCCTGGATAGAAATGAGAGCTTCAAAGAAGAGTCATATTAAAGATGAAGAGGGAAGCTTTGGGAAGAATTGGTTTTCAAGAGAGCAACTAAGTGTGAACTTTATTAAAAGGAAAAGAAATAATGGGAATATCTTGCATTAAGTAAAAATGCTTGACATACTCAATTTTTCAGCTTCTTTTATTTTGCCCCAGACAAATGTTCCAGGGTTTGTTTGTACAATGTACACCATGTATAATGTTATATTTATAGCCTTATAGATTTAATATTTGGGCAAGGAGAATTGCTGTACTTAGGAACTGTAGAACGAAAGAAAATCTTATTGTGACTAGAACCTTGAATAAAATGCAAATCTCTTTCCCTGAAAAATGTTTGGGTTACTAACTTTAATCTCAGGGTTTTATTTTTAATTATCTATGTAACAAATTACATGTTAAAATGCTATCAAGAGTGCTTATGCTGCATTTTTCTTTATTCCTTAAAATACATGTTCCCTTGGAATCTCAGGGAACAGTGGAAGAGACTAAAGAAGGCATTAATATACCCACCCTTCCCCCCACACCCCCGTTTTTAGAAAACCTGAAATGAAGCTCTGTAGTGATCAATTTGTTTGCCCAAGGTCAACCAAGTGGCTAATGCAGACTAAGTTTTCTCATTGATATTTGAATGGCCTTTTCACATTGACTCTCTACCATTCTGATTTACTGTCATATCTAAAGCTTTTGAAAACTATCTGTATATCCAAATATGGGGGGGAAATCACCCAGACTAAATCTTACCATTATAGTCTAAAAAATCCTCAGCAATTACCCTTCCTTATGGAAACTCTTGTTTTCACCTCACTGTCCACTTGGATTCTCCATGTAGCTTACTTAACAATATCTTTATCCTTGTCTCTAACAGCACTAACCTCATCTCTTCTTTCTCACTCAATAGTTATATTCACTTAACCAAGTTCTTTGAGTCTACTTAAAACGTCTTTGGTCCCACCTGTCTCCCACACTGTTCATTCTTCCTCTCAGTCATCAGATCCTCTTTTCTGAATAGGCCCTTGGATCATAATTTTCATTCTCTTCACTCATTATAAGTTGTGGTCAACTCAACAGCACCCGACAACAACAAACAAACAACTGTTCTCTACATTGTGGGAAAGATTATTGTTGGTACATAGTCATTCAGTCATAATTTCTCTCCATATAAAACTTAAATTGATTGCATTGCAATTTGAATGTAATGTTTAAACTTACTGGCAAGTTATGCAAGAAATTCCACACCTGAACCCCGGATCTCTTTGTTCTCCTTTTCTTGCTCTCATTGGCTCTAGGTTGTACCCACCGAGGGCAGCCGTCCTATCATTCCTCGAATGCAGAATGTCCGTCTGAACCTTTGCCTTGCTCTGCACTCTTCATCTTCTGTTCATAGCTTCTTCCTCTTTATTTATCTAGATGCATGTGGAAAAATTCTGACCATTTTTTATGAATCACGTGAAATGAAATTTTCCAAGACTCCTCCTTTTCAAAGTGTGTTGATCTATTTTTTTTTTATATTCTAAAAACTCCTTTATTACAAACTTTTCACATTGTGTCCTGTTTTTTTACTTAGTAACTGATGTTTGGAGGGCAGTGTTGGGCAGTGTATGGAAGTATCAGGCTCCTGTAAATATAGCTCAACTTCACAGAAGTGATGTAATTAGAATGAACATTCTCATCATATTTACTCATAATAGAAATTGAAATTCAATCTTTTTATCTTCACTTTTGATAATTATCTTTCAAGCCTCTTGGAGAAGAAGAAAAAATTAATACAAAGAATAAAGTTTTTTAATAAAAAACTTAATACAATAAAGTGACAGACAACAGGGGATGAAGAGAGAAACAGGACCTAGTTCTATTTAGATCCAGTACAGTGTTTATCTTAGCCCCTGGAGCCCCGTAATGCCCACTCAAGGGCACAGCAGCCATAAATATAACTATATTAATGAGCAAAGGGTTAATATAAACGGTAAAACACATGTCTGATGAGTCTTCGCTGGTTATCTTAATAAACCTAAGCTAATTTTTGTCTCCTTAGTCTCAGAGACTATTAAATGCTCTTTACTTGTTAGCAAATACTCTTCTCTACCTTTTTTAGTCTTTAGTTCTAAATTATCAATTGATGCCATGCACCAAGAGCAAAAGTTGCTAGTTAAATGATAGACAGATTTCAGTGAACATCCTTCTCTTCAGGATTTTGGTCTCTTCTGTTAGCAATTCCTCAGAAGCTCTCAGATGATACCAGATAGACATTCTCATCTTTTCATTTCTATGTGAGCTGGAAATACACTTACTTCACCAGTTACAGGTTTTCCCAGCATTGTTTTTATTTTCACTGTGAATTAGGGCTATCTTTCCTAAGGAACAATATTGTTGTAAAAGGGGGAAAATATACTCAGATAAACTCTCCGTAAAACCAGTTTATTGAGTGCCCGATTACTATCTAGGTCCTGGAGTACTAGAAACTAAAGGCATAAAGAGTAACAGAATCATGTCAAGGATCTCTGGCAGTGTAGTTCATAGCAGTGAACTGATAAACAAAAGGCCACATGTCTCTGAGGGAGAAGGATGGGCAAGCTCTTCTTTCTCCCACAGATTTTCAACCTGGGACCCTGACAGCCATGAGTCAGTGTCAGCTAGATGGCAGTGAGTATGACTCAGAAAGGACCATGTTTGTCTTCAAGAATTTACCAATCCAGTTGAGTGACAAACAAGTAGGCATGTGATTTGTACTAAGTGTGATCGGTGCACAGGACTAAGTGCATGTTGTTGTTGTTGTTGTTGTTGTTGTTATGTGCCCTAAAGTCAGAACCTACTAATAGTTTACCCTTTGATGGATGAGTTTTCAGGTGTCATAAATTGCACCTAAATTGCACCTGAGGAGATTGATTGTCCATCTTTCTCATGCAAAGCAGCCCGTGGATCCAAACTACTCACTTTTGAGTTGGAAGTGCAATTCCATACCACTAAGTCACCAGAGTTCCCTGGTGCATAGGCTTCTCCAATAAATAGTAGAAAATGAGATTAACTCACTCAATCATTGGGAGTGGGAAATAAAATTAACCCTGTAACTACAACACATTCTGGTTTGCTTCACTTTAAAAAATGTCTCTACTACGATATTGGAGCTCTGGTGGCCTAATGGTAAAAACTGCACTGCAATCTTGAAGATACACAGTTGGAAGCCACCAGCTGCTCTACAGGAGAAGGATGGGCAGTTTCCTCCCATGAGATTAACTATCTCTGAAAACCTATTGGAGGGTTGACTATAGGTCAGTTCCAACTTGATGGTAGACAACAACTACTATCTTAGGGAGTAAGAGGGACATGATACTCCCATGAAATTTATAGTCTTTGAAAACCCGCTAGAGGGTCAGGGATAAGTTGTATAATGTCCCTCAACAGTGCATAACAATAACAACACTATACAGGGACCGAGGGAATATCTCACTTGAGAGCTCCCAAAATTACTCTCAGTGTCATAAAGAAAAATGTTGTTGATGTTAAGTGTTATCACGTGGCATATGCTTTATGGTGACCCTGTGAATGACAGATCTGAACCCTGTCCTTCCCTGTGCCATTGTCATCATCTCTGATATACATGGGCCGTAGCCTACAATCACTGTGTCTATCTCATTGAAGCTTGTCCCGTGTTCACATTTCCAAGTGTGATGTCCTTCCTCAGAGAATAGCCTATCCTAACAACATGACCAAACTATGTGAGATGAAGATTTTCATCTTTGCTTCCAGAGAGCATTCTGACAGCACTTTCCCCAAGACATATCTGTTTGTTCTTTAGGCAGTAGTTTTCTTCAACGCCACAGCTCAAAGGTATCAATTCTTCTGTCATCCTTATTGACTGTCCAGCTTTCAGATGCATAGCAAGTGATTGAAAAGACGATGGCCTGCATCTAGCACATGTTACTTTTCAAACTGATATCATTGCTCCTCAGTAATTTGGAAAGATAACTGACAGTAGACTTGGCTAATGCAAAATGTTTCCTGATCTCCAAAATTCTGTTACCAAAGATCCAAGGATTAATTGTGAATCCAAGTAAGATGACATAATTGACAACTTCAATCTTTTCTCTCCATCTATCATGATTTTACTTTTTTTCTCCAGTGAGGTAAGGATTTTTTATGTTGAGATGCAATCCCTTTTGAAGGTTTTAATCTTCTGGGACAAGTGTTTCAAGTCCTGTTCACTTTCAGCAAGCAAGGCTATGTCATCTGCATAGTACAAGTTATTGACAAATCTTTCTTCAATCCTGATGTTTCATGTTTCTTCATAGAGTTCAGCTTTTTGAATGATTTGCTCAGCATACAGATTGAAGAGGTATGGAGAAAGGATTCAACCCTAACACACATCTTTCCTGATTTTAAGCCAGACACTGTTCCCTTGCTGTACTCACACAGCAGCTTCTTGCTCTAGGTATAAATTTTGTATGAGCAAAATTAAGTGGGTGGTCTTTCCCGTTCCTCTCAATGTTAGCCATAATTTGTTATGATCTGCACAGTCAAATGCCTCTCCATAGTCAATAAATGCAAATAGACATTCTTCTGGTATTTTCCACTTCAGTCAGGATCCATCTAACATCAGCAACGATATCTTTGGGGACACACCTTTTCTAAATCTAGCCTGAACTTCTAGCAGTTCTCCTTGTACTTTTCTTGCCATTTTAAAATGATCTTCAGCAATATTTTGTTTGCATGTGATATTAATGATATTGTTTGATAATTTCCTCCTTCTGTTGAATTCTTAGGAATGGTAATTAATATGTATCTCTTCTATTTAGTCAAGCAGGTAGTTAGTTATGTGCAAAGTCAGGGGTTCATATACTGAGGTGCAAGGTCAGGGCTGCATCTGTTAGTTAAAACATGTCAATTGGTGTTCTATCAATTCTTGGGCCTTATATTTTACTGATCCCTTTGGTGCAAGTTGAACTTCATTCAAGACCGTTTACTTTTGTTCTTATGATACTTTCTAAATTCTTTCAGCGTCAGCCAATTCTTTTTGGTATAATGATTCTGTATGTGTTCTATCATTATTTGGTGTTTCCTGGATCATTCTATATTTTGCACATAGCATAGCTAAGTATTGCAATTGGAAGCTTGGATTTGTTTTTCATTTCTTTCAATTTGAAAAGTGTTGAATGGATTTTCCCCTTTTAATTCTCCAGCTCCAGTCACACGTTCTGTTATAACAGTAGGCTTAGTCTTCTCGAGTTGCCCATTTTGAAATCATCTGTTCATTTCTTTTACTTCTGTATATCTCTCCTTTATATTGGCTTCTCTATATGCTGGTGCAATTTTCATAGTCTCTCTGTCTTCCAAGTTGGTCTTTTCCTCCTCCACTATTTTGTAAGAATCTTTTGCTATCTTCATAGATTGTATCTTCTATATCATCCCATAATTCATCTGATCTTAAGTTATTAGCATTCATTCTCAAAATTATTTGAGAGATAATTTTTAAATTCAACTGATTTAGACTTATGGTCATATTTTGGGTTTTGCGGGATTGTTTTAATTTTCTTCAGCTTCTACTTGAACTTGCACGTGAGTAAATTATTTAGTCAGCCCCTGGCCTGGTTTTGACTGCTGATACTGAGATTCTCTAGTGATTATTTCCCCAGATGTAGTCAATATTGTACCTATGAAATAAACAGTGAAAAATGTAAGAGTTACTAAATATTTTCTAGGTGGCAGAGAAGGGATTTTAACAATATCTTTCAATAAAATCCCTTCCTCATTTTCCTTTCAACTATCCTTTACTGCATTTACACTCTACCCTCATTCAGACTCCACTCAAAGCAAGAGCTCAGATTCTGTGATAACAGTTTCTTTGTTGGAAGACTTACTATCAGAAAGAAGAAGATTTAGAGAAAAGGATGAGGATTATGCAAAGACTTTTACACTAGCACTTGCCTTTTTTTCTCTTAAGGATTATGATCTGTTCAGAAGGAAATAATGGAGAATAAATTTTTTCTCCTCTTTTTACAACAATAAGGATTTTTTAAGGTTACTATTCCCACTCAATAGTTATACATAAATGCAGCAACAGTTATTTATGATAGCTTCAAAGT
The DNA here is from genome assembly GCF_000299155.1 of Elephantulus edwardii. Lineage (NCBI taxonomy): Eukaryota > Metazoa > Chordata > Mammalia > Macroscelidea > Macroscelididae > Elephantulus > Elephantulus edwardii. The sequence continues at coordinate 12,999,855 of NW_006399776.1, forward strand.
ATAAGTTACAAGTTTTCAACATATGAAAAAAGTTAACAAAACCCCAAAACTCTGTTACTTTTATGCAGCAGAATACTATTCAGTATAAAATAACAAGCTCAGTTAAAGAAACCAGACACAAAATAATATACTTTATGAGTCTTTTTATTCACAATGTTCAGTAAAAGCAAATATACAGAGAGAGGAAGTAGATTAGTGGTTGCCCAGGCCTTAGGTAGGAATGTGGAGTGACTGTAAATGGGCATGTTTGAGGTGATAAAATGTTCTAAACTTGCTTCATAATAATAGTTGGACAACTCTACACTTACTAAAGATATTTGAATTATATATTTAAATAGGGTAGGTTTTATGGCATGTAAATTATACCTCAATAAGAATTTTAATGCAAAGAGAGTGTGACCATGTGGTTTGCTCTAGGAACTGAAAAGTGAGTGAATAGAATTGTCATCAAGATGACAATGTTGGTGGCCATATTGCTAGCCCCTCTATCTTTTTTTTATTGGCCAGTGGTTATAGATTGCGGTGAGTGGCTGTGGAAGTAAGTCTTGCAATGAATATTTTACCAGACACGGTTTCTGTCTATGATGAGCAAAACCCACATGCTACCTATATGAAGTGTGTATTGTGAAATAAAACAATCAATCATGTTGGATAAAGTCAGTGGGGATAAATGTGACTTAAAATACTAAATTCACACACAATACCTATAAGAGTTGTTAATATAATGATGGTTTTTGTTATAAACTTGGAATCTCACTTTTACTCTATAAACTGGGGTCATGGCACTAGGCATATCATTGCCAAAGTCAGATGGATCTTGGCTGAAAGCAGAGAGTGCCAGAAGGATGGCTATGTTTGTTTTCTTGACTATGTAAATACATTTGACTGTAGATCACAACAAATTGTGGCTAACTTTGGGAAAAGAAGAAATCAAGAACACTTGACTTTGCTCATGCAAAATCTCTATATAGATCAGGAAGCTGTTGTATAAACAGAAAAAGGGAACATTTCATAGTTCAAAATGAAAACAAAAAAGGGAGTCATCAAGGATGTATCCTTTATCCATTTGCTTTCAATCTATATGCAGAATAAATCATCTGAGAAGCTGGACTTCATGAAGACGAATGTAGCATCAGGATTGGAGGAAGACTCTTATACAACCAACCTACCTTAAGCAGCTGACATAAGCTTACTCACCAAAATAGAGGAGCACCTGAAGTGCAGAAGATCAAGGACTGCAGTCTTCAATATAGATTGCATTTAAGCATCAAGAAGACAAAGTTTCTCACCACCAGGCCAATTGGCAGCATCATGATAGTTACTGAAAAGCTTGAGATTGTCTTCCTCGGATTCAGAATCAACACTCTTGACCCCAGCAGCCAGGAAGTCAAAAGATGAGTTGCTTTAGGAAAGTATGCTGATAGTGACCTCTCCATAGTGTTAAGGAGCAATGATGTCAGCCTAGAGACCTAGGTGAACCTGATCCAAGCTGTGGTCCTCTAATTTGCTTTCCATGTGTCTGATAGCTGGATAAGGATGACATAAGGAGAATTGATGCCTTTGAATTTTGGTGCTGGAGAAGAAGATTGGACTTCCAAGAAAACAAACAGCTCTGTCTTGGAGGGGGTAAACCAGATTGCTTCTTGGAAGCAAGTATTTGAAACTCCATCTCATATACTTTCGGCATGTTGCAAGGAGGGAGTAGTCCCTGGAGAAGGACAGCATTCTTGGAAGGGTAAAGGGACAGCACAGGAGAGGAAAATCCTAGATGAGATGGGTTGATACAGTGACTGTGACAATGAAGTCAGGTGTGTCAGAGACAGTGAAATTGGCTTAGGGCAGGGTTCAGAACTATTGTTTACAGTGTCACAATGTATTATAGTTGAATCGACACCATATAACAATAACAACAGCACTGGATACAAAATGACTTTAGATTTCTTGCTTTATTCAGATTGTGTAGTTCACAATTCAGATAATTGTGGCTTTGAGGATACTACAGGTACCAAAGATAATGCATATTCTGCCTCATGTATGCCACATAACAAAACTTCAGCCTGTCATCAGCTGGTTCTCAATTTGTTTTAGGTTTATTCTCTTGTAAAAATGAGAGAAATAAAATCATGAGGTACATTGATCTTCTAAAAACAAAAAGTCATACTACTGCAAGGTGTCTGTGTCTCAGTTTGGCACCAGAATGATTAATGTTGTTATTTAATGACTGACGCTTTGGCATCCTCATTGCATGGCAGCAATTGAAAAATATGATCACATTGTGATATTTATGTTGGAGGCAAGCATTTTTGTTTTTCTACTTTGTATTTAATTCATTCAACACCCTTTTTCACTTCGTTGCACCCTCCCTTCCCTGGCAAGAATAAACTTATGCACTGAGCTTAGATCAGCTGTCAGAGTCTGTGAGCTCTATGAAGGTCCTAAATTTGGCAGAATACCCTCCCTTTCACAAGAGATATTCCAAATGAAAAAGCTGAGTGCACAGTTTGCCTCCCCTCACAACCCTAATTTTTCAAAAGTCTTTAAACTCCTTCCTTCTCCTTCAATTCTCCAGGGGAATTGCATTGATAAGGTTTCTGTTCATCAAAAGAGTGGAATGGCAGTGGCTCTGCAATTCCCAGGATGCCTCTTTCTGGAAAAGGGCGGCTTCTCCCCTGAGAAGCTATTATAAAGAACAGGAGTTCTCTAACTCCCATCATGAATGTATCACTCCACTTCAGTTATTGTTCCTGTGGATTAGTTTTTGCCTCTTCCTTCTGTCTCTCTCCCCTACCCCCGACCCTCCAGCAGTTTTAAAAATCCAATACCTAGGGAGTTTCAAATTGTATCTGAGCTATTGATTCTATGAGATGTTCATGCCCAATAGGCAAACATATACAACGTGGAGCCCAGAAAATGGCAAGTTGCTGAGGCAATAAAGAATAGAGTAAACCACAATATAGGCTATCTAAGGAAATGCATGAAATTGATTACGTGTTGTGATTTCAGAATTGGACAATGAGGTGACATGTGAAAACGCCTGTGTTATTATTCAGGGTGCTCTAGTAGTTTATTGGTAAGAAGGTGCATTGCCAACCCACAGTATACAGTTCAAATCCACCAGCTGCTTGCTCTGTGAAGGAAAGAGAAACAATCTCCTCCAGTGTGATTTGCTGCCTCTGAAAACCCACTGGAGGGGTAGCTATGAACCCCTTTCAACTCAATAGTACATAACAATATGCAGATATCAGGTGTTGTTCCTAATAATAATTTTTAAATCACCCTCAATGAATATGATAAATGGTGAAGAGATTGAGATTATTAACAGCTTTACTTTGCTTGCCTACACAATCAACACTCTTGGAACTAGTAGCCAGGAAATTAAAAGACAAATTACACTGGGAAAGTCTGCTGTCAGAGATGTCTCCAAAATACTGAAGAGCAAAGATGTCAGTCTGGAGACTAAGGTGCACTTGATTCAAGCGATTGTCTTTGCAATTACTTGCTATGTGTCAGAAAACTGAACAATGACTAGGGATGATAGAAGGACAATTAATACCTTTAAGATGTGGTGCTGGAGAAGAGAGTATTGAATATACCATGGACTGTTAGTATAATAAACAGATTCTTCTGAGAGGCTGAGATCAGGTTGCTCCTTGGAGGCAAGGATCCTGAAGCTCTATCTGACATACTTTGCAAGTATGTCATGTATGGACATTTTGAAGGCAGGATCAGTCCTTGGAAAGGGGCGTCATTTTTGGAAAGGTGGAGGGACAGTGTAAGAGAGGAAGACCCTCGATGAAATAGATTGATTCAATGACTAGGGTAATGGGGGTAGTTATGCCAGAGAAAATAAAAGTGGCACAGGATAGAGCAGGGTCTAAGGCTGTTGTACATATAGGGTCACTATGAATCGCAGGCAACTCGATGGCACATAACAACAACAACAACATGTAAAATATTAATATAATAACATGTTTAAAAATGAGTATTAACAGTGGTGTCCTTACTTTACCACATACCAGTTCTCTCAGAGACCTCCTCTCAAGTCAAACCATACAAAATACATAGTAATGTTTATTATGAACTTTACTTACATAATTAATGTATGGTAAACATAGTTTAAAAAGTAGGTTATGTGTGTTATTTCTTATCTTATATAGTTACTTAAAGCAACATTGTACTGTCACTCTTTTTTACACTGAATTATTAGTGACAAAGCAGATGTAATTTTGATTTTTCTCTTTTCCTATTTTTATTACTATTTAATTCTCAAAAAGTTATTGATATAAGTTCCAAAATGCTAATCACCATAATATTATAGCTACCGCTCCAACACATTTCAAAAAATTAACCACGATAAAACCGGTAGCAGCAACAAAATCAAGTTTGTGCTTGCAGAGTGTGAAGACAAAATCATGTAACCCAAAACCTTATGATTGGGTAATAATATATTTTTTTACAAGAAAACATTTTATTGTTGTCATGTACTAATGACTTGAAACTGACTCATAGTTCACTCTTCAGCTGATTTTATTTTTTTAATTTTTTAACTGAGTATTATAAAGAACTTGAATTTCCATTCATTCATTGTTGCACATTTTGCTCCCTGCCCCACCCCTGTTCACTTTTTTTCTTTGGAAAAAAGTTCTTTAATTGTTATAAAGCACCTGCCCCCCAGCCCACTTTGCTATGCAGCTCTTATTCTGGACTCTGTATCTAATCATGTATTACTTCTATACATTTATCTCCTTCGTCTGTCCAGCTGATTTTAAAAAGCAATAAAATTCTAAGAGAGTATTTGCTGGTTTCCATTCTCAGAGCAACCGTTAACTTTAAACCATGTGTTTTTGGCTTGGCAGGACAACTCTTTACCTCTAAGCCACCAAATTTAAAAACAAAAACAAAAACAAACAAACAAAAAAAACCCCAACAACAAAAAAAAACCAAAACAAACAAACTGGATTTCAACAGAGTTTTAGCCTTGCAGATATCCTGCTACAGATGTTGTTGTTGTGTGCCGTCGAGTCCCTTGTGACTCATAGTGACCCTATGTACAACAGCCCGAAACTCTGCTCTGTCCAGTGCCAATCGCACTGTCTCTGACATGCCCATCCGATTACCCTAGTCATTGAATCAATTCACCTCATAGAGGGCCTTCCCCTCCTGCGCCATCCCGCCACCCTCCCAAGCATGATGTCCTTCTCCAAGGACCGGTCTTTCCTCACAACATGTCCAAAGTATGTTAGACAGAGCCTCAGAATCCTTGCCTCCAAGGAGCCACCCAGTTTAACCCTTTCCAGGACAAATCTGTCTGTTTTCCTAGCAGTCCATGGTATTCTCAATACTCTTCTCCAGCACCACAGCTCAAAGGCATCAATTCTCCTTCTATCCTCCTTGGTCATCGTCCAACACTCTGATGTATAACAAGTGATTGCAAAGACCATGGCCTGTATCAGATGCACCTTAGTCTCCAGAGAGACACCATTGCTCTTCAGTAATTGGGAGAGGTCCCTAACAGCAGACTTTCCCATGGCAATATGCCTTTTAATTTCCTGGCTAATGGTACCAAGAGTGTTGACTGTTGAGCAAGCTAAAGCTGTGTACAATCTCAGTCTCTTCACCATCCATCCTGATGCTGCCAATTGGCCAGTGGTGAGAATCTTTGTCTTCTTGCCATTGAGCCTCAATTCATTTTGGAGGCTGCAGTCCTTGACCCTCTGCAGCAAGCACTTCAGGTCCTTTTCAGTTTCAGCAAGCAGGGTTGTGTCATCTGCATAATGCAGATTGTTGATAGATCTTCCACCAATCTTGACCCCACGTTTCTCCTCATAGAGCCCAGCCTCCCGGATGATCTGTTCTGCATACAGTTTGAAAAGGTATGGAGATAGCTGACCTAATGAAAACTGCTTTTGTTCTAAACTACTTAAAAGGATGGGTTTGTTTGTTTGTTGTTGGTTTTTTTTTGGCAGAAAGTTGTTAATGTCTACTGAAACACTGCACAAATATTTCATAACCATCTTTTTTCATGTTGCTGCCTCTGGCACTGAATCCTGGTGTGGTCAGTCTGCCCTCCACCCCACCCCAGTGACATCACTAGGAAAATACAGTCGTAAGACCTGTCAGTTTCACAAAGAAGGCATTATGGGAGACAGAGCAACATCTCAGATGCACGAGCTGCTTAAACAACCTTAGGGTTCAAGACATCCATCAAAAAAGGAGGCTGCTGGAGAGCTAGCAGCACCATTTGCACTAACACTGGAAGTGTATAAGAAAGCCACTATGCCATGAATCAAGATATTGTATAATTTAATGCTGTTAAATTCACCCAAATCTTTATTTAGTGCCAACCTGTGATGCTAGGATCTCCAGGGATATTAAAAATATCGAAGACATGGTTCACAACCTTAAGGCACTAAGAATCTATTTGAAGTAACTTATAATCAAATAGGCTTAAAAGGAGTAGGGGTGAATATTGCTAATTTTCACCTGATCTATCTTTCCTTTTATTTTAACATGTTAACTGAGACAATCAGTAAATGGTTATATGCACAGGAAAAATAAATATAAACAATTAAATGGAGACAAAAGTTCTTACATTGTGCCTCAAACAATAGTCCCCTTTTGCTATGATTTTCTGTGGAATGAGTGGAGAGACATACAGAATTAGATATATAATGTGTGGCCACTCTTCAGTAACCACTATTGAACTTCAAAATGAGTTTAGTCATTAGCTTTGACAAATGAGGAGCCTGTTATTGATTTTTACACATGTCTATCATGGGATCTATTTAAGGGGAACAGTCAATTCTAAGAAAGATTATGTTAATCTTATTGGTTTGATTTCCTAATGGGAGGGGGCAGAGCAGTGAGTAGGAAAGGAGGCAGAAAAACTGGCAATATCTGTATCGTTTCCTTAAATCAATTCAGAGAATAATTTTAGAGAGAGGAAATCAAGTGTGTCTGTCTTTTCTAAGAAAGCTAAGAATATATTGATAAATCATCCCAGACAATGTTAACCAACAGCTTGAGAAGTTCACGCAAAAGGACATTGACAGGAGGGATACAATTACTAATTTATTTGTCTTTTTATGGTTCAGTTAAGAGTACCTTAGGTAGTCTAGCACATGGCAGCTCGTCAGACTTCACAGGGAGCTGTCAGAGTTTTGACTGATGTACAAGCGCTGCTTGCTCGTGTTTGCCCTCCCTTTCAGTGGAGTGCACACAGGTAAGACAGCTTGTTGGTAATTTTTTTATAATGCTCTCAGAAACTGGCTGCACTTTTATTGAAAGTTCTGACAATAAAATTCTACTTCCTGAAATTTCCAAGCTTTCTGCTGCAAGCACTTCACCACTTAAACAAGATCTTCCTCTGGGATTAGACAATTCTTTGGGGTCTGTCTGATGCCTTCTGATCTCAGAGACAGCTGTTTAGTATGTTGGAGACCATTTGATTTTGTTTTGGTTTTTTTGCTAGCCTGGCAAGAAAAGCATCTGAAAGAAATAGAACACACAAGGAATTAACAGTGCAGAAGCACAGCAGTGCACCAGGAAGGCCATGCAGTTTCACATTGGTTAATACCAAGTGGTGCCCAGTTGGGCAGTTCTCAACCTTCTCAACATCTCTCTCTATTTCTTACCTCAATTATTACTACTAATTCAATCTACATTACATGTTGTTGTTGTTCTGTGCCATCAAGTTGCCTGCAACTCATAGCGACCCTATGTACAACAGCCCTAACCCCTGCTCTATCCTGCCAATCTCACTGTCTCCGACACACCTATCCTCATTACCCTAGTCACTGAATTAATCCATCTCATCAAAGGTCTTACCTCTCTTTTTTACTGTCTCTCTACCATACCAAGCATGATGTCCCTCTCCAAGGACTGGTCCTACCTTGCAATATGTCCAAAGTATGTCAGATGAAGCTTCAGAATTCTTGCCTCCAAGGAGCAATCTAGTATAACCCTATCTAGGATGAACTTGTTTGTTCTCCTAAAAGTCCATGGTATACATTCAGTACTTTTCTTCAGTATCCTATCATACCTAGTCATTGTTCCATTTTTTGAGGCATAGCAAGTAACTGTAAAGACAATAGCTTAGATCAGGCGCACCTTAGTCTCAACACTAACATTATTGCTCTTCAGTACTCTGGGAAGATCTCTGACATCAGTCTTCCCAATGCAATTTGTCTTGTAATTTCCTGCCTGCTGGTCGCAAGAGTGTTGATTGTGTGGCCAAGCAAACTAAAGCTGTTATCAGTCTCAATCTCAACACCATTTATCATGATGCTGCCAGTTGACCCAGTGGTGAGAATATTTGTTTTCTTGACATTACATAGAATTGTTTATTTTAGAATAGTCTTTGATGCTATCTAATATGGTAGTTTATTTTTCTAAAATTTATTCTTGTTTAAAATCCCACTTAAACAGCTTGAGTCCTAGTATATTTGGCATTGATCAAAACCCATTTTAAGTGCAACAATAAATGAATGGAAATCCAAAGTCTCTGTAAATTTTCATTAAAAATTAATAATAAATTTAAAAAAGGAATATAAAAAAGCATTTTAATTACACAGCAATCACAGAGAGGTCATCATACCATTGAACACAATATATTGATGCTTACAGAAAGATAAGTTTTACGATTGCCTTGTAATGTCCACCAATATAAAAGGAAGCTATCAAGGCAAACTTGTCTTTGCTCCATTCACATGAGACTACATCAAGAAGATATTCAGACACTTGTTAAAGTGTTTCCAAAGTCATGAACAAGGTTATCATTATTTGAATCCCAACAAGAAATTCTAAAGTTGTGTGTGTTCTTACATAGAAAGTCTAAATTGACAGTGGGAAAAGGATAAATGGTTAAATCTTTAGAAGTCATATTTAGCCCTCAAAATTAAAAGTTTTCCTATCAGAATAGAGCAGTGTTCATAGGGTCACTGTGAGTCCCGAGCTACTCAATGGCACATAACAACAACAATAACTATATTACTTACACATTGTTGTTGTTTACAACATATAACTGACACATTGCTGTTGTTTATACCATATAACTAATACATTGCTGCTGTTTACAACCATATAACTAATACATTGCTGCTGTTTACAACCATATAACTTATACATTGTCATAAATAAGAATGTTGGAGAACATCTGTTCCATCTCTGTCTCCTTGCTTTCTGTTCCTGTCCGCACTCCTTTCCTGTTTTTAATGAGGAAACTAATGCTTGAGTTTATAGCAACGACTACGGACTTAAACATATCAGACAAAGATCATGAAGATGGCACAGGACTGTGCACTATTCTTTTCAGTTACATATAAAGCCGCCATGAGTCAGAGCTGACTTGGAACTGACCCATAGCTGATCCTCCAATGGGTTTTCAGAAGTAGTAAATGGCATGGGAGGAGTCTGCCTATCCTGCTCCTGTGGAGCTGCTAATAGATTTGCACCTTTGGGTTGACAGTGCAATTTTTTACCACTAAGTTAGAAGATTTTTCAGTCCAAAATTGACCAAGCATGCATATAAGACGTGGGTGTATATCATGCTTGGAAAGGTGGAGGGATGGCAAAAAAAAAGAAGCCCCTCAAGAAGATGGATTGACATTGTGATTGCAGCACTGGACTCAAGTGCCAGAGACTGTGAGGATGAACGGTGAGCCCAAAGGCATCTAACCACATTAGCAAGCTAGCAGAGTTTTCGCTTTCCATAATCTTGGTTTATCTCGTTTCAGATTCCTTCTTTTCATGTTATCTGAAATGATCTTTTTTACAAATAAGGTGATATTCTGAGGTTCTGGGTAGATGTATCTACAACAACTCTAAAAAAAGGATATCTTTAACACAAACACTAAGACATAGGGAGAATACATATTCAACAAAGTATAGTCTTTTAAGTACAGTAAGTTCAGTTTCATGACAGACATACACAACTCACTGTATTGTCGCATCAAGGATAGAGTTGATTATTAATTTGCCAAGGAAGTAAGGAAACATTTTAAACTCTCAAGGAGCCTAAAACAATTAAATGTGTTCTGTAGTTCCGTCACTTGTGTATTTGGGGTTTTGCATTCTTTCAACACATCTTTTCAATACACCCTTTTAAAATTTTATCCTAATGGGAAAAGAAAGCAATCAAAGCAGCTTACATATCAAATCTTAAAGTTTCTGTCTAGAAGAACCATGGATCCCTTTCTTCTATTCTTATTCATTGTTCAAAGCAAGCCATAAGTCTCAGTCCCAGTTCAATGGGATAGAAGAATGTAATGCTCCTCCAGCGGGTGGCACTGAATATCAGTAAAAAGTGATGCCACCTGCCACCCTTGTTTCTATCATTGTCATTTTTGCTTGAACCAACAAAAATATCTTGAGTCAGCCTCATTTACAATTCAGCTCACAATATAAATCCAATATTTTCATCTTAAACATGGAGTAATTCCATTGATTTTTCCACCTCTTTATTCACAGTGTCTATCAAACCAATTGGTCCATAGTACTAGTCATTGAATCAGGATTAAAATCAATGGGTGGAGGGAGAGGGGTGAAGGAATTAGGAAAAATCCAGCCCAGCCAGGACCTGAAAATAAGTGGTAATAATTGGCATAGATCAATGGTGATTAATTTTTTAAAAACCACAGTGTATGGGAACAATTGTATAAAACACAATGTGAATGAAGTAAAATGTAAAACATAATGTATACTACTTGTATGAAAACAAATATAAAAGAATTTTTTTAAAAAAATCACTTCTCATGAGTATATTGATTTATTTCCTATTCTTACAGTTTTCTTTTTCTCATCATATGTATTTTTGTGCTTATATCTTATATTCATATATGCTTACATTAATTTATTGACTAATATACCAACTCATTCTAGGTTTACAAGTAAACGTTGTTGTTATTATGTGCCGCCGAGTCACTTGCAACTCATAGCAACCCTATATACAATAGTCTTGAAACCTGGTCTATTCTGTGCCAACCTATTGTCTCTGACACACCTATCCTCATTACCCCAGTCACTGAGTCAATCCATCTCATTGAGAATTTTCCTCTCTTGCGCTGTCCCTCCACCCTTCCGAGCATGACTTTTCCCACAAAAGCATACAAAGATTTAACAGCTAGACTAAAAATAGAGATTTGCATTTATACATATTAGAGTTATAGACAAATCAAAACATGTCCTTAGAAAATCACTTTACTCTGATAGGAATGTTGTTATTTTACCTATCGAAAGATTATTAGTTATCCTACTGTTTCTATGAGTTCCAGATGTTTTCAAGATGAGGATACCTATGAAAAGAATATATTTAGGAAGCCTTCCACTCTTAAACATTTTCTAGATATAAAGAAGAGGAAGAATCTGAAATCTAAAAGGGAATATAGACACTTATGTAATTTAGTTTTTCAATACTTCAAATTCATTTTACCATTTCACATAGGTCTAAAACATTTTATTTTTGTTATGTCACAAAAGTGCTCTTAAAATGTGATTAAGCCAGATGATAATAAAAAAATAGTTGAATAAAAATATGTCAGTTTATTTCACAGATATTTTTGGTATTATTTTGTTGTTGTTGTTATTAGTTGCCATCTAGCTGAGAAGAACACATAGCGATGCTATAAACAGCCAACCTGCAACCTGTCCTATATTGTTTCATCCCCATCATCTCTGACACACAAGAGCCCATTGCTCAAGTCACAGTGTCAGTCAATTTCTTTGGGGTTTCTTCCACTCCTTTACTGACCCTCTGTCTTTCCAAACATGATGTCCCTTTAGGAATATGCTCACCTAGCTACATGTCCAAAGTGTGAAAGATGAAGCTTTGTTATCCTTGTTTGCCTCCAAGGAGCACTTTGGATGCACCCTTTCTAGGACATAACAGTTTGTTCTTTTGGCAGTGCATGGGATATTCAGCACTCTTCTCCAACACCACAACTCAAAGGCATCAATTTGTCTTCTGTCATCATTATTCACTGTCTAGCTTTCAGATGCATAACAGGTCATTGAGAAGACCATGGCCTGACTCAAACTGACATCATCCCTCTTCAGTATTTTGGAGTAGTCTCTGATAGCAGACTTGCCCAATGCAATATGTCTCCTGATTTCTCAAACGTTGATACCAAGCATGTGGATTGTTGATCTAAGCAAGATGAAAGTTTCAATCTTTTCTCCATTCATCATAATGTTGACAGTTGGGCCTATGGTGAAGATCTTCATCTTCTAGATGTCGAGATGTAATGAATTCCGAAGGCTATGTTCCTTGATCTTTTGCAGCAAGTGTTTCATAAATTCCTCATTATCAGCAAGCAAAGTAGTATCATCAGCATAAAGAAGGTTTTTGAAAAGGCTTTCTCCAATCACTCCTCTTCGTAGAGTCTGGCTTCATGAATTATTAGTCAGCATACAAATTGAATGGGTATGGAGAAAGAACACAACTCTGATGCACACATTTCCTGATCTGAAACGATGCAGTGTTCTCTTGCTCTTTTTTGCACAACAGCTTCTTGGTTTAGGTATAGATTCTGTACTAGCACAATCAAGTGTTCTGAGTTTCCCATTCCCCTCAATGTCTCAAAATTATTGCATTAATTTGTTATGATCCATGCATTCAAATGCCTTTGCATACTCAAAAAACCCACAAATATATATGCTTTTAGTATTTTCATATTTTATTTTTGGTGAATGTATACAGAACAAAATAGAATACTATTCAATGATTTATACAAAACTGTTCAATGACATTGTTTATATTATTCACAGTGGGATAATATTCCAATTTTTGTTCTAGTGGTTTGATTTATTTAGTAATTTATTATTTATTTATTTAGTCATTTAGTCTCCCTGGCCCTTTCCGATCTTCTCATCTTTGCCTTAGAATAATTATTGATAATTTGAAACCTTTGAACTGTGGTGTTGGAGAAGACCATTCAACATCCCACGGACTCCTAAATAAACAAAGCAAAATGACAAACAAATATGTCTTGGAGAGGATGCAGTCACAGCGCTCTTTCTAGGCAAGGATGATGAGGATTTAACTCAAATAATGTAGGCTTATTGCTAGGAGGGGCTAATCCTTGGAGATGGACATGATTCTTGAAAGGTTCTAAGGTCAGCAAAGGAGAGAAAGACCATTGATCATGTGGATTGACATGGTGACTGCTGCAGTAGGATCTAGTTCAAGAAGTGTGAAGATGGTACAGGATAAGACAGAGTTCAGATCTGTTGCTCTTAAGGTCACTATGAGTCATACGCAACTCAATGGCACCTATCAACAACAAGAAGAGCAGATGACCTTTTTTTTAAAGAAGCACAATACTTTAAGTGATATTCTTTATTTTATGATCCAATCTGCTATAATAGCTAAAAGGTTTAGGAGTTAGCCCTAGGAGTCAGTTTTAAGGTTTAGAAAATAGTTTATCAAAGAAATAATCTTGGGAACCCTCGAGTTTCAAATGGCTCAGTTGAAACTATTTAACTTTAGGAGTTTGAAGCTCTATTCCACATTTTCTTCTCCCATTCTACCAGGGTCCATCCTCTGTGGTCTTTATCAAAGCAGTCAATGATGTGAGTTGGGCACTATATAGTTCCTCTGATCTTTGGGTAGGGAGAAGAGACCATGAGTCAAATAAACAATTAGTCTTTTAGACTAGTTTCTTCTCCATATCTTAGAGTTATTTTTTTCTCTTTTATCTAGAGTAATAGAGACGAATTGTTTTATCTTAGATGGCCACTCACAAGCTCTTAAATCCCCAGATATTATTTACTAAACTAGTACTGTTTGTTGTTGTGTACCATGGAGTTAGAATTGACCCACAAATGACCCTCCAGCAGGTTTCCAGAGACAGTAAATTGCACAGAAGAAGATAGCCCCACCTTTTCTAATGGAACAGCTGGTGATTTTAAATTCCATGCTTTGGGATTGCAATGCAGTTTCTTACCACTAGGCCATAGCTCCCTAGTATACAGAGCATAAAGTTTATGTACTATATTACGCTAATTTAAGGTTGTCTCATAAGACTATGATCACAGACCTTTAAGCCAATAATTGTAGTCTGATGAGGTAATTGGTTATAATCTAAGCATCATTTATAGTTTTGTCTCAGCTGACCTCCCGGAGATAGATGTGACAGTTTCCATTTCCTTTCTATAGTCATGTAAAGTAGTTTAAGTGGTCTAGAAACTAGGAGAGCAAATGCATTTTCCCTAGATCAGAGTTTACCTCTTTGAAACTGTTTTCCTCAGTCATATGTAATTGTATCTAAATCTGCCTGCTTGCCAGGAGGGAAGATGAACCTTTCCTGAGTTAGCCTTTATCTTTTCAGGACCTGTTTTTCTCAGTCATATTTAGCTCTTTTGTAGGTTGCCTGTTTACCAGTATCTGTGTGTGAATTTTCTTTTTCAGATGCAGAAATTCTTTAATTTTACTAACGAAGGTGCATTGTTTAGTGAATTGGTGCCTCACGCTGGTATAAAAGCCTAATGACCACTCCCAGAGGGGGAGGCAGTCTCTGAGAAGGATCTCAGTGCTTTCTCTCAGATCTGTAATAAAGTGCCTATGGATATTGCAATCTGTTTGTCAACTGACTATGGAAAGAACCCCTTGCATTTAGTGACAACCCTCTGTTGGGTTTTCAGAGGCAGTAAATCACACAGGAGGAGATAGTTCATCTTGTGATGCAGCTGGTGGATTCCAACCACATGGTTTGAGTTGACAGCATAGCTCCTTACCTATATAAAAGCTCACTTTCATCTGAGATTCCTACTCAAGGTACAGCATAAGACAGAGTATTGAAGTGCTCCATTCAAATTTTATAATCTTTACAGAGACAAATTATGACATCTTTTTCCCAAAGAGTGCTTGTGGGTTCCAACCACCAACCTTTTTATTAACAATAAAGAGCTTATTCAGTGAACTAATCACTTCTTTGACCAAGCAAAGATTTTTAATAAATGAAGAGCTTGTATCAGCTGAACTATATTGTTTCTGATAGAATTGATTAGACCAACTTCTCTCACTTTCTAATCCGACCTCCATCATGTTGTTTTTGCTCTGAAAGCATAAGGCACTGATTATTTTCATTTGACCACAGACAATTGGCCTCTTTATTTGGCCTACTTTCTACTAACTTTTATTTTGCTTTAAAATTATTCCCCACTTCCTTTGATATATATTGCATTTCTTTGGAGAAATATATGCACAAGCATGCATATTCATATGCACACACTTGCATAAACATATGTATCTCTGTTCATATCTATGTTTACAGCTACTACGATTTCTCAAATGATGAATTTCTTTGAATCTGTGACAAGACTTATGTGGTTAATTTTTTATGTTCTTTCAATACCTTGTTCAATGCCAGTTACATATTCAGTGTGTAAGAAATTGTCAGTGATTGGATTTTTAGTAATTATATTTATCAGAAAAGCAAATTACAAAGCACTGATCAATCTTGTATATTGGCTTATGAATTATAGTTTTAATATCATTATGAGATCTAAAAACAGGACTCTTCAGTTTTCAATTAAATGTAATCTTTAAGTTACATATAAAACAAACAAACAAAAAGAAATAGATGAAACAACATTCTGGGCAGGGAGAGTGATTCTCCTCTCTATAAAACCAAACTGAGAACAGTACAGAATGTAACGTACAGTTATGAATCTGGAATTATCTTGAAGCTGGCAAACATCTGCATCATTCACATCTGGAGCTGCATCTGTTCTGTGTTGTTAAAAGAAGAAAACAAAACAAAAAACAACTAAAAGATGAGGTAAACACCGCAGCACAATATCAAATTTTATAAATCTAACAAACGCACTTAGTGTTGTGTATTGAGAGGCCAAGAAGCAGTGCGAGGCCCATACTAAGATGTTTGAGAACTGTTTTTCTCCATTCCCTTTAGAAAATGCCATGCTCCAGGCCTGGGAATAACAAGCTTTTGCATAGCAGTACAGGGGCCTATAAATAAGAAACTCATTAAGCTACCTGTAACAGACCTCTACCCCAAGCCCTGCACTGGCTTGGTGAGCTTAATGAGGTGATAATGAGGAGAAAATGGTTTAGCTCCTTTTTTGGCCTGGTTTGTGATGGGTGAGGGAAATCCAGTCTTCAGTTAAACAGCCACCATACAGCCCAATTCATTATTCAGGGTGGGTCTATACCAGAGAAATAATTTGCTTCTAGGCCTGCAGTTATTTTCTCCTCTGTCTATAGAAACAAAGCAAGCTATTCATTCACTTTTGAAGGGACTGTCCGAATAAGACCAATAAAGGGTGTTAAACTAACTGGTCATTAGCATTTAAAGGGAATGGACAAATAACACCAACAATGGGTGTTAAACCAACTCACATTGTAGGTAGAGGGTGGGAGTAGTGCACAATTCTAAGTGGATTAATGCCAGCACTATTTTCTCACTGAGACAGGCCTCTTCTCTAGGGTTTCATATTCCCTCATAGCTGGACAAAATCTTCACAGTTGAACTCTTCCCTTATTTTTCTCTATAAAGAAACAAAAATCATAAACTGAAATTAAGAATATAAAACATAATCTATCAAAAGCAAGGCAGGAATCAAATTATGGAGCTTTTGGACTTTCAAGCAACAGTATTAAAACTGGTCGATTATTCTCTGGTAGTCCATAGGGGTCTATGTCGGGGGAAAAAGAGACCAGTAACCAATATCATTTGATCTGAGTTCTATTCATTTAGGGCAAATGCTATGGATAACACTCTCAAAGTAAAGACAAAACCAAACAGAAAGGGGGGGAAAATGCCTCAGTTATCACTTAGTCCAATATAGAAACCATCAGAGAAATCTTTCTAATGTCCCTTTTGGAAGAACACTTATTCAACAATTGAAAGCAACCCAGAAAAGTTGGCGAAACATATATTGCATGTAGTAACCTATGATTTGCTTTTTAAAGTCATTACTGTGTTTAAGATTAATTCCTGTTGTTGCAGCGGCCTTAATTTTCTTTGCTTTGTCATATAATATGTAAATACACTCAAATGTATTTATGTATTCTTTTGTTTTAAAGCAAATTTTCAGGGTTTTGCACATATAAACTATACTACTATTGATATTATGTTCATATCTTTATTTTTGGTAAATATGTGAAAGAACATTTTTAGATTAAAAAATCTAAAAATGAAATTTATAGATATAGGTTGAGGAATATTCAAAATCAAGATAGTTCCGAATTCTTTTTACAGAGATTGAAAACACTTTCTACAGCAGAGTATAAGGGTTTTTACTTACCCAGAAATTCTCTAGCAAACACTGTTACCAAAAAAATGTACTTTATTCTGTAAAGTAGGGGTAGTTGTTGTTACGTGCTGCGGAGTCACTTGCAACTCATAGCAACCCTATGTACAACATCCCTAAACCCTGCTCTATCCTGTGCCAATCGCACTGCCTCTGACACACCCATTCCGATTACCCCAGTCACTGAATCAATCCATCTCATAAAGGGTCTTCCCCTCTTGTGCTGTCCCTCCACCCTCCCAAACATGATGTCCCTCTTTAAGGATCTATCCCTCCTTAGAACATGTCTAAAATATGTCAGACAAAGCCCCAGCCTCCAAGGAGCAGCCTGGTTTAACCCTCTCCATGATGAATCTGTTTGTTTTCTTGGCAGTCCTTTGCACATCCAATACTCTTCACCAGCACCACAATTCAAAGGCATCAATTCTCCTTCTATCATTTCTAGTCATTGTCCAACTCTCTGATGCATAACAAGTGATTGCAAAGACCATGGCCTGTATCAGATGCACCTTAGTCTCCAGAGTGATACCATTGCTCTTCAGGGGCCAGCCAATATAGAAGTGACTTGAGGGAAAAATTTTGCCCTACCCACAGCTACAAAAGGCCCAAGGCTGCACCTAAATCAAAGTAGGGGTAGCATCTTATATTATTATGTCCTTAATAGGAATATTCTTGATTACTAAAAATGTTGAGCATAGTTTCATTTGTCTTAAGGCTTTTTATTTTTCCTCTTCTATGAAATGGAGAGCAATAGATTTGTAGAAACTGTGAAATGGTCATAGGACGACAGAGTTTGACTTCCATTAACTTTACGAGAGAGGATCCTGATTAAGAACAAAAGAGTACAAATCTGATTTCCATGAGGTCAGAAGTGTGTTGCATGTGCTGTGCCTTCTATCAATTCTGTTTTTGTCTCTCACAGATCTGGCTACTGTATTACTAGGCTCAATAATTTAGTTCCATGACCACAAAAAATTCACATATACTTCTTTGTGATTATGGCATTTATTAAAAAATTTACAGTTTGAAATTTAATTTAATCTTAGAAGGATAGCAAAATTGACCAGCCGTTGGAAAAGGGCATTATGCTTGAAAAAGTGGAGAGTCATGAAGGAAAAGAAGACTGCACAGTGGTTACAAAAATGGGTTGGACACAGCAGATATTTTAAGGATGACACAGGATCAGGTGGGATATCATTCAGTTTTACATAGGTTGCTACACATCATTGTTATCCTGATAGTACATAACAACAACAGCTATAGCTGTCAATTGTTTCCTGATCATGCAGACTCAAGCATAACAGCATTAGATCATCAGAACTAGATTTATCATCATTAGATATATCAGAGGTAGGGTACTCAATGAACTTGGAGAAATGATGAAAGTTATGCAAGTGTTCAGGTCTTTCATTCATAGGGTCGTTATGAGACGTCTGTGACACTTAACAATAACAAGAGCGCTCTATTGGTCTAGTGGATAGAAAGTGAAGCCAAAGGTGGGTGATTTTAATCTGCAGCCCTCAGGACTAGTTTTAATTGTTTTTGGTCAGACATTCTTCTAAGTGGTATAGCACTAGTCTGTCCATTTGCTGTACAGAGGTAACTTGTGGTTGCTGTGATGCTAAACACTGTGATACTGATGTGGCAAATGTAATAATGTTTACCTATGGTGGACAGTGTTTGGTGGAGTTCTGCGATTAAAACAAGCTTGGAAGCAGAAGTGGCATCCCCTTTCAAAATAGTTTGCCTCCAGAAACTCAATGAATGTGGAGAAATGATGAAATTTATACAAGTGTTCAAGTCTTTTATTCGTAGGGTCACTATGAGTCATCTATGACTTAACAGCACCGAACAACAACAACAGGGTGATAACTATTTCCTCCTAGTTCTTCTTTGTCTAGAAACATCATAGCAACATGTTGGCCTTTACTGACAGATAGTGGTTGTACTTGAGGTACATTAGATGTAAAAACTAGATCTCCCAAATGGAAGATGTAAGTTCTATATGAGGACCACTTTGAGCTGTGGTGCTGGAGAAGAGTAGTAAACATACTACAAACTGCCAAAGAACAAACAGGTTTATCCTGGAAAGGGTAAAACCAAGTTGCTCCTTGGATGCAAGATTCTTGGAGCTCCATATCACATATTTTGGGCATGTAGCCAAAGAGGAACCAGTCCTTGGAGGACAATATACCTTGAAGTGTAAAGGGACAACAAAAGATAGGAAGACCATGAAATGGATTGACACAGTAACTGAGACAGTGGGGGTAGATGTGTCTAAGAAAAGGAGATGAGCTTAGAATAGGATATGCTTCAGAGCTATGGTGCCTGAGTTGCTATGAGTCACAAGCTACTCAATGGCACATAACAACCACCACCACATAGTTTTTATGCAATATTTATTTTCTACCTCAATATCCCATGCAGGATATCACATTACATTTAGTTATCATGTCTTCATAGGATCTTATGATTGTTGATGTATTTCTCCCACTTTATTTCTTTTTTATGACAACCACAGATTTAAAGAGTAACCTCAAATCATATTGAGACAATCTTGACTCATAATAATCTTATAAAACATAGTAGAACTGTCCCATTGGATTTCCAATTTACTCATTAAAATAATGTAGATATCTAATAACTATAAAATATATATCTATTTTTATTACTTGACTGGAGTTATGAGTTTAATTTTCCTTTTTGTTTTTCCTTTATTGTGTTTTAATGTGGTCTTTCACTAATTTGCCACTACTGTTTCGATATTATGATATTATTCCTTGTTGATTAGATATTCCTCTAATCAAAGGCTAGATTATGGCTATCCTTTTACTTGTCTATAATGTATTTTATAAGGCTTCATCTTAAATGATAGTTTCATTATATTTATCAAGATTTATTATTCTTTGGAAGAAAAATATTAATTCTGTATCAATTACCATTTTTGTGCATACAAGTCTTGCTAGAGAAATTTTGAGGTCCTGAAGATGTTATCCTAAATCATAGTCTAAAAATTATGTAGCACTGAAAAACAAAGAACTCATGAAATATTATACAAAATGGATGACCATGGAGGACATTATGCTGAGTAGAATATTTTAGTCACAAAAGACAAATACTGCATAATGCCACTGTTATAATACAGGACTGACATGGGAGTTGGGGAGAAACTAAAAAAAGAGGGCATAAATAATGTACACGGCATTGAAATAGATGAGAGAGAGAACTGTATGAAAGGAATATTTTATTAGGTATTATTGGCATGATAAGAGTCCAGAATAAGAGCTGCATAGTAAAGTGATCAGTGTCGGGGAGGGTAGGTCCTGTATAACATGAAAGAATTTTGTTTCCCAAAAAAAACCTGAATTGCATCAGGAAGGGGAGCAAGGAGGAAAATGTGCAACAATGAATGAATGGAAATCCAAGTTCTCTATATCTCAATAAATTTAAAAAAAATTGTTTTGACTCTAAATTGAATTCTAATCCATCTTTAGTTTATTGTCTTGTATTGTGTCATATAACCATTCAGAATAATTATTTTCTATAGATAAACTATCTTCACAACACCTATTAACCAAGTGTTCCTCATTTCTTAAGTGGGTTAAGGGCATTTATAATTTTAAAAACCTCTTCATTTTACCTATCTATCATATACCAAATTCTGATGAATATATTTACATATATTTATTTACTTATTGTCATTATTTTCACACTATGTTTATTGCCATCAATGCACTGCCACCGAGTTAGAATCAGTAAGCCTTATCACTTTCCATCCAGCAGATTTTCAGAGGCTGTAAATTGCATGGGGGAAGACTAGCGACCCTTTTCTTGTGTAACAGCTGGTGAATTCAAATCTCTTGCCTTTGAGTTGACAGTGAAATTCTTTATGCCCTAGGCCACCAGAGTAGATTATTCAAGCATTTTAAAACCTGATAAGCAAATTCTCAATTTTATTTGTCTTCCTTGCAAGAAGCTTTAGAGGTTTTAGATCTTAACCTTTTTCTATGCAGTTTACAATCAGCTTCTTATTTTTCTCTATACATTTGTGTTGGGATATTGATCAAAACGGTTTTGAGACTTTTTAATTATTTTGAAATTTTTATTCTTTTAGCCTGTGTGCTTAACTAGTTTTGAGGCTTTGGGCCTGTGGCCCTCAGGCCGAGAAAACAACACTTATATACCAGAAATGGAGGGCACATAACCCTCTCCTGGGAAATTATCCTTCTGTGACAATAATCTGCTGCATATGTAAGAGAAGAGGCATTAAGTCATAAGAAGTCAATCCTGGAGCAGAAGTTCAAGGCAAATGACTTTTCCTCAGAATCATCTGTGATAGAAATCCTTCCTTAATGCAGTTGTTGTTGTTGTAACCATAGAGTTGGCACTAACTCATAGCTGACCCTCACTCCAGTGGGTTTTCAGAGGCAGATAATCTCACAGGAGGAGATACCCATCCTTCTCCTGCAGAGCAGCTGGTGGCCTCAAACCACATGCTTTGGGGATTGCAGTGAAGCTTTTTTCCACCTAGTATTTGGACTTGGCTCCTAAATTCAAGAAACATTGGCAGTTGCACAAGAGACTGGCAGTAGCATGAGACATTAGGCATCAGAGAAGTAAGAAGGCTTGAGACCTAAACCGATCCATCTTGAAATGTTGTGACAGGATAATATCCATACACATACAAGGAAGTTCAGTGAAGACCACTATCATTCAAATATATGCACCAACAACTAGAGCCAAAAAAGGAATAGAAGATTTCTATCATCTTTGGTAGTCAGGAATCCATCGAACATGCTATCAAGGTGCATTAATAATAATGGGTGACTGGAATTCAAAAGTTGGGAACAGGGAAAAAAGATCAGTAGTTGGAAAACATGGAGTTGGTAACAGAAATTAAGCTGGGCTGGGGATATAATGATAGAATTCTGCACAATCAATGATTTATTCATTGCAAATACTTTTTTAGGAGAAACAAAAAACACAGACTATACACATGGATTTCACCTGAAGTTATGCATATGAAACAGAATGTTTACGTCTGTGTAAAGAATCATAGGAGAAGCTCAATATTAGGTGTGAAAACGATGCCAGATGTTGATTGTGGAACAGACCATCAACTGCTCATATGAAAGTTCAAGCTGAAGCTAAAGAAGGTCAAATTAAATCCACAGAAGCCAAACTTTGACCTTGAGTCTATCCCACCTGAATTTCAAAACCATCTAAGGAACAGGTTTGAGGCCTTGAATACTAATGAGTGAAAACCAGATGAGTTGTGGGAGGATATCTAGAATATCATCCACAAAGAATGCAAATGGTCATTAAAAAACAGAGAAAGAAGAAAAGACCAAGTTAGATGTCAGAAGAGGCTCTGAATATTGTACTGGAATGTCAAGAAGCCAAAGTAAAGGGAAGAAATTAAGAAGCTGAAAAGAAGATTTCAAAGGGCAGTGTGGGAAGACAAAGTAAAGTATTATACTGAAATGTGTAAAAGCTGGATTCAGAAAATCAAAAGGGCTGAGCTTGTTCGGCAATACTTGAGCTGATGGAACTGAAGAACAAATTAAGCCTTGAGCTGCAATATTTAGGGATGCTTTGGGCAGAATTTAAATGATACAGGAAACATTGAAAGAAGATGGAAGGAGTATGCAGTCACAGTACCAAAAGGAATTGGCTGACACAGAAGAATTTCATGAAATGCCATATGAGCAGGAGCCCATGGTGATAAAAGAAGTTCAAGCTGCTCTGAAAGAATTGACAAAAAAAAAACAAACAAAACAAACAAACAAAAAAAACCCCCCCAACACCAAGGATTCAGGGATGAACATCATACCACATGACATATTTCAACAAACAAGACACTACCCTGGATGCACTCACCAAGTTGTGCCAGGAAATCTGGAGGACAACTGCCTGGCCAACTGACTGGAAGAGAACCATATTTGTTCCCATTCCAAAAAAATGTGACCCGACAGAGTGTGGAAATTATCGAACAATATCATAAATATCACATGCAAGCAAGATTCTGGTGAAAATGATACCAATACGACTGGTACAGTACATTGACAGAGAACTACTAGGTGTGCAGGCTGCGTTTAGAAGAAGTCATGGCACTAGGGATATTATAGCTAATGTTAGATGAATGGATCTATCTGAAAGCAGAAAGTACCAGGTGAATGTATATGTGTGTTTCATTGACTATGCAAAGGCATTTTACTGTGGCTTACTCTGAGAAAAATGGGCATCCCAGAATACTTGATTGTGCTTATATGAACGTATATATGTACAATAGAACAGATAGGGCAACTGAGGCAGATCTTTAAAGTATGAAAATATAAAGGAGGAGGAGCAGTTGTAAACAGACACTAGCAACTGGAACATGGAATGTGAGAAGCATGAATGTAGGAGAATTAGATATTGCTAAGGAAGAAACGGAACACATAAATATTGACATACTAGGTATTGCCACGATTAGATGGACCGGCCTGGGGCATTTTGAGTCAGATGATCATATGATCTATTACTCTGGAGATGAAAAGGTGAAGAAAAATGGAGTTGCTTTAATAGTTAAAAAGTAATTTCTAGATGTGTATTGAAATACAATATTGTGAATGATAGGATAATATCCGTACACATACAAGGAAGTCAAGTGAATATCACTATCACTCAGATTTATTCACCAACAACCAGAGTCAAAGAAGAGGAAATAGAAGATTTCTACCAACTTTTACAGTAAGAGATTGGTCAAACTTGCAATCAAGATGCATTAATAATAATGGGTGACTGGAATGCAAAAGTTGGGAACAGAGAAGGATCAACAGTTGGAAAACATGGACTTGGTGACAGAAAAGAAGCTGGAGATAAAATGATTGAATTTTGCACAATGACTTATTCATTGCTAATATGTTTTAAAAGAAATATAAATGCAGGTTATACACATGGATTTAACTGAAAGTATGCATAGGAATCAGATCGATTACATCTGTGGAAAGAACCACTGGAGAAGTTCAATATCAGCTGTGAAAACTAGGTCAAGTGCTGATTGTGAAACAGACCACGAACTTACTCATATGCAAGTTCAAGCTGAAGCTAAAGAAAATTAAATCGAGTCCATTGGGAACCAAAATATGACCTTGAGTCTATCCCACCTGAATTTCAAAACATTTCAGGAACAGGTCTGAGGCTTTGAACACCAATGAATGAAGAGCAAATGAGTCGTGTGAGGATATTAATAGTATCATCCAGGAAGAGTGCAAAAGGTCGCTACAAAGAGAAAGGAGGAAGAAAGGACTAAACTGGATGTCAGAAGAGACTGAATATTGCACTAGAGTGCCAAGAAGCCAAAGCAGAAGGAAGAACTCAAGATATTAAGGAATTGAACAGGAACAGGAAAGGAACAGAAGATTTCAAAAGGCAGCACAGGAAGAAAAAGTATTTTAAAAATGTACAAAGAACTGGAGTCAGAAACTCAAAAGGGCCGAACTCATTCAGCATTTCTTAAGCTCAAGGAACTGAAGAATAAATTCAAACTTTGAGTTGCTATACTTAAGAATGCTTTGGGCAGAATATCTCAAAGTTGTATTTGCATCTCTCTTAGAGCTAGGGATTTTGAACATTTCTTCATGTGTTTGTTGGCCATCTGAATATCTTCTTTGGTGAAGTATCTGTTCATATCCTGTGCCCATTTTTCAATTGGGTTGTTTATCTTTTTGTGATGCTCAAGTATTTTATGAATTCTAGACATAAGCCCCTAATCTGACATGTCATTACCAAATATTTTTCCCAGACTGTGGCTTCCCTTTTTACGCTGTTGGAGAAGGTTATTTGTGCATAAGGATTTAATTTTTAGAAGGTCCCATTCATCTCTTTTATCCTCTCCTGGTTGTAGGTCTTTCAGGATGCTTGGAAGACTGTTAATGTTGTGGATTAGGACTTCTAAAGTTCTTCCAAGCTTTTACTTAATTAAGTTTATAGTCCTACGTCCATGATCCATTTTGAGTTGGTTTTTGCGTATGGAGTGAGGTGTGGATTTTGCTTAACTTTTCTGCAGATAGTTTTCCAATTTTGTCAGTCTATTTGTAAAAAAGGCTGTTGTTTCCCCACTTAAATGATTACATCTCCTTGTCAAAAATCAGTTGACCATAGGTAGATGGGCTGATTTCTGGATTCTCAATTCTATTCCGTTGATCTATGTGTCTGTTATTGTACCAGTACCACGTTGTCTTGACCACCAAAAGGCACCCTACTGGGAAGTAAAGGGTTGTTATATTGTATAGGGTTACGGAAATAGAGGAAGACCTTCAGCAAGACAAATTGGCAGTGACTGTAATAATAGTTTGTGAATAGGTCACAGGATGTCTAGCTCTGTCTCTTCTCTGTCTTTTATTGTTATATGTCTTTCAAAAGTCCATAGGAAACACAACCAGTTTAGTGCTCAGTAATTATTCAAATTGTTGGCAGTTTGAACTGACCTAATGGACTCAGAGGTACCTTAGAAGAAAAGAGTAATGATCTACCTCTGAGAGGCCACAACAATGAAAATCCAAAGGAATATGATTCCATTCTGACACGGATAGTCTCCTTGAGTCAGAACTAAATTGGCAACAACTGGTTTGGATTTTTGGATCTATAAGACTTTCAAGAATTTTTCATATACATTTATGAGTAAGATGGGTTTGTAACATTACTTTCTTAAATATTCTTTTTCTGATTTTCATCCCAGAATTTTACTGGTTATTATAGTATGACCTCCATTGTTGTTAGTGCTCTTTGCTGGAAAATTGGATCTGATCCATAGCTGACTCTCTAGTGGGTTTTCAGAGGCAGCAAAAATTGTACAGTGGGAATCC
Source organism: Elephantulus edwardii (assembly GCF_000299155.1). Lineage (NCBI taxonomy): Eukaryota > Metazoa > Chordata > Mammalia > Macroscelidea > Macroscelididae > Elephantulus > Elephantulus edwardii. The sequence goes on from NW_006399776.1 coordinate 13,025,972, forward strand.
TTGTCCTGCAAAGCTGCAGGTGGAGTTGAATCATATCACTTTGGAATTGTAGGGCAGCTTCTTACTACTCAATTAAGTTGAGCAGTTAGTCATTAAATTGAGCAGCACAATTTGAGACTCTTACCATCGGCAAAGACACAAGGCCAGAGATTCTTGTGCCAGGCAGACCTACAGGAGAGCAGCTACATCTAGAACTAGAGACCTAATCTGCAACAGAATTAACCCTAACTTGGAAGCAGGTGTGGCATCCACTTACTAAGCAACATGCCTCTGAAAACTCTATGAACTTTGATAAATGTCTATAGTTGTAGAGGGGATTCAGGCCTTTTGTTTATAGGGTCACTATGAGTCATGCTCCACTGGAAGGCAATCAACAATATAGCAATTTATTTTGGACACAAGAAAGCAGTAAGACTGTTGTTGAAACTAGTTAAAAAGCGTGCAAGAAAGTGGGGAACAATAAAAAAAAATTAAAAAAAAAGAAAGTGGGGAACATGTCTGATGTAATGCTAATTGATTTGGTTTTGGGTTGTAGATGTTATTGACAGGGACAATTCTCCCTTGTGAAGTTAGAAAAGATGAGCTATGGCTGGCTTCACATAGCCCTTGCTCCTTTTACTCAAACTTATTATCTTTAAGAGACACAAAGTTACAATATAAATTGCATTTAATGTTAGCCTTGTACATAGTTATTTCCTGTATTTTGCCCTAATTGTGCTTTCTCTCTTCTTTCTTGCTTTATTCTTTTATTTTTATAAGTACTATGGCTTAGGATTCTCTTCAAAGAAATGCCTTTTATTAGATCTTTCATAGTTTTTTGAAGTAATTTTTTTTAATTCAGTTCTATTTCTTTCTTCTAAAACCTTAGTTTGGTCTATGTTAATTTTGCCTGCTTCATTATGTTTATTATACTTTTTCTAATTTCTTATATGCTTAGGTGATTATTTTAAACAAATATTTTTATTATTTTTTTATTAATTTTAA
>NW_006399776.1:13027055-13049811 GCF_000299155.1 Elephantulus edwardii
AATTTTAATGAACATTTACAGAGATTTTGGATTTCCATTCATTCATTGTTGCACTTTTCTGTGCCCCTCCCCGCCAACCTCCAGTTTACTCTTCTCTTTGAAAAGTAAAAGAAAAATTCCTTCATTGGTATACAATCCCCCTGCCCCGGGTACACTCCACTATCTTTTTAATATAGAAATTTAAAGCAGCAAATACCTTTAAAAATCATCCTTCATGTTGAATACATTTCACTCTATAGTGACTTAATTATCTTTCCGTTCTAAGTCTTTTCCCCCCAATCTCCATTTCATTTTATCCTCATAAATTATTTTGAACTTTATGTTTACTTTTTCTTTATTTTGAACTTTATATTTATTTTCACAAAAATATACTTTAAAATAAATATTTTTTCAATCAATTTTTTCTGAATTATTTTTCATAATTGATTTAGTAATTACTTTGCAATAAAAACATAAACCAAAGGTTTCATTTTATTAAGACAAGGCTTCTAGTAGCATTAGTCCATAGGGTTTTTTCTGTACTCTTTTCTTACATCTTGTCACTTTTTCCTTGCTTTCAGTTCTCCATTTCCTGTGATTTTTGCAAGATTTTCCTGTCTTTCATCTGGGGCCAGAAACTCATTAAAGTCTATATTAGTGTATCCAGGATCATATTGTCTACTAGTAGTGGAGTTCTCCATTTTGTTTGATATATAGTGAACTATAAAAATCTTTCTCATTTTAGAAATGCATTTTTCATCAAATAAAGATACACAATATTCCAAATTTTGAAAGGCTATCCAATATTTCCACATTCTCAAGCTATTCAACTCTTTATTGTTCTCCAACACCATTATTAAGAGAAGATAAAATAATGCATAGCATCAGTCTGAAGAGAATTACATTAGCAAAATTTGCTTCATTTCAAACTCACACCATTTCTGCTATAGGCAATTATGTATATTGATTTAAAGGATTTCCCTTTTCCGCTTTTAGTGAAAGACAAGTAAGTAGAAAAGATGATATTGTCAAACTTTCCTTGTCCACATAAAGCAGTGATTGGAATACATGAGCTCTAAGTTGCCTTTCATTTTTAAGAAAACATTCTTTGTGTGTGTTTAAAACAAGAAAATAGTATTTTTCATTAATTACTTGCCAGTAAATAATTGAGAGTTATATAAACATTACTTTTTCCTCTGTTCATAGTGTAGTCATTCCTAAGGGATCTTTCCCCGCTTTACCATCCTTATCACAATCTAATACTGCCCTCAAGTCACTGATGACTGTTGTTGTCCCTACTCTGTCATTTGTGGATTGAGATTTAGTGCAGTCTTTGCTAGTAAATGCAGATAGATATTCCAACCCCCAAATCAAAGTTCAAAAATGTACTCTTAGAGGAGAACTCCAGGGACAGAATAGCAACTAGAGTTTCAGACCACAACCAGACAGTTAAAAAAGGAAACTGGTTTATTGGATTGAAGTAAATGTAACCCAGTGATATTTATGAAGTCAGAAACCAGAAAGAGAAAACTGAGTTTGTAAGGTTAATAAAATATAAGGAGTGACGTTAAGAATAATGATTATGGTCTATGGAAATAAGTATTGACGGGATATTTATGGAAAATACACATATTCTGTGAGTATAAATTGCTGGATAATATTAAGCTATATTATTTAGGACTCACAAAAGAATAGCTTTGCATCATCAAGAGTATTTGTGGAAATTTAAATATAGGAATGCATACATATACGTGTGTATAAACATATATGTGTTATCTTGAAAAAATATACTTACCTTCTGCTAAGTCTTGAAGTAGATGTGATTTTTATTTTACTCCAAATAATGTAATTTAATTGAAGTAATTAAATATAAGAGAGTTCTTAATGGTATCTCTTAAAAATTTCAAATCTACAAATAAAGTTTAAAAATACAAATGGAAAATATTAGTTTCTGATATCAGAGTCATTGGTGGTCTATATATTGCAACCACTACTAGCTTTAACTCTTTATACATGAATTTAACATAAAGTAATTACTGTGTAGACTTGGGTTAATTATATGGGGAATAATTTCACTTCATGAAAGTTAGTGAAATGATTCAAGATTGATGAGCTTTTATTAATCACATTACTGTAAGGTACAAAATTTATTATGTATTTTTCAGCTTGAAAGGTTGACAGCCGAAAAATATGTACAGGAAAGACATAGCTGCATACTGATATTCTTATTAAATTAGAAAACTTAGTAAATAAAAATTAATTTCTGCCGTATAGTGTTTGGAAGTAAATGACGTTAGTGTCTTATTTTTGCTCTTCTAAGTTTAAAATTTCTTGCACATTTTCTAGTTTTCAGTTATGTTTGAGAAATTTTACGTAATACCTAAAAGAAAGGAGAAACTTAGATATACAGTATATATTATAACCCTAATGGATAAGATAGGCTTCTATACTGCCTTCTTAAAATACAGGTCATTCAAAAATGAACTGAAATTTTCAGAGAAGTTTCTTCTCATGTATCAATTCACTTCTAGAAAATTAATCTAGTAAAAAAAAATAATAAAGCCTTGTTTGTCAATGTCCTCTATGATTGTTGCACTGCATCCTTGCACATATTGTTTCAGACAAAAAAATTAGTATTTTGCATTAGAAGAGGATAATTAGGCAATAAGATACAAAAGCGAGTGTGGTTATCATGAGATAAACACACACATGGGGTGTTATGAGGCACAGCCAAGTGTCTGTAATCCCTCTAGGGTATGATTATCTCGTGATAACCACACACCATGGAGTTGCCTTATTGCTATTATAAAATATCTTTATTATAGGAAGAAATGTGCATTTTTGTGCAGAAAGAAGACGGAGCTGGCAATTTAGAATGCCGAACAGCAGTTTCAGCTGAGCTATGTGGTTTACATAGATTAATCTATCCCATTGGAATGTTTCCCTAGCCAAAAAAATGTTCCCTAAATCCAAGCAGTCATAATCTGTGGTGATGTGCAGCTATTTGGAGCATTTGAGAAATTCCCTGCCTGGTTCTTAGGCTGTTGGTTTGATGGTTGTATGGCGTGAATGCTGAGATGCACAGTGACAAGAGGGATCTACACACATACAGAATTCTGGAAACTTGATGTTCTAGGAAGCCAAACCACAATACACACAAATCTGAAAATTCTATGTCACTATTTTGTCTGGCATCCAATTGGAATATATTCTTCAAATTCTTTATGAAAATAACAAATAAAACAGAGAAGCTGGTACAGAAATTAATAAACTAGAAATATGAGAATTAGGATGGTAATGGAAGAATTTATGGATTCCTACACAAGAGATGCAATCGAATAAAAAGTTGCAGACATATAAAATGTGAAAATATCATGTCACCAAAATAATAAAAAAAGTGAATCCAAAAAATTCTTGGACATCTTCAAATATATATTAGATATGTTTTAGAACTTTTAGGTATTATAATAATAACAAAACAAAAACAAACAGACAAAAGAAAACTACCTGGAGTACTGTTCAAAAGAGTATCCAAATTTGCAAACATTTACCAAAGCAGAATGTTCCAACTTTTCTCCAGTAATTAGTGAATTCAAGCCATTTTGTCTGTTATCAACTAAGTTCTTCATCACTCATGCTCCCTCCACTGTTCAGTGCAGACTATTAGGATGTAACTCACAATGATTCAAGTTAAGCAGATGCTGTGCCATCCTCACTATCTCTGTTATCCTTAAGCCTATTGTTGCAATCTGTGTCAATTTTTCCTTCACTGACCTTCTACTTTTTGCAAGCATAATATTCTCCTCCAGGAACTGGTCCCTACTAATAACAGTCCAAAGAATATTAGATGAAGCTACATCATCTTTTCTTTTAAAAAGCATACTGACTGACTTCTTCCAAAGAAAATTATTGTTGTTTTGGCAGTCCATGGTATACTTGATCAATATTCTTTGCTGTGTAGTTTATCATTCAAAACTACTTTCCTTTTCATTGAATTTTACTTTGCCATGTAAATGGGTGGAACTAGGACAATAGGACATGTTAGCCTATCCACAAGGGGATTTTGCCAATCTACAAGGGGATTCTCTAGTCTTTTTATCAAATGGAGCTTATCTAGCAGCAGAAGAAAGCTCTTCAACCAGCAGACAATATAGAAGGCAAGACTCCAGAAAGATTAGGAGGGCCTAAAGGAGCATTAGCCATAGTCGCCACATTAAAGAATCAGACACTCAACATGAGATGGGACTTTGGGACAGCTAAACATTGGACTAGAGCAAAGAGAATTTTATCAAAGTTTATTGGAAGGATAGGGTGCAGAGAACCAATATGGAAGAACTAAGAATTTATACACTGGACTAAAGTTGTGAGGCTCAGAGGGCTAAGGTGCCTGTGAGCACATTTCAGAAGCTGTCATTACTGTATTTTGCTACTAACCTGGAATATAACCTTTTGACTTTCTCAGCATAATTCTGTGTGGTGTGTGAACTATCGAACTATCATATCAGAGGCAATGGTGATGAAGAGGAAAGTTCACTCTGCTCTGAGGGGCTGGCAAACAGAGTCCCAAGGAATTGACAATATATCAATTGACATATTCCACAAACAGGTGCTGCCCTGGGCACCCTCCCTAGGTTGTGTCAAGAAATCAGAAGGACCATTACCTGGCCAACTGATTTGAAGAGACCATATTTATTTTCATTCAAAAAAAAAGATGATTTGACATTGTAGAAAATATAGAATAATATTATAAGCAAGCAAGATCCTCCTGAAGATAATAAAAAAATTAATTGAAATGGTACTTCAACAGAGACCTGCTAAATGTGCAAACTGGGTTTAGAAGAGATTCTGGCACTAGTGACATTATAACCAATGTTAGATGGATCTTATCTGAAAACATAGTACCAGAAGAATGTCTATCTGTGTTTAATTGACCATGCAAAGTAATTTAACTGTGTGGATCATAACAAATTGTGGCGAACCTTGAGAAAAATGGAAATCCCAGAACACTTGACTGTGCTCATGCAAAACCTACACTTGAATCAGCTTCAAAATCAGGGCAGGTATATGCCAGGGATGTATTCTATCTCCATATTTTTTCAATTTATATGGGACACATCATTCAGGATGCTCTATGAGGAGGAATGTGGCATCAAGGTTGAAGGAAAATTCATCAACAACCTGTGTTGTACTAAAGACACAACCTTGCTTGCTGAAACTGAGGAGGACCTGAGGCGTTTGCTGCAGAGTTGCAACTCAACATCAGTAATAGAAAGAGTCTCAGCACTGGGCCAATTGGCAGCAACATGATAAATGGAGATTGAGATTAACAATTTCAGCTTGCTTTATTCCACAATCAACATTCTTGGAACCAGCAATTGGAAAATCAAATCAATGAATTGCACTGAGAAAAATCTACTGTCAGGGACATCTCCACAGTACTAAAGATCAGAATAGAGACTAAGGTGCTCCTGATGTAAGTCTTGGTCTTTGCAACTACTTGTTATGCATCAGAAAGCTGGAAAATGAATAAGGACGACAGAAGAGGAATCAATGCCTTTGAGATGTGGTGCTGAAGAAGAGTATTGAATATAGCAAGTTAATGCCAAAAGAACAAACTGTCAAGAGAACAAACAGGTCTGTCCTGGAGAGATTGAAACCAATCTGCAAGGATTTTGAAGCTCTGTCTCACATACTTTGGGCATATTTTCAGGAGGGACCAGTCCTTGGAGAAGGGCATCATGCCTAAGCTTAGAAGGGTGGAGGGACAGTGCAAGAAAGGCTGGCATGGACTGATTCAGTAACTGGGTTAATTTGGGTAGGGGTGTAGGAGACAATGAAATTGGATCAAGATGGGGCAGGGTTCATTGTACATTGAGTCATTATGAGTTACAGGAAACTTGATGGCACATGTGGGAGCATGGGAGTCATGTCTAACTTCATGGGAATTGGTTTTGTGTTGCTGAAGCTGTTGGCAGGGACAGTTCCCTTTTGTGAAGTTGATGAAGGTCAGACATGGTCATCCTCACATAGCTCTTGCACTTTTTACATTTGTCAATGGTACAATTCAAAAGCATCAATTATTCTGTCTTTATTCATTGCCCAACTTTCACACTCCTATGAAACAATTGAAAAACCATGGCTCAGATCAGGTGCCCCTGTCTTCAAATTGAAATTTTTTTCTCTTCAGCACTTTAAAAAGTCTTTAGCTGCATATTTGCCAAATGCAATATGCCATTTAATTTTTAACTGTTGCTTCCATAGTTGTTGATTATGGATCCAATAAAATGAAATCCTTGATAATTTTAATATTTTCTTCATTTCCCTTAAAGTTGCTTATTACTAGTTTAAGTGTGAGAGAGTTTTTTCCCTTGGTATTGAGTAGTAGTACATAATGAACTCATAGCTCCCAGTTTAAGACAGATTTGGAAGCAAGAGTGGCATCCACTTCTTAAACAATATGCCTCTGGAAACTTAGATAAATGACAATATTTATAGAAACGAATACCTATCTCATTATCTCCAACTGCAAAGTCATTATAAATGTAATTTTTTTTTAACTTTTTGACCAGCACGAGGAAAGTTTGGAATCAGTATTGGCTTCCACTTCTTAAACAACATGTCTCTGAAAACTCTATGAACTTTGATAAATGGTGCTAGTTATAGAAAGACTTCAGGCCTTTTGTTCCTAGGATCACTATGAGTCATGCTCAACTCAACAGCAATCAACAACAACACATAATGAACATTAAGTGTAAAAATTTTGCTATTCCTTTTAGTTGTTGCAAGGTGCTTTTGAGTCAATTATAATTCACAGTGGCCCAGTGAACCACAGATCTGAACCTTGTCTTATCCTGTGCCATGTTCATCATCTCTGACATACTGAACCCACGGTTGCAGTCACTGCTTCAATTCATCTGTCTGAGGGTCCTTCCCTGTTTTGCCAACCTCTGCCTTTCTAAGCACAATGTCCCTCTGCAAAGACTAGTCTCTTTTAGCAACATAGCTCAAGTATTTGAAATAAAAATTTTTCCTCTTTGCCTCCAGGAACATTCTAGCTGTACTTTTTCCGAGGCCTATCTTTTTATTCTTTTGGCAGCCCCGGGATATGAAATACTTTTCTCCAAGACTGCAGTTAAAGGCATCAATTCTTCTTCTGTCATCCTTTTTCATTGTCCAGCTGTCAGATACATAATAAATGAGTGAAAAGATTATAGCTTGACCCAGGTGCACGCTGGTCTTCAAAACATGTCAATTGGTATCCCATTGATTTCTGAGCCTTATGTCTTGCCAAGGATTTCATTGCAGCTTAAATGTCTTCCATCATTATCTTTGGCTCTTGGTCATATGGTAATTCTCAAAATATTTCAGTGTTGGCTAATTCGTTTTGGTACAGTGATTCTGCATATTCTCTCCATCTTCTTTTGATGTTTTCCTTGATGAGTCAAGATTTTATTCATCTCTAGGTATTGCAATTTCAGTCTTGGCTTTGACTTCCATTTTCTCAGCTTGAGAAATGCCAAGCAAATCCTTCTCTTTTGATTCTCCTATTCTTGTTCTCTGCACATTCCATTATAATACTTTATTTTGTCTTCTTGAGCTACCATTTGAAATCTTTAGTTCAGCTCTTTTACTTCAGCATCTCTTCCTGTTGTTTTGGCTTCTCCATGCTCCAGGATTCTCTCCAAGGTCTCGTCTGACATGTGTTTTGGTTTTATCTTTCTCGTCTATCTTTGCAATGGCATTTTGCTCTTTTCGTTATTGATATTCTTGATGTCATCCTACAACTCATCTCATCTTTAATCATTTGTGCTCAATGATTTGAACCTATTCTTAACCTATTCTTATTTTTATATTCAGGTGGGATAGATTCAATTCCATCTTTGTGTTCTCTTAGACTTGCTTTCCTTTTCTTCAACCTCAATCTGGACTTGTAAATGGAGTAATTATTGGTCTGTTCCACAGTCAAAACCTGGACTGGTGATACTGAGCTTCTACAAAAATTCCTTATGCATATCACTATTATGTGAAGTCTGTGTGCAAAATCATTGTGTTGTTGTTGTTAACTATAAAAAAAAAGATTTGTTTATGAGAATGTTATTTCACTTTTTTTTTTTTACAAAATGGCATTTCATTTTTTTTCACTCTGTATTCTAATATTCTAGAACTGTAATGGAATAAAAATGTGAACAGAAAATATTTTATTTCAATAATGTTCTACAATTACTAAAAACATTATGGGATTAAGTCAGCAAAGGACTAGCTTATAAATTATATACTGAAATATTTTTTTTAAATTTTTATGTTTGAATAGCCAAATCTCAAAAAAAAAAAATTCCAAGGTTTGAGCTTAAATTTGGTATTTGCTTGGTAGTCATCAAAACATCCCAACCCTAACATATAACTCTTATTTAATATGAAATATGGATATCTATGTCATTTTCTTGATTGAATTTTTTAAAAATCTAAGAATATATGGCCTACATTTCTTAAATCAATAAATCTAGTAGTTGATTTAAATGTGAAAATAAATTGCACCTAGGAATTCTGGTGGACTGGTGGTAAGAGCGTGCACCACAAGTTCGAATACATGTGGTTTTAATCTACCAGCTGTTCCATGTGACCTGGTGGTACTCAACAACAACATGTATATATAAATTAATTTTTTTTTAAAAATTGCATCTAAAGTCCAGCCATTGTTGTTGTTGTGTATCTTTGAGTGGGAATTAACCTATATCTTACCCTCCAGTGGGTTTTCAGAGGCAGTAAATTTCATGGGCAGAGAGTGCCCATTCTTCTATGGAGCAGTTGGTGGATTTAAACCATGTACCTTCAGGATTACAGGTCAGCTTCTTGCCACTAGGCTGTCAGAGCTCCCTATGATTCTTTACTGGTTTCTGCATCTTACTAACTGATATGCTTTCATGTAAAATCAATATATCACAATCAAATATGTTTTGCATTTTGGGTTCGAGAAGCTGAATTGCACTTTTGATACATAACTCTTAATTTTTATTTTACAGTAAAGTATGTAATTGGGGAACACTTAAAGGGGCACCATTTGTTTTTCTAAATGTGCAACTGCATCTTTCATATAATTGACAATTGTTTCAACGGAATGCTATCATTTCTAGTCTAAATCCCCATAATTTAATTTAGCCTTAGGCCATACCTTTTAGAGAAATTGTCATCCATGAAATATCAGATGCTTCTACAGGGCCAGACGTGTGTACCTCCCTAGTAGAGCTGTGTGAAAAATTTCACACCTACACTGAAACTGCCAAAATATGCTTCTTCACTCTTTTCATTACTAAGGGGAAAACATATACTTTTTCCCTTTGGGCAGTTTTGACAGTTTTAATACAAGTGAAAAGCAGGTTTTGCCAGCATTAAAAAAAAAAAGGAGAAGGAAAAATCTTGATATTATAATGTGAGAACCTCATATCCTTTGTAGGAGATGAATGGAAAAGAATACTGAAAACCAAGCTAATGCTTACTATTGTCTAAAATTGACCACATGACCACCAATATTTGTTTACTTAATAGGAATAAATAGAATGATAACTAATAAGATATGACAATAAAATTCTGAGCCTCCTGCACTACTTTCCCAGTGTTAAATCCTAAATAAAGTCAATGACTTCTTAAAGCCTCCACTACATGGTGCTCCCTCTCCCTTTTCTGCATACCTTCAAGATTCAAAATCTTCCTTGATTTTAAGTCAGAGAGATTAAAATGTGAAAGTCAGCTCTTATATCCTTAAGAACACTATTGCCCTATGGAATTCTATGCCTCTATGAGAGAGGCTGAAAAACCTCACAACTTCTTGCTGAAAGGATTTTAAATAGAAAATTGTCATTTCTGATGACCACTTTCCTCAATCACTAGCAATCCCCAAACACTCAAAATGTTTGAAAGAAAAATAAGTTTAGAAAATATATAGAGATGCAGCTCAGAGGATTCACTTGAGCAAAGAATTCTTCTGGACTCATGAATTCCTATAGTGTTTTTATAGTCTTTAGTCATGCTTTAAAACAATGGAATACTAAGCAGAAACATCAAGTAAATGGAAAATCTAATGTCCTAAACTGTTCCACATCCACCCAAACTCATCTGGTAAGACACTACATTTTTTGGACGCATGAAATGAATTTTAACTTGAATCTTATGTACAAGTCTGTACTACATACAGTCCAAAATATATACATAAAGAGGCATCTTTTGTCACTTTGAAGACAGGGTTACTGTGTAGGGAGAGATAATAATTGATGAATCATTTACATGAAAAAGAGGATGTCTTTTGACCTATAGAAGTTTTATCATAATCTTAGAAGAGGGTATTTCTGAGTTCTGTGTTTCTAATTTAGAGAAATTGATGATCAGTATTGAGGTTATTGTCCTATAGATTATTTAATATTTTGTTCCTTAAATAAGATGCAATTCATCTGAGTACATGCTTTTTACTATTATACTAGGGTTAAGAGCAGAAGAATTAATTATGGGTTTGGTAACTTATAATAAAATTCAGAAAAATAATGAATTCATTTTCATCTATATTTAATCGGGTATAATTGGGGAAATAATTTTACATCAGTGAAGTGTTCATAGAAGATGACTGGATATTTTGGGCATGGAAATGATGTAGCTTGCAAATAAACTAAGTCAATATCACAAGATGAAAAGTTAAACATGAACATGCATTTTATATACAAGACCTATATGGACTACAAAATGTTAGTTATGTTGCAGTTAGTTTACTAAGAATTGAATTCTGACCTAGTGGGTAGGGAGTTGTGCTCCCCATCCAAAGGTGGTGGTTGTTGTTGTATACTGTCGAGCTGGAACTGACCCATAGCTGACTATGTATAGCTTCTTAAAAGCCACTGGAGAATCAGGTATGAGTCAACTCCAACTCGATGGCAGTTTCCCCTATGAGCATTACTATATACTATTATTTTCTATTATATGTACTACATACTATTGTTTAGCCTGTTAGGAGATCTGATAAGAACATATTTACATTAATATTTTAAATATACTTTAATAGTGAGTGGCAAATTTTAATTATGCATTAAATAAGTCAATGAATATTTGAGAACCACATAAAAACAGCAAGGTCAACCACAATAGTGGCCATATAAAAAACCAGACTCAAATCTCACACATGGCACTAAAATGTATATGAAGAGAAAAGTCCTAAATTGCATGTTGATATGTGACAAGCACTTTTTAAATGTTTTTGGTTTATTTGTTTGTTGTTTGTATTGTGTACCATCGAATCAGACCCAAATGGCACAGGAGGAGATTGCCTCTCCTTCTCCAGTGGAGCAGCTGATGGATTTGAATCAAGCACTTTCAGGATTGCAATGCAGCTTCTTGCCACTAGAGCTCCCTTGTGACATGCATTTTTGCATATAGAATATGTTCATATAGAAAAGTATACAAGAGGAAAGGACACACTGCTTAAGAGAAGGTTCATGAATGTGTCTTAGAAAAAGATAAGTAAACAGTGTAAATAGAACAGTAACAAAATCAGCACTTTAAAATGGGTTAAAAAACAATATATGTACTGGTTTGCATGTGGTCAGAAATTTCTATTTTTTCCTACTTGAAATCCATGGAAAGTATTTATAATTGTGTGTGTGTCTACATCAAGGACTGTTTTTTTATGAAGATAACTGGTTAAGCCTTGAAATGCACATTGATCTAAGTGGATGGGTCTGAGGGGAAGGAGTTGTCAACTGGGACAGCTTATCAGAAGAGAGTTGTTCCCCCCCTATCCTATTTATTCCTAAACCAGGGAAAATTCCCCTGGGAGCAGAGAGGCCTCAGAGGGAACATTGCAGAGACTCAAGAGATGAGAAACGGTTTGTAAATGAGCATTTAAAACATGAAAACACTCTTGTTGTTAAAGCCAATGAGTATAAAGTACCAGTGGGAGACATGAGTTGACAGCTGGGACTCTTCATCCGTCTGGCTGGGGGATTCTGAGTCAATGGCTGACGGATGAAAAGTAGGACTGGGAGAGCTCAGTCCTGTCAGAATCTGCTCAAAATTCCTAGGCTTGCCATTTCAAACCAAATTCAAACCTTCTAGTGCTTGAGATTAAAGAGAATGTTTACAGAAAAATAAAAGAGGCTTGAAAATGCTTATTAAAAGACATCTTAGAAATCTTTATAAAGCATCATCTGTGATAATTTACATGCAAATGAATCAGGATGTGCTTGGCATACATTATGCAGGGATTTTAGACTTTATCAAGTCCATGCTGAACGTGAAAAAACAAATATACACAGACAGCCGCTGGAGAGTTTCAGCATGAGTGGCTTGTCCAGTGCTGGTTTGAAGCAAAGGAGGGGTGTTGGGGAATATGTGAGTGCTTTTCATCAGTCACTTAAGGACAGTATTTGTTTCCAGGACTACATACTGAATCCAGAGGTGGCTCCAAAGGTCCCCGAAAACCTAGAGCTTTAGGATTTTGTTGGAAAAATCCATGAGCAAGAATTTATTCCACACCCAGAAGATTCCAAAGGCTGTATGTAGTATTATTCCAGTATTTCTTAGAGCTCTGTACTGCTCCCTTCACAAATTTCTAAACCTTCTAGATTGTTTCTGGTAAAATACCATCTCTTTCTGACAGAGTGGGAGCCTGGACCCTGAGCCTTTTCTAATCAATTGAGACTCCCCAAGTTTAGGAAGTTGTGATCATGTATGACTGAAACCAGTTGCCACCAAATCAATTCCAACTCATGGTAATCTTATGTGTGTTAGAGTAGTAAAGTGTGTTGCTTCTGGTTATCAGTTACTGATTTTCTGAAATTAGATTATTTTTCAAGATGCCTCTGGGTAAACTTGAACCTAACTAATTTTCAGTTAGCCAATAAGCACACTAACCATTCAGAGGTTCTGAGAGTGTTACTGCTAGGTGCCATTGAGTCACTTCTGACGCGGAGTAACCATATGTACTGTAGAAGGAAACACTGCCTGATCCCGAGTCATCCTCACAAATGTCCATGTTTGAGTCCATTATTGGAGCCACTGTGTCAATCCATACAGTGTGAATCATGTAAATAAATTAAATGGATGCAAAGTGTTGCCACCAAGTCCTCAAGTTACCATGATGAGGAGAGTTATAACAAGGTTTTAGAACAAGATCTTTGGAAAAACACAGTAAGTCCCTTGGGAAAATCCAATATATGAAACTATTGAGTTTCTACCTAATGCTAAGTGTCTCAAGATGTACATAAAAATATGGGTTATATATCAAGGTAGAGTTCATAAATACAAGGTTCTACTATTCTACTTCAATGAGTAGTGACTTGGAATCTAAAAGTTTGTGAGAAGCTATATAAGGTACAGCAATTGGTCTTCCCCTGAGTGGAATAGAGAAAAGAGTATAAAAGCAAACATGCATAGAAAAAGAATAACGGATCATGTGAACGTCAATCTCCACAACCCTCAGACCAGACAAACTTGGTGGTGTCCAGCTACCACTGCTGACCACCTTAACAAAGATAATAGTAGAAGATGTTGGATAGAGTTGTCAAAAATACAGGACAAAACTCAAAAACATAAAGCCAACCTGGCTAACTGACCCAATAAAAACTGGTGGAAATCTCAAAACTATAGCCCTTAGTTACTTTTTTTGTACTTAGAACAAAATTTACCTGGTGTATCAACTTTCAGTTATACAGGCTCAAGATGTCATCAGGATTATATCCATTTTGGAAGTTCTACAGGAGAATTTGTTCTCCCTGTCTTTTCTAGTTTTATAATCTGCGTACAATCTGATTCATGGTCCTCTTCCTCCATCTTCAAAATAGGAAAGGCAGTCGAAATCTGCCTTACATAGAATCACTTTGCCTCTTCTTTATTTTACAAGCTACTTTGTGGTTACACTTGACCCCCCAGTAATATAGAATAAAATTCCGTTCAAGATACTAGACTTCATCTAAATATATGAGAACTCCTTTCAATTATGGTAACATTTATAGGTTCTGAAGATCAAAATGTAAACATTTTTTGAGGGAAAATACTCTATCTTGACAATGTTTTGCTTAATAATATTTATTTATCATGGCCTACTTGGACACGATTATCAATATGAAACATAATTTTCTCAAGATTATTCAAATTGAAAGACTGTCATGAAAGTCTTTCTATAGTGGGTTATTCAATGTGTTTTTCCAGCTTTGACTTTTATCATCTGACTGGGTGAAAGAATCCAAATGTGAGATGCTTTTGTCTTCTTCCAGGAGATTAGATGGTTTGCTAATAATGTAACATAGATAAATAATTTCTAGGTGGAATCATAGAAGTAAGATATACAAACCACTAACAAGGGGAATGGGCAGTTTTGTCATTCCACCAGACTTTAATTGGTCATGTTCAAATGCAAAAACCTAAGACTTTTTCTACTACCAAATAAAAACAACAACAACAACCCATGAAGTGCAGTAAGTATCTCCTTGGAGTCAGGAACTTTCTGTGTAAGGTAGAGTAAAAAATAGTATCTGCAGCAGTAGAGGTAGCTGAGAGTCAGAGACCAGCATGAGACAGTTGAATCATGGTTACTTCCACACAGAGTTCAGTGCCTTAACCTAGGCTTACTGGCAGAGTATATAGAGGGAAAGAAGACATGCATGTGATTGGTAGAACTAAAAGGCCATTGTAACACTGATCTAAAACTATAAAGCAGAGCCCACAAATATGAGACTAAAGGTCAAAAGAGGCCTACCTGTAAACATGCCTGAGAAGAAAAATTAAAGATTAAAAAATTCTATCTTGAGTATTTCTGGCTTGAATTATACTTTCTAGGTCCCTTTTAAACTTATAATTGCGAGTACTTTCTGTGAATGCCATCCAGCCATTGCAACCAAGTATTTAACCTAACAATGGAGTAGTAAAAGCTATGGAAGAGGTTAGTGTTAAAATCTATAGAAGAAAATACAAGAGCATGGGAGCATGTCTGATCTCATAGGAATAAGTTTTCAGTTGTTGATATTGTTGATGGAGATTATTTCTTCTTGGGGAGTTAATAGAAGTCAGATACTACCACCCCATACTGGATGCACTGTTTTTAAATTTGCCGTCAAAAGTAGGGTTCACTGTAATGACTCTAGACTCAAGAATAAGTAAGAAGAATAAGTAAGAAGTGTAAGAAGCTAAGGGCGGGGAAATATAGTTATTTATAAATGGTTACTGAAACTTATAGGAGAAGACCTATATCTGGAATGACCTGAGAAAAAACCCAGGCTGATTAAACTAGATAGTTAAAGATATATCAGGGTCCTGGTTCCACTCAATTGGAGGCCCAAGGCCATATGCTTATGAATGAAATATAGGTAAGGAATAGAAGAGTAAAAGTGATATTTAAAAAAAAATCAAACTCACTGCCTTCAAGTCAAAACTGACTCATAGCTGACATTCACCCTTCATGAAATGGATTGACCCAGCGGCCACAATGAACTTGAGCAGGACAGAGTTCATGACTATGGCATTGAAGAAGATAAAATTCAGGTCTATTGTTCAGAGGGTCACTATGAGTTGCAATCTACTTGATGGTGCCTAACAGCAATAACAAATTATGTGGGAGCAGATTGCCCATTTTTCTCTAGAAGATAGTGGACTAACACCAGCCAGAAAGGTGCAGATTTTTTATTATCAGCACAATTTTCTATGGACCATGCTACCCATGCTCTCTGAATATACTGGAGATAGGGTATCTTTCTTTTACCTTATGTTGTAAAATGTACGATGGAAATGAATCTTGGATATTATAGATTGTGGAAAGCATTTAACTCTGCTTTTAGTCAGTTCTTGATTGAATATGCTAAAAGGGAAGATTTACTCTAGAGAAATGCAGACTTGTTGAAAGCAGATTTTTGGATTTTTGTTGTTGTTGTTGTTGACACAAAGGTAGTATTAGTTGGAAAACCTGAGCCCCACCCAGTACTTGAGTTAAGAAATTTGCTTTTGAGTGGACATATAGTCTAATCTAGGACAATAGTGAGAAAAGATGTTCATTTGAAGGAAAGGCCTAAGAAAATTAAAAAACAAACAAACATCACTTTGGATTTTTAAAATTTGAGCAAGTTACCATCAAGAAAGAACAATCAGAATACAGCACATCTTTTTAGGATAAAGATTTCTATTGAGGACCAGGATAAAAACAGAGAAAACAATAACCAATAGCAACAGCAGAGGGAGGCATAAGTGTCAGATAATCATGTACTGGTGTGACATTGAATGGAACTAGACCTGAAGCAGAACTTGGGGTTACTGCTACAGTGATAGTGGGGGAGGGTATACATAATTGGCAAATCTTAAAGAGCTTTGTGACACTGGTCCAGAGGCTCAAAGCTTGAGCATGACAGAACTTGTAATGATGACACAGAATAAGGAAAGTTTCCAGTCAGTTGTTCATGGGATTCCTCTGAGTCATGGTTGACTTGACAGCAACAACAAAAACAATGGAAATATTTAGATTATTTGTTTTTCATTTTGTATTGATGATCCTTCAAAACACAACTCATTTTAATTGAATGTTGTTGTTGTTGTTAGGTGTTATTGAGTCAAGTATGGCTCATAGCAACCCTATGAATGAACAAAAGATCTGAACTTAGTCTTATCCTGTGCCATCCTCATACTTCCATATATATAAGAGCCTACTGCAGTCATCTTATCAATCCACATTGTTGAGAGGCTTCCTCTCCTCTATCCTTCCCAACATCAAGGAATAGCACCTCCTAGCAATATGTCCAAAGAACGTGAGGCAAAGTTTCATCATTCTTGCCTCCAAAGAGCACTCTGGCTGCACCCTCTCCTGGACATATTTATTCGTTCTTTTGACCATCCATGCGATGCTCAGTGCTCTTCTCCAACACCCCAACTCAAAGGCATAAATTCTCTTTCTGTCATTATTATTAATTTTTCCAGGTCTCAGATGTATAGCTAGTAATTGGAAAGGCCATGGCCTGAATCAGATGCACCTTAATGCTCAAAATGACATCACTACTGCTCAATAATTTGAAAATGTCCCTAATGGCATATTTTTCTGTTGCAGTACTTCTTCTTATTTTCTAACTGCTCATACCAAGGGTACAAGCAAGATGAAGTGTTGACAGTTTCAATCTCCTCTCAATCCATCTTGACACTGCCTATTGGTCCAGTATAAGAATGTTTGTTTTCTTGATATTGAGATGCAATCCATACTGAAGGCTGCATTCCTTGATCTTTGCAAAAAAAAAAATACTCAAATCCTCCTCACTTTCAGCAAGTAAGATATGTCATCTGCATAATGCAGGTTACTGATGAGTCTCCCTCCAATCCTGATGCCACACTCCTCTTCATAGAGTCCAGCTTCTCAGATATTTGTTCAGCATATAAATTGAATAGGTATGGAGCTAGAATACATCCCTGACGCACTCCCTTCCCAACTCCATATCATGAAGTTTTCCCCTTTTCCATTTGCACAATAGCCTCATGAGCACAATCAAGACAATTTTACATGTGGATTTCACCCCATGGGCTGCATAGGAATCAGATTGTCTACATTTATGAAATAAATCACTGGAGATACTCAATATCAGCAATCAAAACTAGGCGATGGCAGAGTGTGGGTCAGATCACCAATTACAGGTATGTAAGTTTAAATTGAAGCAGAAAAAAAAAATTAAAATAAGTCCAAAGGAACCAGTATATGATCTTAAATCAATTCCTCGGGATTTCATGCTCCTCTTAAAAATATGTTTGAGGCACTGAAAACAAATGATAGAAGACCAAATGAGTTGTGAAATGATGTCAAGGATATGATCCATGAAGAAAGCAAAAGGTCATTACAAAAACAAAGGAAAAAGAAAAAAATTGAAATGGATGTCAGAAGTGACTCTAAAGATTTCCCTGGGATGCTAAGAAGCCAAATCTAAAGGAAAACATATTGAAGTGAAAGAGCTGAACAGATGGTTTCAAAGGGCAGCTCAGAAGTATGAAACAAAGTATTAAAATGGAATGTGCAGAAAGCTGGAATTATACAATAAAGAGGGAAGAAATCACTCTGCATTTCTCAAGCTGAAAGAACTGATAAATAAATTTAAGCCTCATGTTGCAATATTGAAAGATGCAGTGGGCAATATAGTGAATGACCCAGAAAGAATAAAAAAGAAATAGAGGTAATGCACAGTCATTGACCCTGAAAAATTTCAGGAAGTACATATGAATAAGAGCCGATGGTAATAAAAGAGGAAGTGGAAGCAGCATTGAAGGAACTGGCACAAATTAAGGCACCAGGAATGGATGGGATACCAATTGGCTTGTTTCAATTAACAGATACAGCCTTGGTTGCACTCACTCACTAGTCTATGCCAGGAAATCTAGAGGACAGCTGTCTGGTAAACAGATTGGAAGGGGTCCATATTTGTTCCTATTCCCAAGAAGGGTGATACAGCTGAAAGTGGAAACTATCAAACAATAACACTGATATCACATGCAAGCAAAATACTGCTGAAGATCATTCAAAAACAGCTAGTATAGTACACAGATAGGGAATTAGCAGAAATTCAAGTGGGATTTAGAAGAGGCCATGGAATCAAGGATATCATTGCTGATGTCAGATGGATTCTGGCTAAAAGTAAGGAATACTAGTAGAATATCTATTCATTCTTTATTGACTGTTTAAATGCATTTGACTTTGTGGATCATGACTGGTTGTCAATTTTAATTGACTAGTTACACACATATAATGATTTTGAACTATTAATTTTTCTTTTTTAATTTCGATAGCTTCACAAGATGACTTTTTTCTCTATATCATCAATTTTATGTCCAGACAAATCCTTAGCCATCAGCTTTTTACCCTACACATAAAATCTGTAAATGTTGTTGTTTATGTTATTAAGTCATGTCCAAAATATGTGAGACAGATTTTCACCATTTACTTTTTGTAAGTGTACCCAAATTAAAAATGGCTGAACACTAATGAATGAAGACCAGATGAGCTGTGGGAAGATATCAAGAATATTGTTCAGAAAGAATGCAAAAGGTCATTACAAAGAAGGAAGAAGAGGAAAAGACCAAAATGGATATTGAGACTGAATATTGCACTAGAGTGCTGAGAATCCAAATCAAATGGAAGAAAGAAAGAAGTTAAGGAGTTGAATATAGAAGATTACAAAAGGTAGTTTGGGAAGACAAGGCAAAGTATTGTAATGAAATGTGCAAGGAGCTAGAGTCAGAAAGTCAAAAGTGCCAAACTTGTTCAGCATTTCTTAAGCTGAAGGAACTAAAGAACAAATTCAAACCTCGAGTTGCAATGCTTAAGGATGATATAGGCAGAGTATTGAATGATTCGGTAATCATTAAACAAGGATGGAAGGAGTATACAGAGTCATTGTACCAAAAAGAAGAGGCTGACACAGAAGAATTTCAAGAAACAACTAATGATCAAGACACAAAGGTGATGAAGGAGGAAATTGACTGCTCTGAAGGACATGGCAATTAATAAAGCCCCAGAAATTAATGGAATATCAACTGACGTATTTCTACAAATAGTTACTGCCTTTGATGTGTTCACCAACTTGTGCCAAAAAATCTGAAGGACAACTACTTGGCCAACTGACTGAAAGAGATTCATATTTATTCCCATTCAAAAAGAGGTCACACAACAGAGTGTGGAAATTCTCTAACAGTATAACTAATATTGTACACTAACAAAATCCTGCTGAAGATTATCCAGAAATGACTGGAACAGTACATTGATAGAGAACTATCTGAAATATAAGCTGGGCTTAGAAGACATTGTAGCACTAGAGACATTATTATCAACGTCAGGTGGATCTTGGCAGAAAGCAAAGAGTACCAGAGGAATGTCTATCTGTGTTCCATTGGCTATGCAAAGGTATTTGACTACATGAATCACAACAAATTGTGGTTAACCTTAAGGAAAAGGGAAATCCCAGAACACTTGACTGTGCTTGTGCAAAACTTACACTTACAGAGTCCTCAGAACAGAGCAGGGAAATATGGTATAGTTCAAAATTAAGAAAGGACTGTATCAGGGATGCATCCTACCACACCTTTTCAATAGGCTTGCAGAACAGATAATTTGGGATCAGGGCTTTATGAGGAGGAAAGTGGCATCAGGATTGGAGGAAGACTCATCAACAGCCTATGTTAAGCAGATGACATACCCTTGTTTGCCGAAATTGAAGACCTAAAGTGCTTGCTAAAGAAGATCAAGGACTATAGTCCTCAATATGGATTGAAGCTCAACATCAAGAAGATGAAGATTCTCACCATCAGACCAATTGACAGCATCATGATAGATGGAGAAGAGATTGAGGTTGTTAATAATTTCACTTTGCTCAGCTCCACAAGTCAACACTCTTAACACCAGAAGTCAGGAAATAAAAAGATTAACTGTATTGGGAATATATGCTGTCAGGGACCTCTCCAGAACAACGATGATAGTCTAGAGACCAAGGTGCCCATAAACCAGGCCATAGTCTTCTCAATTACTTGCTATGCATCAGAGAGCTAGACAAAGACTAAGGATGACAGAAAAAGAATTGATGCTTTTGAATTGTGGTGCTGAAGAAGAGTTTTGAATATACCATGTACTGCCAAAAACCAAATAGGATTGTCTTGGAGAGGGTGAAACTAAGTTTCTCCTTGGAGGCTAGGATTTTGAAGCTCTGTCTCATGTACTTTGGGCACATGGCCAGGAGAGACTGGTCCTTGGAGAAGTATATGATGCTTGGAAGGGTGGAGGGACAATGCAAGAGAGGAAGACCCTGGATAAAATAGATTGATACAACAACTGATGCAATAGGAGTTGGTGTGTTAGAATTAGTGAAAGTGACTCAGGAAAGGGCAGGGTTCAGAGCTGCTGTACATAGGGTCACTATGGGTCATAGGCAACTTGACAGCACATAAAAACAAGAACAACAATACAAATATAAATCATCTTTCCTATATTCCTCTTTCCGGAATAAATTCCCTTTAGTTCCTGTTGCATTAACAACTTTCTAATACTTATGTTTGTTTTCTGGGTTGTTTTTAAGGTATAACTTTTTAGAGGTCCTCAATGGGAATGCTGGTCAACTACAAGCCATTCTCATCTACTCATAAGCAGGTGTTCTAAATCTTATTTTAAAAGGGGAAAAAACCCACAAAGTTTTGAGGCACTATGCCAATGTAATACATATCAACTGGAAATTAGGAGACCTGTGTTATATCTCTAGCTTTGCAGTTATATAACAATGAATAATTTGCTTTTTGCATAGCAATTTTTATCTGCAAATGAAATACAGTGAAATAGATGACGTCTAAAATATGTTCTTGCATTTCTTTGAGTTTGAATCTCATTATTGGAAATATTTTTCATATTGTAACTAGAATTAAAAATGGAACTAATAATAATAAACTAAAATGTGCTTAGGGAATGATTGGTATTTAAAATTAATTTATATCTTTAATTGTCAGCACAGAAAAACCTCCTTAAATAACTAAGCCAATAAATTTCTGTGAGGATATCCATACTGATCATTATAATTAATTTGTTTTGTTTTGTTGATGTTAAGATGTAGCACATATTGAAGCCTGAAGTCTTTGATCTTGTGCAGCAAGTGCTTCAAGTCCTTTCTACTTTCTCCCAGCAAATCTGTATCATCTGTGTAACACAAGTTGTTGAGTCTTCCTTTTCCAATTCTGATGCTACATTGTTCTTCACATAGTTCAGCTTCTCAATTCTATATTCAGCATATCAACTGAACAGGTATAAAAAATGATAACAACTCTGGCATATACCTTTTCTGATTTTAAATCATGCAGTGTTCCATTGTTCTGTTTGTTTAAACAGTTCTTGGTCTATATATAGTTTTCTCTTGGGCATAATTAAGTGTTCTGGGATTTCCATTATTCTCAGTATTAGCCATAATCTGTTATGATCCACAGTCAAATGATGTTTGCATAGTAAATAAAACACAAGTAAACATCTTTCTATGCTCTCTAACAAGATCCATCTGATATCTGTAATGACATTAGCAATGACTACATCTCAATATATAAAAAAAATTACCACTGAGCTGATGGGTAACATCATAATACATGGAGAAAAGAACTGACACTGTCAGCAATTTCATTTAACTTAGATCCATAACCCATGATCTTAGAACAAAACCCATGGTAACAACAGTCAAAAAAGAGAAGTTGCTCTGGGAAAATCTGCTGTCAAAGACCTCTACAAAGTTTTAAAAGTCAAGGATGCCACTTTAAAGACTAAGATATGCCTGATCAAAGTCATGGTAATTTCAACTGTTTTCTATGTATTTGGAAATTGGATAGAATGGCAGAAATATCTATTGCTTTGAGTTGTGGTGCTGGAGAAGATTACTGAATATCTCATGCACTACCAGAAACTAAACAAGTCTGTCTTGGAGGAAGTATAAACATGCTCATTAGAGAAAAGGAAGGTGAGATTTCACCTCACATATTTTGGGCATGTTGTCATGAGGGGAAATGTTGTTGTTGTTATGTGCCGTCAAGTTGTTTGCGACTCATAGTGACCCTATGTACAACAGCCCTAAACCCTGCTCTATCCTGTGCAAATCGCATTGCCTTTGACACACCCATCCCGACTAACCCAGTCACTGAATCAATACACCTCATAGAGGATCTTCCCCTCCTGTGCTGTCCCTCTACCCTACCAAGCATTATGTCCCTCTCCAAGGACCTGTCTCTCCTTACAACATGTCCAAAGTATGTCAGACGAAGCCCCAGAATC
>NW_006399776.1:13071361-13075933 GCF_000299155.1 Elephantulus edwardii
TGAAACAGAGGAGGGAGAAAACTGTTTAAAAGAGATATGTGACTAGGTATTTCTGTTATTACAGGAGTCTAGAGTGATTTCTACATGGT
Organism: Elephantulus edwardii; assembly: GCF_000299155.1. NCBI lineage: Eukaryota > Metazoa > Chordata > Mammalia > Macroscelidea > Macroscelididae > Elephantulus > Elephantulus edwardii. Next base: position 13,071,451 of record NW_006399776.1, read on the forward strand.
GGAGTCGACCTGGGGGAGGGTTTATAAAACAATGAAAGACGCTTTTCTTTTACTTTTCCAAGAGGGTAGTGTTCTGGGGTTGGGGGGGGACAAATCTACAACAATGAATGAATGGAAATCCAAAGCCTCTGTAAATTTTCACTGAAATTAATAACAAATTTAAGTTAAAAAAAAGAATTAAGTTAGAGTAAGGATGGTAATGGATTTATAACTGCTCAAGCTAATAACACTATATTGTGGCATGGAGGAGGAATAGTGGAAATGTATCCACATTTACAGCATTCCTTTTACCAAAACCATTTATGGAAAAAAGGTACTGTGTTGGAACATATATCTCTGCATTGGAAATTATGATATTGTTAATACTTCTAGCCTTATAATGTTAAAAATTATTTGTTATACATTTGCTTAAAATTTTCCCTCTTTTAACAACTGGGATCTAGAGGGAAGAGAAAAGACCAGAGAATGGCCAAAATTATTGGGGCAGCTATTGCTGCCAGTTTAGGGCCTCTGTCAGGAAAAGGAAGTCTTACTCATATACAGTGCCACCCAAAGTTAATAAAGGAGGTCAGAATTTCTTCCACTGTGGAAAGCTGGGCCACTTCAGTAGACAGTGTCACAGACGAGAGCCATAGATAGACAAGGGAGTAGAGAGGAAGCTCCCTCTCACTTGCTTTAAGTGTGGCTCTGAAGGACACTTGGCCAAGGTAGCCCACATCAGGTCATTGTGGCAGACAGGACTGGCAGGCCCTAGCTCCCAGCTGGAAACAAAGGAGGACGCTTCAATGATTTAGATCCTCCCAGAAGAGCCGTGGATGAATATTAACATTACTGGTAAGTATATTCATTTTCTCCTGGACACAGAGGTCACTAATTGGTCCTAAAAGCCTTCTGAGGTCCCAACTCTTCTCACTATCTCCTAGTTGTTGGAATGGACGGAAAACCTAATATGCAGTTCCTTACTTCACCTCTAACTTGCATGTGAACTTCCGAGTTATAAAACAGTCCAGTGGTAGATGGAATTTGCTCCAGTACTTAAGAAGCATAAATGACATAGCTGAGCCTCTACATCTTGTGGTTCCTAACCTGTACACTATAATAGACAAAGTGCTAGTCTATAGGCCTTTTATTGTAAGAACCACCTTCCCTCTGTAACTTGATTTGTGCCACTACTAAAACCTCTACTCGGAATATTATTGCTTGTTAATTTTTGACTCATGTACTTTTAACTTGTTAGTTAAATTTGTGTCTTCTAGGTTGCAACACCTCCATGATACATATTCAAGGATATGAACATGTACGGCTAAGCACAATTAATAACAGTGCATCTAAATTCCAAAATCAATCTCCATAATAGTCTATGTGTTTCCTACTGCCAAAGGGGCCCTTTAGAGTAGTGAGAGAAGATCGTCAACCTGAAACCCACAGCGTCCCTTTTCAGCAGGAAGTAGCTAAGAGAATACACCATCCCCCTTTCCTTATGAATCAGGGTGAAGTCTCTCTCAGGGAGGAGTGATAGGGAATGGCAAAGGACACACTGACAAAGGAGATTAATCAGAAATGGCTTTGACAATCACTGGGGCAATTGGACTATTAAAACAGACATTCGGGGGGGGGGGGAAGATGAACAGACTGGGGAGGAGGAGGAGGGTAGAGAAAACAGTGCAACAATGAATGAATGAGAACCCCAAATCTCTGTAAATGTTCATTAAAACTAATAAAATTTAATAATAATTATAAAAAATGATAGTTATAGAACAGAATCCAGTTCTTTTTTTCATAAGTTCTCTATGAGTCATGCTTGACTTGATGACACTTAACAACATTAAAAAAGACAAAGTAGGAAATTCCTCTAGAGCTAACACCCTGAATTACAACTTCTATCCTTTTCAACAGAGAGGAAAATAAATTTCTATTTTTTAAAATTGTCTATTAAATGATATTTTGTTATGATAACCCTATAAAAATAAGACAGATAGACTTTATCTTATTTGGGTATTATTTGAATCCTTAGATTTTCTATATGTCAGCTTTCCAGACGTGTTCATGTTTCTTTCGAAATAGGGAGAATAAGTTTGACAAGATATTTTTCAAAATAGGCAAGTACAAATATTTTCCAGGGCTTTTAACAGACATAGACAACTTAAAAGTTCAAAAGGCATTGATAATGAACTGCTTAATGAATGGTACAGATGAGGTACTTCTTAAACCAGTGATCTCTGAAAGCCTATCCACCTGAGCATGTGGAGTTTTTATTGGTTAGGTGTATAGCTAGAATGATTTCAATAAAAATATTATTTTAATTAAATCTGTCACTAGGTTTTATAGATAAAAATATTTATTCTCTACTTGACTATTATATAGACAAAAAGTGTGAGAGACAGTCTGAAATACGAAGGAAATATAGTATCTAAAAAGTAATCTTTATTAATAATTTAGATGACTATTATAATTTCCACTGATGGACTTTCTCTGTTGATTGTTGAATGTGTATAATAGCTTCTTAATTGATATTAAAAATTTTATATTAAGGAAACAAATTCATTTCAACCCTCAAAAAATGCAATGTGTCTATTTATCATTTTCTCTTTTTTGCAAATCTTAACTGAGTAGCTGTCTTCAATTTTTATGCACTAAATTAGAACTTATTTATTCTAATTTTACTGATATATAAAGGAATTAGCAAAAATAATAGTGTAGGAGATATTATTATAATCTATTAATCAACTCAGTCACTCAACAGTTATTTAGTGAGTGACAGTGGTTTTTGTGCTCATTCATATTGCTGTTATTATTTAGGATTACATAAAAGTACTTTCAAACTTTTATCTAGTATTTAAATTTATGGTAATAAATTACTGACATGGGTCTGTCAAAATTTATTAATAACAATTTCAAAATCATTGTTAGTCATCCATATTTGTTGTTATGTACTGCCCAGTCAGAACCAACCCATAGCTAACCCTCTAGTAGGTATTCAGAGGCCATTAATTGCACAAGAGATTGTCCATCTTTCAAAGCGCATGTCTTCTGGGTTGCAGCACAGCTTCTTACCACATTATTTCTGTAGTTCCTCACAATTTTGCAGTTGTGATAAATGTTGACAAATAAAGGCATTTGCATTTTTAGGATTATTTTCATAGAGTTGTTTGCCAAGTGGAATTACTAGGTCATAGAGAATAAGTATTTCAAGACCCTTGATATATTGTGAAATTGCTTTGTAAATTATCCAGATCAATGTGCAATACTAGAAACAACATTATCAATTTAGTTTCATAAAGAAAAATTGCTATTTTCAATGTGGATTGCATAAATAAAAATTGGAGAACAGTAAATCTGAGCGCAAGGATTTTATACTATTTTTTAAAATAAATAAAATGTTTCTTTCATACTGATTTACTTACAAAGTTTGTTTACATTGTTTTTCACATCAGATCCATCCCATTTCCTTTACCCACACTTCTCTCTCCACCCATCAAATTGTGTGACGCTAAGATTACTTCTCCTCTCCCCACGCCCAGTTTCTCCTCACTCACCCTTCTGCTCCTCCTCCTTCTCCTTAGATTCTCATATACATTTTACTAGTTATGTATTTCTAAATAATGATCTTATACAGTATTTGTCCTATGGGACTGAGTTAGTTCACTTAGCATAATGCTCTCCAGTCCCTCCCAAGTTAGGTAATAATTTTCTTACAAGCTGTGTAGTATTCCATCGTGTGACTATACCATAATTTCTGAATCCATTTGATTGTGGTTAGACATTTTGGTTATTTCCATGTCTTTGCAAATAGGGATCAGGAAAGGAGGCTCACTATCACACTTCTATTTAATATTGTACTTTAAGTACTTTTTAGGGCAGCACAAGAAGAGAAGGAAATAAAAGGCATCCCCAGAGTGGTAAAGAGATGGTTAAACTGTCATTGTATGCAACTGATATGATAGTGTACACAGAAAACCCCAAGGACTCAACAAAAATAACCTCGTAAGAGTTAATAGAATGGTGCAACCACTGTGTAAGGTGGTACAGTGTTTTCTCAAAAAGTTGCAAATAGAGATACCACTTGACCCAGCAATTCCACTACTGGGAATATACCCCAAAGAGACCATAACTGACATCCAAGCAGATATATGCACACCCAGGTTTATTGTGGCTCGCAAGGAGTTGGAAACAGCCTAAGTGTCCATCAACAAATGAATGGATAGAGAAGCTATGTTCTATTCACCAATGGAATACTATGCTGCATTGGAAAACAAGGAACTCATGCTATATTATTCAAAATGGGTGACTCTGGAGGACATTATGTTGAGTGAAATATCTCAGTCACAAAAGGACAAATACTGCATAGTGCCACTGTTGCAAAGTGGGACTGACATCGGGGTTGGGGGGAGACTGAGAAAGATGGGATAAATAATGTATACTGCATTGAAACAGATGAGGGAGAAAACTGTTTAAAAGGGATATGTGATTAGGTATTTTTGTC
>NW_006399776.1:13086598-13087193 GCF_000299155.1 Elephantulus edwardii
TTTCAAGATGGATCTAGAAATGGTCTAGAATGCAACCTCATTTTTCTTCATCTTTTCACATTGAGTAAAAAGTCTGCTTTTAGCAAAAAATTGTATTCCAAAACTAAAAGCAAATGACTTTTGGATTATTTTTATTTCTACTCCTTATTCCCTACCCTGTCCCTCTGAATTGGCATAGAAACAGGAGAGCTGGTTTATATTCTGTGTGTAAGAAGCCACATGGAAGAATTACAGAAGCTGGAATTAAAATGATAAGGACAGCCAACGAGGAAACAAGAAAAGAATCACAGACAAAATAAACAGGGAGAGAAGCCAGCATGGATAATTTAATTCTGAATTTTACTTTATCAGGTAATTTCCTTCAAACTCCTGGGGCAAAACTCTCCCCCTGTGAATACACTTTAAGGAAAGGGAGCAATAAGGAGAGATGAACTACAGATTTTTCCAAAGTAAATGTTTCGCTTCTGCTGCATCAGTAAGAGTGATAGAGATATTGTCAGAATTTCAGATAAGTGCCAACTGTGGATCATAAATTAAAATGAGGATGTGGTTGTTGTTGTTATGTGCTGTCGAGTCGCCTGAGACTCCTAGCAAC
>NW_006399776.1:13087293-13095530 GCF_000299155.1 Elephantulus edwardii
GATGGGATAAATAATGTATACTGCATTGAAACAGATGAGGGAGAAAACTGTTTAAAAGGGATATGTGATTAGGTATTTTTGTCATGACAGGAGTCCAGAGTGAATGCTGCATAGTGGAGAGGACCTGGGGGAGGGTTTGTAAAACAATGAAAGAATTTTACTTTTACTTTTCCAAGGGCGTAGTGTACTCAGGGGAGGCTTGGGAGGGGAGAAAAGTGCGACAATGAATGAATGGAAATCCAAAGTCTCTGTAAATTTTCATTGAAATTAATAATAAATTTTAAGAAAAAGAGTTAACAGAACAATTTAATAGACTGGCTAGATGTAAGATCAATATCAAAAAAATCAGTAGATTCCTCTGCGGTAACAAAGAGAACTCAGAGAAGAAAATCATGGAATCAAAACCATTTACAATAGCCAACCACAAATTGAGATACCTATCAAATGAGGAAATGACAACCTCTTCGACAATAGGTGCTAGCAAAACTGGACTGCCACCTAAAGAAAGTTGAAACAGGATCGACATCTCACACCATATACAAATTTTTATTTTTGAAGATTTAGTTGCTGTTCCTGTTAGGTGCAAACAAGTTGAGTATGACGTATAGTGACCCTGTGAACAAAAGATCTGAACCATGTCCTACCCTGTGCCATTCTCACAACCTCTGACACACTCGAGCTCAATGCTGCAGTCACTATGTTAATCTACCTGGTGGAGGGTCTTCCTCTTCTTTGCCATCCTCTCACCTCTACAAGCATGAAGCCTCTCTCCAAGCATGAGGCCCCTCTCCAAGAAATAGGCTTTCTACTAACATGCCCAAAATATGCAATGTCAAACCTTTACCATCCTTGCCTCCAAGGAACATTCTGGCTCCATCTTCTCCAAGACCTATCTGTTTGTTCTTTTGGCAATCTATGGAATATTTAGTATCCTCCTTAAACACTACAGTTCAAAGTCATCAATTCTAATTCCTTCATCCTTTTTCATTGTCTAGCTCTGTAGCAGCATAGTAGTGATCAAAAATTCTATGGTCAAAATCAGGTGCACCTTAATCCTCAAACTAACGGTCACTCCTCAATAATTTGGAGAGGTCCCTGTCTGCAAACTTTCCTACTGTAATATATCTCCTGGTGCTCGTACCAACTGTAGTGATTGTGGATCTAAGTAAAATGAAGTCACTGACAGTTTCAGTCTTTATTCCCTTTATCATGATGTCATCTATCAGGCCAGTGGTGAGACTTTTTGTTTTCTTGATGTCGAGATGCAGTCCATATTGAATACTATAATGTTTGATTTCTGCTTCAAGTGTTTTAAGTCCTTCTTACTTTCAACAAGCAAGGTTTGAAGATTTTAGACATATATTATTTTGTGTGTTTTTTTAAAAAACACACACAAAATTATTTTCTTAGTATTCCCAGATGGCAAATTTAAATTTCCTATTTAAATTGTATTATCCAAAATTTTCAAAAGAAAAATAAAATTGCAATTTAACAAAGCATTAAGAATTTAAATATCTGTAAAACAGAACATAACACTAGTTCAGATATGAAACTAAGAAATTATGTTTCTAAGTTAAAATATAGAGAGACATTAATTCCATTTCAAGCGATGTTTCTTCTCCTTAATAATTTATGGCCTAATTTCTCCAAACCTATTTTTAGGAAGACTAGGAGATTGACATTTACTAGCTAATAAATTCAGAAAAATGCAACTGGACTTATTCCTATAATTGTATAACTCATGCTTGGGCTTATATATCAATCCTCAGTTCAACTTAATTAAAAACAAATTCGATTATAGCCTGATATTTGGGTCTACATCCATATTGTAGACAGTAATATTCATTAATTTAGCATACTATTGTGCCTAAGTTGTTGCTTAGTCTAGTCAATGTACAATGAGTGTTTATTTAGTATGCAGAATACAACTATGTCTACACTTCCTGATATGGTCTTTGATGTTCTCAAGTGAAGTTTGCTGTTGCTTACATCTCTACCACTATTTATAGCAACACAGTTCTGGGAAATTGTATGAGCAAAACTTCCCCCTCACCTCACCCAGCATGCACATTCTCAGACACCAATACGTGCACATGCACACACACAGAATGAAATATGCACATCAGATAAAATAAAGCTAAAACAAGCATTTTATGACAACACTCCAGAATAAGAGGTGCAAAGCAAAGTGGACTGACTGGTGGGTGGGAGGAAAGGAGAAATGAAAGAATCTTTTTAAAGAAAAAGTGCACCGGAGGCAGGTAGGGAGGAAAATATGCAACTATGAATGAATGGAAGTCCAAGTTTTCTGTAAACCTTTGTTAAAATATCAATTAAAAAAAACAAATAAAAGCCCCAAACAAACAAACAAGCACTCTTTGGCTAAGTATTAAAGGACTTGGAAAATAATTTAAAGTGTGTATCATCAAGATCTTTTACCAGTAAGAGATATTCTAACAAATTTCTAGTTATGATTCAAGTCCTCCCCATATAAATAGATACATCACACATTCACACCACACAAACAGTAGTCAAAATTGCATTACCAAAGCTAAAATATATGAGCTATTCCATATAAACACAATAGCAGGACAAATGAACCCAATTAACTGTTATACTTCTCATTTTTATGATCATTAATTTCGTAAAAAATCTTAAAATTGTAGCATAACAAATTTCTTCAGTTTACTCAGAGTAAGAAAGGATATTTATTAATATGCTTGGATTCAAAAGAATGTGATTACTTATGGGTAGTATTTTATAGATTTTGCAATGTAAAATCCATATTGAATGTTGCAATGATAGATTTATCACCCAAGTAATTAGTGGGTGGATTTATATTTTTATATCTATGTAACATATTTAATAAATCTTACTGTTTAGAACAGAAAACAGAGGCCAGAGGCCCAAACAATGGGATGTTTTATGGTCTGTTTTAATTTTTTTTCCCCTCGAGACATTTGACACTGCATTCCATGCCTGTCTTCCATGATATTCTACTCTCCTGACCTTAATTTTCTGATTGCTATTAGTCTCATTCTCTGGTTACTTTTTGTAATGAAACTGCTGCCTCCTGAGAAAAAAATTTAGGAATTTTTTTTATCTTTTCACTTTAGAGGATTTATTTACTCAAAATAAAATTATTACCAAATCCATTAGGTCTACATTTAGCATGATAACATGTACTTTTGTAATTCTGCAGCTTCAATTGTCTGTTGGAAAATTACCACCAAAAACTGCAAAAGGAACATACTAAAAATGGAAACTGATATTTTTTGGTTTCAAAATGTGTCCTTATTTTTTGGTTTCCCCTTGAAACTAAGCAGATTTCTTGACATTGTCATTTCTGCATACTTATTATGAGATGTGCTCTAGATCTAACAAACAGAATCATAATTGTTCATCTCTATATTAGCCACCGTACGTTAGTGTTCAATCCCATACTTCCAGGTATGTATAGTCACTTAATTTTTTTAAAAAAATCTTTTCTTAAATTTTTATTTTATATTGGTTTGCATACATAATTCACATACATTGTGTATCACATTTTCCTTCATTCACATTGTGTTTCATATAATCATTCCCACTCATTGTGTTTTATAAAATTAATCGCCATCAAAGTATACCCACCATTACTCTGTCTCTTTTCAGGTCTTTACAATTTCCTTTATCTTCTCCCTCCATCCACCAAATAGTGCAACACTATGATTTTCCCCTGTCCCTCCTCACCCCTTTGTTCCCACCCTTTATTCCCTTGGACTTTCATACAATTTTGCTAGTTATTCTTCTCTTTTTCCAATAATTATCTTGTGTAGTATTTGTGCTTATGTGATTGACTTAGTTCACTCAGCATAATGCTTTCCAGTTTCTCCTAAGTTATGCAATATTTTTCAAAATCATTGCTTCTGAGTGCTGCATAGAATTCCATCCTGTAAATGTGTGTTAGAACAAGTGAGGTTGGCTCACCACTGTATAAGGCTTAGAGCCACTGTGCAGGGTCACTATGAGTTGACTAATAACAGTGACAAAAACAAAAACAAAACTGAGTCCAGCCAGCTAATTGTACAAATTTTCATCATCAAAAAACATGCTTACCCTTCAAGTTCAGAGTTGAGCAACAATAGCCTTAAATATGGATCATACTTCAGCATAAAGAAAACAAAAATATTTACTACTGGTAAACTAAGATAATAATAAATATTGAAGTGATCAAGTATTTCATTATCCTGGATTCACAATCAATGCCTATGGAAGCAGTTGTTGTATGTGCCATCAAGTCGCTTGTGACTCAAAGTGACCCTATATACAAGAGCCGTAAATGTTGCTCTATCCTGTGCCAACCTCAGCATATCCACCACACTCATTCCCACCACCCCAATCACAGAATCGATCCATCTCAAGAACAAACAGGTTTGTACTGGAGAGGGTGAAGCCAGAATGCTCCCTGGAGTCAAGGATTCTGAAGCTTCGTCTGACATACTTTGGGCATGTTGCAAGGAGGGAGTGGTCCTTGGAGAGAGACAGACCCTCAATACAAGCAGTAGTCAATAATTCAATAGCATAGGGCAGGTCTGCTGCAGAAGGACCTCTTGAAGCAAGCTAAAGAAAAATAATGTCACCTGCAGGGCTAAAATGAACCTGGCCCAAGCCATAGATGTTTCTATCATCTAATATTCCTGTGAAAGATAGACAGTAAAGAAAGAAAATAAAATAATATCTTTGAATTGTGGCCATTGTGAAGAATATTGTTTATTCTGGTGACAGTCTAAAGTACAAATAAATCTGTCCAGGAAAATATAGCCAAAAACAAGGATGTTCTTTTTACAAACAACAATGGTGAAACTTCATCTCACATACTTAGAACATGCTATCAGGAGAGACTAGTCCCTGGATACCATCACCCTTCTGGGTAAACTAGTTTAAAATGAGAGAGTCACACACACAAGAAAGAGGAAGACTTTCATTGAGATAGAGTGACACAGAAGCTTCAGCAATGGGCTCAAACATAGCAGCCATTATGGGAATGAAGAAGAATGTTTTGTGCTGTTATAAATTGGATCTTTATGAGGTAGAAAGAACTCAGTAGCACAAAACAACAACATTCATCCTGCAGTATTCTGGATACTCTTTCAGGAACTGAGAATACAACATTAAACAAAGGAGAAGCTCAGAAACCATGTTCTAAATGTGACAAGAAATCATTTTTACACTTTTCCTTGTATTCCATGCTACTTGTCACTCTTACTTGCATTTTCTTTTATTATATTATCATTTCCTAAGATCATACATTGCTTTGTATTAGTTATGTACAGAACAGTATAACTTAATTTTTTTTCTACTTGGGCTATTAGTCATTCTACATATGACTAATCTCAGAATTATATGACTCCATCATTTATATTTCATAAGATGAGAGCTTCTCATTCTAAACTCAACATTTCCCAGATGAAAGAAGGAAACCTTTCAACACAGACTTCATAAAAAAAGGGATGGGGCAGAATGCAATGTGACTTGAAGTGTGAAGAACTAAGATCCTGAGATTGCTGGTAGCGTCTAGTGGGGTAATGATATGCTAAGTTAGGACATGGTAATTTTGGAGTAGTCGGAACAGACCCATGTAAATATGTGCTTTTCCCAACACAACCTGGAAAAAAACTAGATGGATGCCTTTTCTTCACCTGTACCCTACATGGAATTCTCCAAATCTAGAGATTTATGGCACCTAACAACAAGAAGTTACATTTTATTTATAACGAAGCTGAACTCATTTTAACCAATCATGTAAAAAAAATCATCCAAGTGAATGACTATATATTCTAGTTCCCCAGTTTCTGCCTAGTCTTTACATATCTGCTCATCTACTTGCAGGATGGTCAATATAAAATTATAAATTCTTTATTTAACACTTTTCCCACACAATACATAATCTACTTGATCTACTGTCCCATTGCCTTGCTTATATTTTTAAGTGATTTAATTACTATTTATCCTCCTTTTATTGTTATGTGCTATTGAGTTGTCTGCAAATCATAGTAACTCTATGTGTATTATATCTCCTGAGACAATCTCATCATCTCCAACAGACATAGTTCCGTTTCTCCAGCTACTAAATCAATCCATCTAATCTTGGGTCTTCCTCTCCTGTACTGTTTCTTCATCTTTTCAAGCACAATGTCCCTCTCCAAGTTCCTTTGCTCAAAGTATGTGAGACAGAGGTTCAAAATTCTTGTCGCTAGGGAGCAGCTTGGTTTTACCCTTTCTAGGACTAACCTGTTTGTTCTCCTGGCAGTCCACAATATGTTCAACACACTTTCCCATGTGTTTACCACTCTTTTCCAGAACCACAAACCAAAGGAATCAATTCTTCTTCTATCATCTTTAGTTAATGTCTAGCTCCCTGATGCATACCAAGTAATTTCAAAATCCAAATGCTGTATCAGGCATAGCTTAGTCTCCAGACTGATATCGTTGTTCTTCAGTTCTCTAGAGAGGTCCCTGATAGCAGACTTTCCCAATCAATTTGTCTTTTGATTTCCTGACTGCTGGTGCTAAGAGTGTTGATTGTGGATCCAAGCAAACTGAAGTTAACCATCTAAATCTCTTTATTGTCGATCGGAAAGCTGTCAATTGACCCAGTGGTGAGAATCTTTGCTTTCTTGGTATTGAGTTTCAATCCATATTGAAGAATACAGTCCTTGACCTTCGGCAGCAAATACCTCATGTCCTCAGTTCCAGAAAGCAAGGTTGTGTCATCTGCAGAAAGCAGGTTGTTGATTAACCTTCTTCTAATAGTGATACCACATCCCTTCTCATAAAGTCCAGCCAAATGATCTGTTCTACATATAGATTATGATGGTATGTATATAGGATGCATTACTGATGCACACATTTCCTGATCTTGAACCACATAGTTTTCCTTCTCTAACTACAGCTTCCTGGTCCAAGAATAGGTTTCACATGAGTGCAATTAAATATTCTGAGATCCCCATTCTTTGTAAGGTTAGCTACAATTTGTTACGATCCACATAGTCAAATGCCTTGCATTGTCAATGAAACACAGATAGACATTCCTCTGGTACTCTCTGCTCTGACCAAGATCTATTGTTAGCTATCTTGTCTCTCTTCTAAACAGCCTCTTCTAAATTCAGCTTGCACCTCTGGCAGTTCTCTACTATTCCGATTGTTTTGGGATAGTCTTGAGCAGGATTTTGCTTGTGAGTGATATTGTTCAATAATTTCCACACTCTATTGGGTCACATTTTTTTTAATGGAAATATAGACCTCTTCCAGTCAGTAGGCCAGATAGTTGTCCTCCAGATTTCTTGGCATAGCCTGATAAGCACATCCAGTGCAACCTCTGTTCACTAAAATATACCAATTGATATTCCATCAATTCCTGCTTGTTTTTTTGACAATTCCTTCAGAGTAGCTTGAACTTCTCCTTCATCACCATTGCCTCCTGATCATATTGGTTTGTGGTGTTTTTCCCCCCATGGAATTCTTCAGTGTCTGCCAACTATTTTTAGTATTGTGATTATGTGTACTCCATGCATCTTCTTTCTTTTCTTGCTGCTCCTGGCCTATTCAACACTCTTCCCTCAGCATCCATAAGTATGGACGCAACTTGAGGCTTAAACTTGTACTTCAGTTCCTTCAGCTTAAGAAATGCTGAGGAAGTTTATAATTTTTTTTATTTTCTGACTCCGCTCTTTGCACATTTCACTAAAATAGTTTGCTTTGTCTTTCTGAGCTGCCCTTTGAAGTTTTCTATAACTTCTTGATTTTTTCCTTTTGCTCTGGCTTCTTGGCACTCTAGTGTAATCTTCAGAGTCTCTTCTGATGTCCATCATGGCCTTTGCTTCCTCCTCTATCATTGTAATGACTTTTTGCATTCTTCATGAATGCTACTCTTGGTATTCGCTCACAGCTCATCTGGTCTTCACTCATTAGTGTTCAAGGCCTCAAACACGTTCCTGAGATGGTCTTTAAATTGTGGTGGAATAGACTTGAGACCAAATTTTGGTTCCTGTGAATTTAATTTAATTTTCTTTAGCTTTATTTTGAACATATGAGTAGTTGATAGTCTGTTCCACAATCAGCACCTGAACTATTTTTCACAGCTGAGATTGAGCTTCTCCAGGGATTTTTTTTCCACAGATGTAGTCAATTTGATTCCTGCGTGGATCATTAACTGAAGTCCATGTGTATAGTTACTATTTACATTTCTTATAACAATT
>NW_006399776.1:13099284-13118385 GCF_000299155.1 Elephantulus edwardii
GTCCAGTGGTGAGAATCTTTGTCTTCTTGATATTGAGCTTCAATTATCAATATTCACCTGATAGAAAACAAACAACCAAAAAGTCTTCAGGAAAGGAGAGGACTATTTCCATGTCCAGAATGTTCAGTTCTGTCTAATTAAACATGTAATTTTGGAGCTGACTCCTACTTTGAATGTATATTTAATTAATCACTGTAGAAATTATAAATAAAGACATGAAACAACTTTAGAATTGTAGTAATTGAAGATTTCAACCCTGATTTTTTTAGTAAAACCAGTGCATTTACTAAGGTCAGTTCTTTCTAGTTTTGCATGGAAATAAATGTATTTCTTCTTTTCCTCTTTCTCATCATTCCACAATTTCTTTTTGGCTAAAGTCATAATAAAGTTAAACCCATTGCTGTTGAGTATGAACCTAATCATGGCTGCTCTAGCAAGTTTCTAAGGCTGTAAGTCACACAGTAGAATAATGCAAACTTTTCTCTTTAGAAACCACTGGTAGATTTGAACCTCCAGAGAGGGATAGGATTTAGGTTAGCTGTGCAACTCTCTATGGAATACATTGCCAAAGTTCCTCAGACATGTTTAAGGCTTTTGATTTTTATTCTGGTATTTGCTTAATTTGCTTCTTCACTACAACATTATCACAGCACCAACTAACCAGCTTTCCATAGTTGTGGCTTTAGATAGAGATTTTATTTAAACCAATTCATACAATAATATGGGCTTTATGTGTATGTGTTTATATTCTTTTAGGGAGTTTTGGTGGCAAAGAAGCTGCACTGTAATCTCAAAGGCACTCAGTTGGAGTCCACCAGGTACTCCTCAGGAGAGAGACGAATAATCTGCTCCCGAGTGATTACCGGCCTCTGAAAACCCATTGGAGGGTCATCTATGGGTTAGTTCTGACTCAGTGGTACACAACAACAACATATTCTTTTAACACAATTTTTTCAGGGTTCATTTATGTTGTGTCATTTTTTTAAGGATTTATAATATTTCATTCTATGGATATACATTTATCCTTTAAGCAGTTTATGAATGTTTTTGTTATATTCACCTTTTGGCTATTTTTAAAAAATCCTTAAGAGTTTCATTCTATTTGTTATTTTTGTATATAAAGTTAGCTTCTTGTACACAATAAAAATTTTGTTTTGAAATCCATGCTGCCAATCTCTTTTTTTAATTAAAATTTAATTCATTTACATTTAATGTTATTACTGATCAAGAAGGACTCACAGTTGGTTGGGTTTTTTTTCCCCTATTATTATGGGTTTCTTCAGTGCTTAATTATATTTTTTCTAGCATCCAACTTTTTCCTGTTCTCATTTCTGTTACTATAAAGTTTTTAGTTCTTTTTAAAGTATTCACTCTGCTGCTGTTGTTGTTAGGTGCTATCAAGTGAAATATGACCCACTGACAACTCTATAAACAATAGATCTGAACCCTGTCCTATCCTATGCTGTCCTCACAGTCTCTGACACACTTGAGCCTATTGCTGCAGTCACTGTGTCAATTTACTTGGTTGAGGATCTTCCTTTCTTTCACCATCCCTCCCCATTTCCCCCATTTCCCACACATGTCCCTTTCCAAGGAATAACCCAGTGTATGTGGGATAATGTTTTATCATCTTTGCCTCCAAGAAGCACTGTAGCTACACTTTTTAGAGAGTACAGTTGTATATATAGGTATAATGACTGAGTTTTAACTTACACTAATTTATTTTCAGTTAGTGATCCTGGTGCCACAATGTTTAATGAATTCTGCTGCTAGCCCAAATGTTGGAAGTTTGAATCCATTCATCATCCCAGATTGGGAAAATTGTGGCAATATGCTTTCATAAAGCTTTGAAAATCCTGTAGGGTTGTTCTCCTCTAGCCTAAACCTATATCAGGTGTACCTTAGTCCCTAAACTGATATCGTTGCTCTTTAGCACTCTGGAGAGGTCCCTAACTGTAGATTTCCCCAATGTAGCTCATCTTTTGGTTTTCTGACTGCTAATGCCAAGGATGATTGTGGATCCAAGCATGATGAAATCATTAACAACTTCACTCTTTTCTCCAACTATGATGATGCTGAATATTGGCCAAGTGGTGAATATTTTTGGTTGTTTGGTTTGTTTTTCTTAATGTTTAGATGCCATTCATATGGAAGGCACATAGCTGTCCTCCATATTTCTCAGCACCACTGAGAGTTGATTTAGAACCGTATCTGTTTGTTGAAATATGTCTATTGATATTTCATCAATTCCTGTGGCCTTATATTTTGTTAACACATTGACAGCAGTTTGAACTTTTTCCATTATTTTCATTGGTTCTGGTTCATAACCTATTCCCTGAAATAGTTCTGTGTCAGTAAGTTCTTTTATTGGTACAGTGACTCCATATATTCCTTCCACCTTCTTTTGATGCTTCCTGGATCATTCAATATTTTGCCCACTGCATTTTTAAGCATTGCAACTCAAGGCTTGAATTAGTTGCTCAGTTCCTTCAACTGGGAAATTTTAAACCATTTCTTAGTTTTTTATTTCTTCATGAATGATATTCTTGATATCATCCCACACTTGGTCTTTATTCTTAAGTGCTCATTGTCTCTAAACTGTTCCTTCTTGTTGTTATGTGCCATCGAGTCGCCTATGACTCATAGTGAACCTATGTACAAAAGCCCTTAACCCTGCTCTATTCTGTGCCAACCTCATTGCCTTTGACACACCTACTCCCATTACTCCAATCACTGAATCAATCCATCTTTTTGAGGTTCTTCCTCTCTTGTGCTGTCCCTCCACTCCCCCAAACATAATGTCCCTCTCTAATGAATGGTCCTTCCTTGCAACATGTCCAAGTTATTTCAGACGAAGCCTCTGAATCCTTGCCTCCAAGGAGCAGCCTGGTTTCACTCTCTCCAAGACAAACCTGTTTGTTGTCCTAGCAGTCTATGGTATATTCTATATTTTTATCCAGCACCCAAGGCATAAATTCTCTTTCTATCATCCCTAGTCACTATCCAGCTCTCCAATGCATAGCATGCAATTGTGGAGACTATGGCCCGGATCAGGTGCACCTTAGTCTCCAGACTGATGTTGTTGCTCTTAAGTACAAGAGGTCCCTGACAGCTGACTTTCCCAGTGTAATTCATCTCTTGGTTTCTTGGTGGCTGGTACCAAGAGTGTTGACTGTTGAGCCAAGTAAAACTAAAGCTGTTAACAATCTCAATCTCTTCACCATCCATACTGATGCTGCCAATTGGCTCAGTGGTGAGAATCTTTGTTTTCTTGATGTTGAGCTTCAATCTGTATTGAAGGCTGCAGTCCTTGACCTTTTGCAGCAAATGCTTCAAGTCCTCCTCAGTTTCAGCAAGCAGGGTTGTGTTTTCTGCATAATGCAGGTTGTTGATGAATCTACCTCCCATCCTGATGCCACAGTCCTCCTCATACAGTCCAGTGTCCCAGCTTTTAATTAAGGTAAGTAGACTTCAGGTCATATTTCAGTAGTGTCAATATAAAGCTAAGGCCCCTGTTGACACAGCGACTACAACAATGGGCTCAAGCTCAGCAGCAGATGTGGGCATGGTGCAGGCCTGAGCAGTGTTTATTCTGTGATACTCTAAAAACATACCACCTAACAAGAATAAAATAGGTACCCTTGGACTTTGTCCTAAGGAATAATGAATTGAGACAGTTCTACTAACTTCCATAGCTAATGAACTTGGTGGATAGAACTTAATAGAATTTTATTTTTTCAGAAATTCCTGTATATTCTAAAGCTGAGTGAAGCTTTGATGGTAGCATATGAGACATTGCGTTTGAGTGTCATAATGTCTATGTGACTTGGAATTTTTGTGAGTATTCTTTCGAAGCATAACTTGACCTAGGTCCATGTAATTAGTTGTGGCTTGAGAGGTAATAAATAAGATTAATATCATGTTTAAGATAAGTGTTACTTAGAAGTCTCTCATTTGATTGTGGAATATGTTAAGGTTTCGTCTTTCATGTTCACAAAAGGGAAGAAAAGGAAAGCTTAAGGGAAAGACTCATTAAAAGCCCTTTGTCTAAAAACCTTGGGAAGTTTGACATCCTATTCTTCCTGACCTCTGAGTGATCACTGCCACAGTCAAGGATGATGTTTTTAATGTCACAGTTTGAACATGGCCCAATATTTTAAATTAAAACCACAGATTAAGCCTTATAAATTTCCTGGTTCTGTTCCTTTATATTATTGGATATATTTCTGTTTCCTTTGCTTTCATAGATCTAAATAATAAAAACCCTTTATAGTTCATCCAAAGCTCACTGACTCTGACATGTGGTATTCACGTTTTGTGAGTAATTTCCAGGGCATTTCCTATTTTTCTGCTAAGCTGTGTGCCAAGATAACTTTTGAAAGGTAAAGCAGCTTGGGTAATTGGCAATTATCCAGTTTTATGCTGAACATATTAAGAGACAGGTAAATTATTATCTAGGAATAATTCTCACTGGAGATGTATTCTCTTACTTTATCTCCCTTTTTCAAATATTTGTATTAAATGTCCTCAAATGAGGCTTTCTTTTTCTTGTAAAGGATCCCATCAATAGATATCTAAAGACAGACACAATTAGCTAAGTTAACCAATTAAATAAGGAAACACAATATCTTGTTAGCAATTGGCATCAACTGTTGGGTGACATTTTGATAAACTGCTTCAATATAGTGTATAGCATTTTGGTGCCTTTTCACGTCTTAAAAGGTCACATAGTCTCTGAAAAGCAACACTGAGAAAGCTGATATTTAAAGAGTATAGGAAAATTCAAATAAATAGCCTATTTCCACTTGCAGGTATCTTGTCTCTCTCACAATAAAATCCCTGATAGTTGGCTTGGCCTTTTTATTCTACTTGATGAACTTTCCATTATCATAAAGGGAACATGGCTGCATCTTATTCTCTCTAATTGAAGATTTGCCTGGTATTTTGACTTTGGTATTTCCAGTAAGGAATTTAACAGTTGAGTTACCTGGGAAGATCTGTGTGGTTACAAGTGACTTCCTAGAAGTAAGAAACCCCTAGGACAGTTATAGCAATGCCCACTAATGATAGTTTTAGGGAAGCTTCTTAACTACTGAGGAGTGTTGAATCACTTTGTTCAAGAATGGAAGTCAGGGCGGGCCTACCCCGTCAAGAATTAAGTTAATGTGTCTGGTTTATTGTTTTGCTTTGTTTTGTTTTTTAATATATAAGCCACATGCCATCTATATTTTAAATATTATGAATTTTGAAACAGGCAGACATTTGAGACAATAGAATGAGAATCACTGGAAGTGAAGTAGAAGATATTTTAACCATGATCTTCAGGTCATTCGTATACATATGTTTGAAAAATCACTGATGTAGTGATTACAACGATGGGCTTATAAGTGCATCAGAGAATGTGAGGATTACACAGGCTCCAGTAGTTGTGGTGTAGGAGTCGATTGCTCAAAATGGATTTCTTAGGCCATTGCCTTGGCTTCGCCATGTGTCCTGGCAGGAGCATGAAATAGAAGTGTTAGTTTATCCTTAGGGGGCTTAGCTAGTTTCACTATTCTACCAGGTTTAAATTGAAAAGATTTGGCAGCAGAAATTTTGAAATCTTTCTATCAGCAAAGAGGAGGAAGCAGAGACTGCAGTGCACATCCTTCAGGGCCAGAGATTCTTGCTCCAGCCAGACCAATAGGGGAACAGCAGCAGACACAGTAGAGAACCAGACACCCAAAGTGAGATAGAGCTGATCTGGGACAGCTGTTCCATGAAGCCAGAGGCAAGGGTCATTGCTCAAGCTTGCTAGATGATGGTCATTGTGAGGGAAGGAGGAATGAGCAGGTACTTTAATTGGCAGGACTAAGAGAGCTCTGTAACAGGAGCCTAAAGGCTCAAGGTTGATGGCTGAAGAGCCTGTGAGCTTACTTCAGAAGCTGTCTTCACAGAGATATTACACTCTGTTGCCAATCTAAATTTCAACCTATTGTTATTGTTGTTGTTAAGTGCCCTCGAGTGGCAGGTGACTCATAGTGACCCTATGAAGGAGAGTCCTCAACATTTGGGGTGCCTTTCATCCTCTCTTCAAGTTCATAGGGTTTCCAGAGGCAAGCTATTATGGAAGTGGACGCCACTCCTCTTTCCAATGCAACCTATTAACTTCACTGATAATGATGAATATGATTCTGTGAGGTGTATGTAGCTATTGCAATGGATATCTGACTCAGTGGAAAAATAGGATTGGTGTTAGAATGAGTATAAAGAGGAGCATGTGGAACACATCAGACCCCATAGGAATATTTTAATTTTTTTTATTTTTTTTTACTTTTGCTACCTTGGATGTTGATTGTAGATCCAAATAAAATGAAGTCATTGACAACTTCAAACTTTTCTCTATCGTGATGTTGCCTATTGGTCCCTTAGGAAGGATTTTTGTTTTTGTGGTGTTGAGATGCAATACATAATAAAGGCTTTAGTATTTGATCATTTTTACTGTGTGCTTAACATCCTATTCACTTTCTGCAAACAAAATTGTGTTATCTGTATAATGCAGGTGACTGATGAGTCTTCCTCCACCCTGATACCACATTATTCTTCATATAATCCAGTTCTTTAAATGATTACACAGGATACAGATTCAAAAAGTATGGAGAGAGAAAACAATTCTGACACGTACATTTTCAGAAAGAATCATCCTTGGACATATCAGATATGCAGTGAGATTAACAAAACACCATCTCTAGCCAGGTACACTAATCTGAAACTCCTCAGGCTGAGTGCCCTACCTGAGTCACACCCTAGAATAGAAGGCGTGCAGATCATGACCTGGTTTACATATGAGGCCTAAATCACCACTTATATGAATAGAAACTCTGACCTGACTGAGCAACCCAACTGCAATCTTCTGCTAGGCTGAAAACACATTGTCCCAGGCCAGATATTTTCCATAGCATGATGAGTGTGTGTGTGATATTTGTATTCTTGTTTGTTTTATAGTTTGGTGTTATGGGTGAGGCATTTGTCTGTCAGTTTGCTGTACTGTGGTGACATGCTGTGATACTAGAAGCCATCTCACTGGTATTTCAAACATCTGCAGGATCAGTTTTCAGCAGAGCTTCCAGTCTATGACAGACTAAGAAGCAGGGCTACCCATGCACCTCTGTGGAAAAATAAAAAACAGAACTTCAAAAACTTATGGATAGCAGAGGAACATTGCTGGATGTTGTGTTGAGGGATTAGCCCCTCAGGTTGGAGAGTACTCAAAAAAATTAATTGAAATAGCTGCAAGCATCCATCAATAATTAGAATATGGAATACACAGATATGAGTCAAGGAATATCAGAAATTATCACAAATGAAATTGAACACATAAAGACTGACATCCTAAGCATTAGTGAGCTGAGTTGGACTGATATTGGCCATTTTGAATAAGACAAACATGTCATCTACATGCTAGAATGACAAATTGAAGAGAAACAATGTTGTATTAATTACCAAGAACATTTCAGAATAAATCTTGGAGTAAAATGCTCTGAGTGATAGGATATTATTCATATGAATACTAGGAAGACTTGTTAATATAACTCAGTCGTTTAGAACTCAGCAGCACTTAACAACAACAACAACAACATTCAAATGTATACTAACCACTAAAGCCAAAGAAGAACAAATTGAGAATTTCTACCAACTTTTGTGCTCTATCATCCATAGGATTCCCCCCACATGAAGAAGAATGTAGCATCAGGATTAGAGGAATACTCATCAACCTCCATCACGCAGATGATACAACCTTGCTTACCAAAACTGAAGAAGATTTGAAGCATTTGCTGCAGAAGACCAATGACTGCGTTATATATTACATCTCAGCATCAGCCTGGATGAGATGGATTGACACAGTAACCATGACAATGGGTCAGGTATGTCAGAGGCTGTGTGGCTGGCTCAGGATAGGGCAAAGTGTGGACCTGTTAACTACAGGGTCACTTTAAGTCATATTCAACAGCACCTAACAACAACAACAAAAAACAATAACTTTTCTGGTTTTAAATTTTCATTTGCTTTGAGAAAGATCATGAGACATGTCCTTCTATTTTCAGATCATATCACAAATACGAACTGCTGACCTTTTGGCTACCAGCCTAATACATTAGACATTATGCCACCAGGTCTTCTGTGCCTCACTTCAAAGAAAGAAATGTTTATTGCAATATGGCTTTAACCACGTGTCCTACTCTTTAGAATTTACTCTTTAACAACCTGCTTCTAGCTGTCCTTCCTAAAATTGTTTATGAGTTCCAAAACACTGTATGTAACATGAGGCTTTGTGGAAAGAAATTCTGTTTTCCTTGACTATTCATTCCTTGAGGCTCTGAGCCATGTCCTATGTTATGATTCATGTTCGTATTCTTTCATTTTCTTTGGATCTCTCAGTAGGGAGTATGCCTCTTGCTTGCCCCTTTCTAATATCATAGAACGTTGGCCTCAGTATTCACTTGCAGATACTTCCCTTTCTTCCTCTTATATAATTGCTGTAGCTGCCACGTGTTTGAGAACCTGCTCGCAGTAGATACCGTATTTCAGGTTCCCCTAACCAAGCTGTTTGATCATTTCACTGGTGAAATAGTGGTTATTCAGATTTAGTACTAACCATAATAACCAATAATTGGGCTAAAGAACCCATTTTCCACCTTCATGTCATGGCTTGCTGATTGAACTCTGTCAATTACATAAAGAAGTAGAGTCTTCAGTATTTCATTCTGGAGCTACAGTAAGGTAATTAATGTGAAAGCTACACACATTATCTTTCTAATGGACAAAAGCACTTCTTGGAGATGGGAAGAGAAAAATTGGGGGGTAAACAACCAGAGGTGAAAACTAGAACAATAAAACTTGCTCTGATTTTGAAGTATGGGGGCATATTATTTTTAAGAAACACTAAGAACAGATCATCTGTGAGGCTGGTCTGTATGAGGAAGAGTGTGGCCTCAAGAGCGGAGGAAGACTCATCAACAACCAGCATTATGCAGGTGGCACAACCCTGTTTGCTGGAACTGAGGAAGACCTGAAATGCTTACTGCATAAGGTCAGACTGCAGCCTTCAATATGGATTGAAGCTCAACATCAAGAAAACAAAGATTCTCACCATTAAGCTGTTTTGCAGCATTATGATAGATGGTGAAGAGATTGTGACTGTTAACAGCCTTCGTTTGCTTGGCTCCACAATCACCACTATTGGTATCAGTAGCCAGGAAATCAAGAGACGAATTGCATTGGGAAAGTCAGCTGTCCCCAGAGTACTGAAGAGCAATGATGTCAATCTGGAGACTAAGTGTGCCTGACCGAGGTCATGATATTTGTACTTTCTATGAATCAGAGAGCTGGGTAATGAATAAGGATAATAGAAGAATCAATGCCTTTGAGTTGTGGTGCTGTAGAAGAGTGTTGAATATATGGTGGACTTCCAGGAGAACAGATTTGTCCTAGAGAGGGTGAAACCAGGCTGCTTCTTGGAGGTAAGGATTGAAGCTTCGTCTGACATACTTTGGGTATATTGCAAGAAAGGACCAGTACTTGGAGAGGGACATTATGCTTGGAAAGGTGGAGGGACAGCAAAAGAGAGTAAGACCACCAATGAGATGGATTGATTCAGTGACTGGGATAAAGAAGGTAGGTGTGCCAGGGACACTGAGGTTGGCACAGTATAGAGCAGGTTTCAAGATTATTGCACATAGGGTCACTATGTGTTACAAGCAACTCAGTAGCACATAACAACAAACAACAAGCATAAAATGTGAAAGTAGTCAACTGAGAGGAAATTTAAAGAGCACAGATTAAAAATCTGGAAAGGTCACCAGCTAGTAACATGACCATAACAACCATGTCTATTGTGTATATTATTCTAGTCCCTGCTTAATGAGGTTTTGGCATATAACAGCAACCTCAAAATAGTTTTAAGATAAATACGTACATAAATTAATGAATGAACATCTCTCTGCCTCAGCAAAGGAAAGCAAATATGGTTGAATCACTATATACTAATGCTCTGTAGAGTGACCCCAATGCATTCAGATGTTTTAAGAAATAATAGTAACAATGGCTTTAGAAAATAATAAAATTCCTTTTGCTAGTAGATATTTTTCCAATAACAGTTAAAGACCATAGTCATCTATCTACTATTTTAGTTGAAAATAATTATATCCTTTATTAATATATTAATTTATTACACTAATTTTTAACATAATTTTTTCCATGTTATTTACAGAAAGTTTGTCTTCCTGCTAGGAATTTTTGCATTGTATATACAGTGTTACTTATTGCTTGGATAATGCCCTATTAATTTCAATGGATTCTTTTTTGACATAAAAATGGATTTGCACTGAAGGGCAAACACTACCTCCATATGTATCCAGGCTGCATTACAATTGAATCCATCACATTATACATTTATAGGTGTCTACCCCTGTTACACTGCTGAAATGGTCTGCCATAAAAAATGGCCATGTGAAAAGCTGGTTTAAATTTCATGCATTTTTACTTGCAAAATATCTGGTTAGATGAACAGAAGCCTCCAAGATGAAATCTTTTCCAACATGAATATGCTAACATGGCTCTCAGGAAGCAACACCTCAGCACTTCATCCAGTGTCTTTTCTTCGGATTCCAATGACAGATTTGTTTTAGGGTCAGCATGTTGGAAAGCATAAGGAATTTATTTTTTTAAGCTCACAGTGGTTAATGGCATACTGAGAGGGAAAATGCAATCTCTTCTTTGTTTTCTCTGGCATCACCAGTGTTGGAAATAAAAGTCCTTATGTGGTCTTCAGAAGTCTTATCGACCATTTAGAGCTTTTTGGATTATATCCTTAGAAAAAGTTGCTTAGTACACTTATTACACACATTTTTAATATGAATAAAATATCTTCTTTTCCTTCATCAACTGTGGAAAGTAAGCCCCATGAATTGGGAGGGAAGCTGATTTCAATTACGAAGCAAACATACTGCTCAGTGGCAAACATGGAAAACAGACTTAATTCTTTCTGTTCATGTTGCTTCAGAAACAGGAGAGACAAGAGTTTAACATACCACTTTTGCAGGATTTCATCAAGCTTCCTATTAGGCAGAAAAATCTCAAATGGAAAAAAATTTATTATTACAAAATAACCACAAACTGTTATTTATTGCTATGTAGTTGATTCCAATTCATAGCAACCTATAGGTGCAAAATAGCTACTTCATGAAGTTTGAAATGTCATGAGCCTTTTGGAAGCCGGTCTCCTGAAGCATCTCTGGGAGGGTCCTAACTTCAAACCCTTAGCTGGCAGTCAGCACATAAACTGCCACTGAGGGACTTCTAACAACATATTGTCACGCTGTTCACTGTCGTCCAGCCAGTTGCTGCTCACAGTCAGCAATTCTTCAGAGTGTCTCTGATGTGATGAATCTTAGTAGAAGACTGTTCCTCTTTTTCCATGGAGCAACTGATGAATTTGAACTGTCAACTTTTCAGTTAGCAAAGCAACACACTATACATTATGCCGCGTGTGTGTGCAAAGTGGAAATTATTGCATCTTTACCTGTAATTTACACAAACTAAAGGAAAAGGTGTAAGTACATGTTTTGGAATCTTGTTTGTGACCTAATAAAAACAAAATATGACAGAAATTGACAGTATGTCCCAATTTTGTCCTCATTAGATGTATAGACACAAGAAAGTGATTTGTCTTATGTAGATCTCAGTTGCTTCATCTCTACAATAGAAATAAAAATAAGCTACTACTTTGCTTTGGAAACACAAAAGCAATCTTCTTTGTCACTACTTATTAAACTATTAATAGTCTTGCTTTATTGTTTAAAAATTTTTTGTGCATTCCTATTCTCTTATTTTGGGGGGAGGTGAGTGTCTTCTTGTAACTTTAAGGATTAACCACAAAAATTCATTTCTGATGCTTTTAAGATTATAAATTCTTCGGGTTGTGATGAAGCCTTCTCACTTAAACTTTTTCCAGTGAAATTACTGCAAGATGCCTGTATTTACCAGATACAGAAGAAATAGAAATGAGACCTGGTATGTAAGTGTATTAGCTCTCTTTTCTGAATACTTACGGTTCTAGGACAAGTAAAAGGGGCCAGTTTGATATGAATTTTGTTATAAGGTAATATAGGCAATGTTTGATTTCCCTTTCCTGTTTCTATTCTATCAGTTAGAGTAAATCTATCAAATATGCAAGATATAGGAATAATATATATTAATGCTGATTAAACTGCATCATTACAAGTTTTAAAATATAGACCAATACAATTCTTTTATCATACAGTAAAATTCAATGTATAACTTATGAAAATGTAACTATAGCCTACAAATTAGTTTTGTTTTAAAAAATTATCTTGAAAGTCACTTTATAGAATTTAGTAGGTTCGAAATTTGCTATATCTGTAGCTACAAAGGATTTTTAAAATGCCTTCTGTAGCTGGGAGTTTGAAAACCTACTATTAATCATGTTTTAACTTTAAAAGATATAAATGTGTACCAGGCAGAAAGAATTCAGTTCAGGTCTGCTGGCCTAAATACAATGGGCTGAATAGCAAAGTCCTGAGATTTCTTAGATGCATAATGTTCTTACAAATGGTCCATGCGATGCTAATAAAACTATTGTGACTAGAAGCTTTTTCAGTGGAAACTGACAGATGAGGCAGAGTTAAGTACTTTTTCAGACAAGCTACTACAGTAAATCATTAAGGCGCACAAACAATCATCCTTCATCAGAGTGCAATTTGTTTCATAGCAATTGCAAATCGAAAACAATGTAAACAAACAAATCGACAACTAATGAACATCCCCCACCGCTCACTGTAAATAGATCTACAACTTTAGAAGAACACTTTATCCAACACATTGTCAACTCATTGTAAACACATCTACAACTCATAAACAACTCATTACCCAGTATGTTGTCACCTCGTTGCAATTAAAGTTGAATGCTAACTGTACTGTATGTCCCAGCTCTGAATCAGATTATACTCTAGGAAGAAAAATACAGGGAAAACCCACTCTGGAATGAGATGACTTTTATTTACTCACTCTAACCCACATCATTTGGGGTTTTAAAAAGAATTTGGCAAGATTTATTTAGAAATTAGCCTGAAATTTTTACTCTTTCCTCAAGTGGTCCACATTTTCAATTTGCATAGAGAAGGTAGTGGCTTGTATGGAGAAGTTTCCTTCATGGAGGAGAAGCAAATGTGCAATGTATTCCCCAAGCAACAGTAAAACTCACAGCTTTTACTGTAATTGCTTTGTGTGAACTGTGTTTGGCATCCTTACCTGGAGTATAATCTAGTTGGGGTCAGTGTTTTTCACAGTCTGCAGAATGATTATGTTTAGAAACCAAACATGAACTTCTGAAAGTCACCACGATTCTCCTGTAATATTAACTTTGTTTAAGTATTTTAGTAGGTTTATTCACCATTTGGATTTATATAATCCTTAAATCATATAGCAAGTATTGCCAGATTATATGTTTATATATAATATATATGCAAATATTTATACTGAACACAAGTATATTTGTCAGAAATACTTGACCCATTTTACAAAGGGTAGCTATATCAGATAAGGTACAATGTTACAGTATGTATATGTGTGTGTATATATATATATATATATATATATATATATATATATATATATATAGAGAGAGAGAGAGAGAGAGAGAGAGAGAGAGAGAATATTTAAAACCAGACTTCAATTTTCTCAGTTAGTCTCTGTGGAAGACAAAACATTTTGAATTAGCAAAATACTAGATGAAAATCATTTACAGATTCCAGATACAGTCCTGTGTAAACATTATATTTACAATTTAGCATGTTTATAAGCATTACAAGAAGATTGTGGTAGTCAAAGTAGAACTGACAATTAAACAGACTGGGTTCTGAGTCCAGCTTTGCTTCTAAGCAAAATACTTCTTAAAGTTATATGCCAAAGAGTCAATCCCAAATTCTTTCCTTTTACAACCAAAATTGTAAAAGATGATTTCTAAATTTCCTCTACTTTTCAATTTCATGTTGAGTATTTTCAAGCACCTACAATATAGCTGGAATCACTGTATGGTACAGATGGCTAGCACACTTTGTTCATAACTTAAAGGTTGTATGTAGTTTTGAGGCCATTCAGAAGACCATGGGTCGGAACCACTTGGTAGAAACTGTGGCCTTCTTCCTACCTTGTAGGTAGCATATGGGTGGTTTAGTAAACATGCAACAAACAATGGCTCTTCATTTATGAAGCAGTGTTATGCCTCAGGGTTTGAATACAGTTCTGTTATCTCTAAACTCTGTGAGCTTTACTTTATCTACCTGTAAAAACAAAAACAAAAAAACCCCAACACAACAACACCCCATATGATTATTATAAGGAATAAAGTTTACAACACTTATTGTTGTTATATATCCACAAGTTGGTACTGACCCACAGTTGACATTCCGGTAGGATTCCAGAGGCAATTAATTACGCAAGAGGAGATTGTCTAATTTTCTTCCTGTTGAACAGTTGATGAGTATGAATTGTGTGCCTTTGGAATTGCAGGGTCGCTTCTTATCACTAGGTACATTTTCTTATTATCTTCTTTATTAATATGAAGAACATAGCAGAATTCTGCTATGACAATGTTTTAAAGAAAGCTGTCAATGTTTTGTTTCCAATTTCTGTAATATATCCTACAAAGCTGTGCTCTAAGTGGATATGCAATATTGAAGTAGAAGCCTCCAGATTTAAACACTATCTAAACATACAGCTGATATATTTTATAGCAAAAAAGATTTAAAAACTTTTGCCATTTACTATAATGAGAAATGAATAGGTTACATTCTCATGAAGATAGATAATTATAGTATAAAGTTCAGTTGTTATATGCTGTCGGATCACCTGCAATCCATACTGATCTTATTATGTACAATAGTCCTGAGTCAGTCTCATTGATTCCAACCCCCATTGCCTCAGTGACTATATCAGTCCATCTCATCCAGGGTCTTCCTCGTCTGCACTGTCCCTCCAGCTTTCCAAGCATGACATCCTTCTCCAAAGGTCAGTCTCTACTAGCCATGTACCCAAAGTATGTGAGATGGAGCTTCAAAATCCTAGCCTCCAAGGATAAACCCTTTTCAAGACAGCCTTATTTGTTTACTTGCCACTTCATGGTATGTTCAAGACTCTTTTCCAGCACTACAACTCAAAAACTTTGAATCTTCTTCTGTCATTGTCCAGTTCTCTGATGCATAACAAGTAATTGCAAAGATCATAACTTGGATAAGGCACACCTTAGTCTCTAGGCTGATATAATTGTTTCTCAGTACGCTGGAGAGGTCTCTGACAGCAGATTTACCTAACGCAATTCACCTTTTGATTTTCTGACTGCTGATGCCAAGAATGTTGATTATGATAGAGATCAGTAGAAAACAAATTATGGAATTATAGGGGGTTTTTTTGCTTTTAATATAAAATTTTTATTTTATATTAGTTTACTTACACAATTTTTATACATTGTTTTTCACACCAGATCTTCATCATTTCTGTAACTCACTTCTTCCACCTATCAAATTGTGCGATCCTATGATTAAACCCCTTACTCATCCTCATCCCTCTGCTCTCCGCTTCCTCCAGAGATCCTCATATATGGTTTACTAGTTATCTATTTCTACAATAATAATCTTAAATAGTATTTGTCCTTATGTGACTGAGTTAGTTCATTTAGCATAATGCTCCCCAAACCCTCCCACTTTAGGTAGTGATTTTCAAAATCATTGCTCCTGCCTGCTGCATAGTATTCCATCATGTGGATGTACTATAATTTCTCAAACCATTAGATTGTGGTGGAACTTTTTGGCTGTTTCCATGTTCTTGCAGTGATGAAAACGCTACTATGAAAATGAGTGTACAAGTCTCTGTTTGTGTCTCATTTCTCGTTTTCTTGGGGTATATTCCAGGCAGTGGAATACCTGGGTCATATGGCATTTCTATTTTTAGCTTTTTGAGGAAACACCAAACTGCCTTCCAGAGTGATTGTATCGTTTTACAATCCCACCAACAGTATATAAAAGTTCCTATCTCTGCCTTGTTAAACTTTGCCACTGCTACTAGAGTGAGATGGTATCTCATTGTGGTTTTGATTTCTATCTCTCTTGTGGCCAGTGATTTGGAGCATTTCTTCTTTTATCTGTTGGCCATCTGAATATTTTCCTCTGTGAAAATTCTTTCCATGTCTTTTGCCCATTTTGTGATTGTATTATCTGTCTTTTCTTGTGGAGGCCCTGTAGGATTCTTTAAAATTTTATATGAGACCCTTGTCTGAAATGATATTACCAGAGATTCCCCCCCGCCCCACTCTGTCAGCTTTCTTTTTACTCTGTTAGAAAAAGTTTTTGATGTGCACAGGAATTTAAAAATCAATGTGATTCCTCTATACTAACAAAGAGAACTCAGAGAAGGAAACCAAGGAAGCAATACCATATAAAATAGCCAACAACAAATTGAGACACTTGGAGTGAACCTAACCAGAGACAAATTACCTGTACAAAGAAAACTAGAGAACGTATATGCAAGTCACAATAAAAGACCTAAATAAATGGAAAAATGTGTCCTGTTCATGGATAGGAAGAGTCAGTATTGTGAAAATGACAATCATAATCTACACATTCAATGCAATCCAATACGGATACCAAATTCATTTTTTTGTGGAGATCTTAGGCATCTTGGAGACCTTTTGATCTTGGGCAGCAACCTCCTTCACCTCTCTCACTTCCCACTCTAAATTACTTTTAAAGTGTTAATTCATTCAACAAATATTTACTGATCACTTTTTATATGCTAATCACTCTTCTAGGCATTGAGAGTTTATTGGAAATGAAATTAAGTATTAGTTGGCGTTTTAATGGGAAGACAAAAGAGTGAATTAAAAGGTTATGAAATATATAAAATACCGCAAAAATAAAGTCAATAAAAGGTTTGAGAGATGTGATGGAAGCATGTTACTTTACATAGAATAGTCTAACATACTTGAGGCATGTTATTAGAAGTCCATCTTTGACATGAAAACAACATACTACAAAAGGTGGAAGGCCAGAGAAAGAGAGAAAGACTCTTAAGATTACAACAATGGGCCTGAGTATGGTGCAAATTGTGAGGCTGTGACAGCATAAGGCAGGATTCAGATGTGTTCTTCATAAGGTTGAGATGAGTCATAATTGATACAGTAGCACCTACCATCAATCTGAAGAAGCCATTGGTCACCTACTTACTTTTATTACCATGAAGCCAAAAGCTGACTCTCTATTGGGCTTCTGAGGTTGTAAATTGTATGGGAGGAAGGTTGCTTATCTTTCTTTTTCAAATATCTTGGTAGATATGAAACATTACAGAGGTGAAAGCTTTGAGTTATCAGTGCAACTCTCTATGGATGTCTATTGTTAGGTGTCATTGAGTCAACCATGACTCATGGCTACTCTATGAATAATAGTCCTGACCCTTGTCCTATCCTGTGCCATCCTCATCATCTCTGGTACACTTATGCCCATTACTGCAGTCACTGTGTTTAGGATCTTCTCTTTTGCTGACTTTTCACCATCCCAAGAATGATACTCCTTTCCAAGGGCCACCTTCTCCTACCAACATGTTCTAAATGAGATGAAGCTTCACTATCTGTGCCTTCATGGAGCACCCTGGCTGCACCTTATCCAAGACATAGCTGTTTATTCTTTTGTAAGTTCAGGGGATGTTCAGTATTCTTCCCTAATACCACAACTCAAATTAATGGATTAATCTTCTGTCATCCTTAGTCCTTACTTAACTTTCAGATGCATAACAAGTAATTGAAAAGACTATGGTTTTTGAATCAGATGCACCTTAGTTTTTAAACTGACTTTATTGTTCCTAAACACTTTGGAGAGGTCCCTGACAATATATTAACCTAATCCAATATGGTTTTTTATTACTCTTGACTTCTTGTGTCAAAGGTGTTGATTGTCAATCCAAGCAAGATGAAATTATTGACAATTTTCATCTTTTTTTTCCATCTACCATAATGTTACCGTTTGGTGCAGTAGTGATGATTTTAGTCTTCCTGATGTTGAGATGTAATCCATGCTGAAGGGTGCAGTCTTTTATATTCTGCAGCAAGAGTTTCAAGTCCTACTCACTCTCAGCAGATAAGGTTGTGTCTTCTGCATAATACAGATTGTTGAGTCTTCCTCCAATCCTGATGTCATATCAGAAATTCCTGTAATTAAAGATCTGAACTAAATAGCAAAGAAATGATACACTTCCATATCCAATGATGATTGAATACAAATTTTTTTAAATAGTTCTATATTTTTCTCTAATTTGAAGCTAATAAATTCCCCCTTTCATTCTCCATAGCTCCTGTCTTTAAATATATAGGATAATTATTTCTCTCTTCTCTTCCACCCTATATTGGTTTCATTTATTATTTTGTATATGTATTTTTTTAATATTAGAAATTAAACCTTTGCTATATTTGTATAAATATAGCATTATATTGCTATTGATTGAAAAAATGCAAATATTTGTATAAATGAACATGACAAAATTAACACAAAGAGTTGGGCCACTTTGAAGAAGAAAAGCAATATCATTCAAGAGCCTCTTGTGACAATCCAAGTAAGAGATACTAATTTAAGTGTGGTGAGGATGAAAATAAGTAATTGAATTTGTGACTTTTGAAGGTCCATGTGACAGGATTTGAGTTAAATGGTTCTGGGGAAGTTAATATGGGTTGCTTGAATTTAGGAAAGTCAAATGAAAAAAAGAGAATTAGATGTTCCACAGATCTTAACTTTTTCAACCGGTTACAAACTATGAAAACTTAGGGGAGTAGATTATTCTCAGTGACACATAATTTCCTCATAGAGTTATTCTGAAGACTGACATAGATGGCACATAGTCAGCCCTCAGGAAAACCTAAGTTCTATCACTTTACATATCCTTCTACAGTCTCAAAATCCTTAAATTATGTGCTAGTCTCAGAGATGATGACAAAGATAATTTTTTTCTTCTCGAGGTCTAATCGTAAGAACCTATTCTTCACAAAAAAACTATGAAATATCA
>NW_006399776.1:13120665-13161137 GCF_000299155.1 Elephantulus edwardii
CCTATACTTCTTGATGGAAATCGGTGGATTATCAACAGTCATGGAATGGCTTTGCATACATGAACCAGGACAGAGTCTTCCTAACAGGCCCAGCATGCCTAGGTGGCATGTGGAGACATCTGATATGTTACAGGTTGCGCTGCTAGCCCAAAGGTCAATGGTTCTGACGGTCTCCTCTATTGGGGGAAGAGGTAGTCTCCTGTAAAGATTTACAGCCTCAGAAACAAAGTAGCGGGTCATAGGACTGCAATAAATTTGATGACTACAGGCTTGATTTTGATTTTAGATGAATTATGATAATTTGAGGCTGGTTCAAATAAGTTTCCAGCTATGTGTAAGTAATGTCAAGATTTTTAAGATATTACAACATAATTAATCAATTAATCACTTGATTTCTTTTTTTCATTCTCACCCTCTCCAGGATGAATTTCTTGTTCTCTTAGCAGTTCATGGTATATTTAATACTCTTCTCAAGCACCACAGCTCAAAGGCATCAATTCTCCTTCTATCATTACTAGTCATTGTCCAGCTTTCTGATGCATAGCAAGGACCATGGCCTGTATCAGGCGCACTTTAGTCTGGGGCAGGAGGTAACTCAGCTGACCCCACACCACACAAGTATGAACAACTACATCTCCCAGAAGCCTATGGGTCAAGGCTGACATCTTCAAACTTTGTCAAGAAAACAACAATATATAGCAAATCTATAGGATACACTGCCCTTCCCTATTCCATTGTAACTATTGTGTAGTATAAATGGAAGAGAAGAGGCCCTAAGCTACAAGATGCCAATCCTGGACCAGAAGTTCAAGACTCTGAAACTCAAGAGATACTGCTCACAGCAGAAGAAACTGGCAGCAGCTTGAAGATTCGGAATCACAGAAGCCCAGAAAGATTGAGATACAAGTCCTCACATCAAGGGCTGGATAGAGGGAGATAGGTTTTGAATGGAGTAAATGGGAGTAGGAGTGAATTCTGGTGAAGCAGGGAAAGGAGTGGGTCAAGACACATGTGCCAAGAGTGGGAACAACACTGAATTTATTGGTTATTTCTACAATTGGGAAATATCTTTAATCTGTTCTTTTCTGTAAACACTTGTCTGTCAGAAAATGTTCTAAATCTGAGCACTCGAATAAAAACAGGCTAGGAAGAAGGATTGGCTATTCACCTCTGAAATAGCAGGCCTTTGAAAACCTTATGTTCAATTGAGCACATTTAGACTGGAAGATATGGCCTGAGCCCTCAAGTATAGAAACACGTAGAAGGAGGAATGCATAAGCAGATAGTAGTGAATGGAATATGGAATTTGGGAACCATGAATGAATGAATGTAGAGGAAACTAAACAGGGCAAAAGAGGAACAGAAAATTCAATAGCATGAAGATACTAGTCATAACATTCTAAATTCAACACTGATGTAGCTACTTTGCATTCAATACCTCATTTTCATAATACCTCTATTAAATCCTACTATTATTATGCTTCCCATTTCCATGAGGTATCCGTGTAAACCAAGGCACAGAGAGGTCAAATTGTTTTCTGACCTTTTTCATTTCGGGGGTTGTATTTTCCTGGCAAAACTAACAAATGACCCAGTCAGGATTTGAACTTGTCTGGTTGCTAGACCCAAATTATGAAGTATTATTCAGTAATGACTCTCTTATTATGTTCACAAAAATAAATCAATGCATATGTATATCATTTTATCAAAAGCTATTCAAAACATTTCTTTTAGGAACAGCATCTCAATAATACTAATACTTCAGGCATATGGCCAAGAGGAACTGGTCCTTGGAAAAGGACATCATGTTTGGAAGGGTGGAGAAACAGGACAAAAAGGAAAACCCCAGATGAGATGGATTAATACAGTAACTGGGGCAATAGGGGGAGGTATCAGAATCAGTGAGACTGGCTCTGGTTTGGGCAGACTTCAGAGCTTTCTGTAGGTACTATTAGTCAGTCACATGTGACTTGATGGCACATATTAACAACAACAATAACAAAGAGAAAAGGTGAACTGAAAGGCAAATGAAGGTCTGAAAGCTTATTTATGCTGTAGACCTGTGTGTGGTAATTACTACCACTAAAACGACTTAAATCCCCAATGCTGCCTGCAGCCTAAACCATGTTGTTTTCGAGTTCTCTGAGACAGTCTTTAAATCAGCTGTTCTCTCTATTACTAGTCAGGTCAGAGCTTCTGGGTGGCCTTCAAAAGAAAATTCAACTAGAATAGACTGAAGGGTTTATGAAGTAAAAGAAAAAGATGACAAGCCCTCAGCAGGGAAATAATATCAGACCTTCCAGGTGAAAATTATCAGAAGAAAAAAATATGTTCATTTTTACCTCACAACTCTCTCCTTTTCCTGTTGCTTCTACTCCACTCTAGAGTTCTCCAATCCATCCAAATCCCTCATGAAACTATCAAATTTTCTAGACAAAAAATGTGCTAATATTCCACATGTGTATACAAAAGATATATTCCCATTGTACTATTTGTATTTTTAAGGCATCTAATTGCTAATGTCTGATTCTTATGAATTTTATTCAACCAAGATACAGTAATAAATGTTGCCATGTCATATCTGCTTCAAGGAAAAAGGGGTTAGTAATTATTTAAAGTCCAAAAGAAACAGAAAAAAAAATACATACAGATCTACATATTTTAGCAAATGCTTTTTTATTGTTTGCTCCTGTTGCTTTCTGAATTTTTTTCCCTTATTTTAAAACTGAGACTCTTACCTGAGTCACATTCTTTTGATAAACCTCATTATTAATAAAAATGTAGAATTTTTTTGTATTTAAACACTAACAATATTCATTGTATTTAATACTGTAAACAGTGACATTTTAATGTTGTTCCTGGAGGCAATAGAAAATTTAGATTTATATAAACACACAAAAATAGCCTTGTCCTGCGAATATGGAGGTCACCAAAGTATCTAAACATTAAGATTGTACATTGTACTTAAATATCTTCTGCCAATTTCCACTCTCTGGCCAGTTTTTCTTAGCTTTTCCATCATTCATCCGACTTTCTGCTTCTGTACTTTTCTTGCCCTTCTGCTTCTTTCAAGCTCATCAGAATAGGCTGATTTTATCTCTCTACTGGGACGATCTCAGATCTTTCCACTAAGTGTTGGCTGACTTTAGGTAAATTCCAGATTAACCGGCTGTGGTTGAAATATGTATGTAGAGAAATTTTTATGTGAACATCTGCTGAACAAATGGAGATGCTTTACAGAAAACACCTAGTCTTTGTTTGATCTAAGTATATTTTGCTTTATTTTTAACTTCCTACATAAGATGATAACTATATATCTCTTTCTGCATCTTGATTCCCTAAACTGAAAAAAAAAATCCCAAGTCATAAAACCGAGATGTTCATTGTATTTTAGTACCCACCCACAATACTTTGTGGGCAAGCAAACAATTTGGAAAATGAAAAAAAAAGAAACATAAGTAAATAAAAATCATTGCTTTAAATCCCCTTTGTAAGTATAAAGTGTCTCAAATATTGGATATTTAGATTATTTTTTTCTGTTTTATTACTCCAAAATTCTAGATAAACAGAAAAGTGATAAAAAAAGTTGAACATAAAATTATTGTTCACAGTTTGGCTCAGATTTTTTTAAAGTAACTTTAACAATTTCTCATCAAATTTCTATAACCAAAAGAATTTCTCAAGTGAGAGCTTAACTACACATTTATAGCTTTTAGGAGAAGGACATTTATAGCTTTTAGAAGTTTGTCTCTCTTTTCTTAGAGTCTTTCATATTGTTTCATACTGTTGTTAGAATATAAAATAAATATTTGAAAAATGTATTTTATTAAATATTTAAACTAATTGATTAAATTGATATAGAAGTGATAATGTAGTCCTTCGTAAATTAGTATTTTTATGTGCTTAACAGGGAATGTGTTTATGAAAATCATTGCATGGAAATGAAAGCAATGCTAGAATATCAAAATTACAATTTAATAAAACCCCTTTAACTGAGATATAACTAGGGCTGTGAATTAAATGTTTCACCTTTCAGATTTGTGATCTATGTTGTCAATGAATGATGAATTAGGAATGAAAGAGTTAAGCTCTCTCTCTGCATGTGTATTTGAGTGTGCATGCAATCATGCATACTTATGAACTATAGTTATGAAGTAAATTTAAGAGACCAAGGTTCATGTAGGTCGTAGTCTAGTGTAACCAAAGATTAGGCAAAACCAGAGTTTAGAAAACTGAGGACATGGAAAAACATGCTTTGGAGAATTTAAGGACACAACATCTAAACACTCTACGTGGAGCTAAGGCTTAGTCCATTATGCCAGTTTGAGAACGGAACAAAAACTAATGTGATACTTTTGTATTATTCCCTGCAGGGTGGTGTTTTCTGTGCTTGAGAATTCTAGAACTAGCAAAAAGAAAATATGTAAAGGTCCTTTGCTTGAATTTCCATGGACTCATTATCTAGGATGTCCTTTAGAGGCAATGATGGTGAAATCTCATCTCATATACTTTGGGTATGTTATCAAAAAAGTGCTAGTATTGAAAAAAGGCATCATGCTGGCAAAAGTAGAGGGCCAGCCAGAGAAAGGAAGATTCTAACCAAGATGGATTGACACAGTGACTGTAACAGTGGTTGCAAGCATGTTGGAGATTGTGAGGATGGCTCAAGATAGAGTTCTGATTTGTTTTTCATAGGGTTGCTTTGAGTCATAGTCAAGTAGGCAGCAAGTAATACAATGACAGTTGGAACATCAGAACCAAGACTCAGAGGCTGCAATCAAATAGTTTGCTCGGCTCCACAGTCAACACTCTTGGCACCAGCAGTCAGAAAATAAAAAAGCGTATCGCAATGGGAAAGTCTGC
This sequence comes from Elephantulus edwardii, assembly GCF_000299155.1. Classification (NCBI taxonomy): domain Eukaryota; kingdom Metazoa; phylum Chordata; class Mammalia; order Macroscelidea; family Macroscelididae; genus Elephantulus; species Elephantulus edwardii. The sequence continues at coordinate 13,125,529 of NW_006399776.1, forward strand.
TGTGAGGGACCTCTCTAAAGTACTCAGGAGCAACAGCGTCTCTCTGGAGACTAAGGTGCGCCTGATACAGGCCATGGTATTTGCAATCACTTGTTATGCATCAGAGAGTTGGACAATGACTAGGAAGGACAGAAGGTGAGTGGATGCTTTTGAGCTGTGGTGCTGGAGAAGGGTACTGAATGTACCATGGACTGCCAGGAAAACAAACAAATTCATCTTGGAGAGGATTAAACCAAGCTACTCCTTGGAGGCAAGGATTCTGGGGCTTCATCTGACATACTTTGGACGTGTTGCCAGGAGGGACGGGTCCTTGGAGAGGGACATCATGCTTGGGAGGGTGGAGGGACAGCGCAGGAGGGGAAGACCCTCTATGAGATGGATTGATTCGGTGACTGGGGTGATCAGGATGGGTGTATCAGAGGCAGTGCGGTTGGCGCAGGATAGAGCAGGGTTTAGGGCTGTTGTGCATAGGGTTGCTATGAGTCGGAAACGACTCGACGGCACATAACAACAACAACAACAACAAATGAAGCAAAATAGTATGCATTTGTCATTGTCATAGTCAATTCAATGACACCTAACAACAACTTTGCTATAATTTTATTTTTATTCTAAATCAGAAAAAGAAACAAAAAGGTGAGAACAAAGAGTTTTCATATTCTCAAATAACCAACAAAATTTATCAATAAAACTCATCCATAGTTCCTCCACTTCGCCCTAGTTTGTTCAATTAACCATATTCCCCAAAAGGTCTGATTATGTATACTCCACTAAGGCTCATAAATATATGGACGGGTGTGGCTTGATGTGTTTTTTTTAACTCTCCAATTATTATAATAACATATGCAAGATCTTACAATAATCTTAGATACCATTTGCAGAATCTTTCTAATGTTCAAGACTGTGTTATTTGGGCTCCACACACTTTTTCTTATTCTACATTTATAAAACTCTATGATGTAGAAATTATCTAGCTTTTACACATGAACAAACTAAGATTTACAATGGTGGCAGGAATTCTGTTTTCTTAAGTAAATTATCTCCCAGTACCCAAACAATGTCTAACACTGAATAAGCACTAACAAGTACAATTGAATGAATAAGAATTTTATCTATGATTATTCAGCTGCTAAAAAGTGAAACAAAAAAGCCTAATATCATGTTTTAACATAAATCTTTGGAATATGAACTTTAAAGATTGATTCAATTGGTGGTTTAACCACAACTACCATGTATCAATATTTGTTGACCCTTTCTCTTTTAGAGTTAAATACTCACTTAAGACTCAGGGTCTACAGGGAAACCTCCTTATTCTGAAAATTCTCCTAAGTTTCATTGATAGTTCAATTATTTCTTCAGAATCAATAATTGATTCTTTGCCTACATTCCTTAATGCCTCAATAACTGTAAATACCTGTGAGACCTTCTAAAGGTGATATGAGGTAGGGCCACTATGAAAGGAATATGAGTTTAGAGCTCTGAAATTCCAGATATCTGTGACACATTCTTTTTAATTTTTGGTTAGAATTTGGTTAGAAGAATTTTTGTTATAAAAGATGAAACAAATTTAATTTGAGAGAAAACATGTTTTTGACTATACTATAGATATTATTCTTATAATTCTAATTTATTCAATAGCTACTCAGATTACAAAAACTTCTCATGAGGCCATAAAGGTTTCCTGGATACAACCTTAACATGTTGTATGGATTTATTTGGGAAGAGCATATTAAATCCTTGAATAGAAAGGAAAAGAGAAAGAAAGGAGTAAAAATTAATAAACTGATAAACTGGATAAAGAAAAGGCAATATACAATAAGGGATTGATCAGACATTGTGATCAATTCATTCCATTAATCAGTTGCAGTTAATGTTATAAATCAAATTGTGTATAAATTGTAGAACAAAAAAACAGTATGATTTATAAACTTTTGTTAAAACAAGTGAAAAAAGTCCTTGTAATTACTTTATCGGGAGGGCTAGTGGCCTAGTGTTAAGAAGCTACATTGCAAACACGAAGGCAGGCAGTTGCTACTCCACATGGCAAAGACGAACAGTCTTCTCCTATGCCATTAACTGTGGCTGAAAACCCAACGGAGAGTCAGCTATCACAACAAGTACAATTACTACATAACACTTTACACTGCAATATTGAAGAAGAAATCACTTTTTCAGTTTTGATTACAGATTCCTTAGACGAAATTTTGTCATATTGAATTATAATCACTCATTTTGAGAAAATGATCTCTCCAAATTATTAAGGTAATGATGTCAGCTTGAGTACCAAGGTGCACCTGATTCAAGCCATGATCTTTTAAATCAACTTGCTATGCATCTGAGAGCTGGATAATGACTAAGGATTTCAGAAGTAGAATTGGTGCCTTTGAACTATGGTGTTGGAGAAAAGAGCTAAAGATCCCATAGAATGACAAAAACCAGATATGTCTTGGGGAAGGCACAGCCAGAATGCTTTTCAGAGGCAAAGATGATGAAGCTTCATCTCATATAATTGAGCATTTTGCTGGGAGAAAGTGTTCCCTGGAAAGGGACATCATACTTGGGAGGTTGGAGGCATACCAAAATAGAAGCAGCTCATCGACCAGGTGGGTTGACATAGGGACTGCAGCAAAGGGCATGAGTGTGTCAAACATTGTGAGGATGTCACAGGATAGGACAGTGTTCAGATCTATTGTTCATAGGAATGCTATGAGTTGTACTTGACTCAACAGAACTTAACAACAACAAATTCTTAAACACTCTAAAGAGAAAAGAGACTTTTTTAGGGAAGAAAGAGGGTTATTTGGAAAATTTATTCTTTATTCCACCACTTGTAAAGTGGGACATTTAGAGCAGTCATCAATGAGAAGATGAAATGAATCATCTCAGAATAGTATGTTCACTTTCAGAGCCATACTCAGTAATATTGTGACCTATCCATTAATCATCTATCTAGCCATTCATTCACTGGGAAAAGAATTTTTTAATATGATACAGGGGTAGGCTCTGGGTTTACCAGCAATTTCTGATCCCAAGGAATTCATGATATAGTATAAGAAAATAATATATTAATAATAAAATTAGGATGTACAGTAGTATGTACAAAGTGAATACATGCACAAAGCAAAGAAATGGCAGTGATTTCCTCTGCTGGAGGAGAGAATGATTTCATCTACTGGAGGGGTCAGAGATGCTTTTCAGAAGAGATAACATCTGATTAGCATTGAACATAAACATTTAAACTCTTTTACACACAGATATCTTAAGGAAACATGGTTAGCCACTAGGCTTTCAAGTATCCTGGCAAACTCTCCTTATGATCTCAGCATTTTGTTTCCTCTGTACTTACAAATGTGGACTTATTTCTATGCTCATTTGTAATTATCATCATATTTCCTCATGGACGCCTCCTACTGAAGAATTTCACATTCTGATTATATCTCTATTCAAGGACTATTTCATGCACAGAAATCAGAAATGCTATTTAAATGTAATGCTGTTAATAATAATGTTGGATAATGATGTTGTGTACCGTAGAGTTAAAACCAACCTAGAACTGACACTCTGGTGGGTTAACAGAGAGCTAATTAATCACTCCAGAAGAGATTGCCTATCCTCCTTCCACAAAGCATCTTGTGGCCTTGAACTGCGTGCCTTCAGTATTGAAGCACAGCCTCTTGCCACGAGGCCACTAGAGCTCCCTGTTAGTAATAATATCATTTATTTAATTTTGTTGTCGATACAAGGGGCTTGTGGATGGGATTCAAATATATTGCCTCAATCAAAGCCAAAATTCCATTGTAAATTAATTCTAGATGAAAAATTAGAATAAAACGACTCATCATTTTAGTTGCAAAAAGCACAAGTTGGAAGACTGAAAGTAATTAAATAAGATAATGAAGAGAAAAGTGTGTGTATGGAGTTCTGCAATTTGGCCCAGGAAACAAATGCACAGATCTGGAGAAATGTCCAAGAATCTCCAGGGATTACAACTTTTCTTTTTCTGTCATTCACTTGTTTCCAAACTGAATCTTTGTTATCAGTCAAAATACTAATAGAGCTTACTTAGCTAGATTAAGTAGCATCTACAACTCTGATTTATAGAGAAGTGGCAAATACATGTTAAATTGTAAGGTCTGGAAAGGTAAGGTTTATGTTGATACCTATTTGGGTTGCTATTTCCTTTCCTTGATTGTAAAAATAAAATGATGTGTGAATGGGTAATCCAGAAACACAAAGCATAATGTTTAACATTGTACTTACCACTTGCACATCAGAAAGAGGATTCTCCAAGTGAGAACATGCCAGTGTTATAAAAGAATGGTAGACTGATTCTCTGAGACTGCATTGAGGAGTGAGCGGGCCAGAAAGGACAGGAAGTAAAGTTGGAGCCACATTCATTTCATATTGCATTAGAAATAGGTTTGCAGTGCATCTGGAAGCAGAATGCATGTGAACACACATGCAGAGACTGAGGTTCCATCGTCTATGGAGAACTTACGTATCTGTGTATATTTGCACACATAAGCACATATATAGCATATATATGTATTTCTGACTGTGTACTCACACACTCATATATTTCTTAGGGGGATTGGTTTGTCAATCTAGCTGCTGAGAAACAGACAAGATTGGCCTTTTGCCTCCAACAGGATGTCCTGAGGTAGAATTTTGCGTGTGGCAGGTAGCCAATATGATATATCAGTACAGCTGGATGATGTGGATAACATCAACAAGGCCAGCCCAGGAATAAGAATAAATCCTTTTATTAGAACTGAGTAGAGGATTTTGGTGATGGCTAATCTTTTTTGTTTTTTTTTAACCTCAATTTACCATTTCTATAGCCAAAACGGAAGGAAACAGTTGTCATCCAGAAAAGGGTTAGAAAAAGGCCAGCAGGGTTCTTGAACTAGGATGAACTCCCATGAAGCTAACACTACATTTAAAAGACAAAAGACCTGGGAAGGGTGGTTGTAATTGAGACATTGAAAGAGAGGGTTCAAAGGCATTCAAAAGAAGTCTCTAGAGTTTGGATCCTAGAGTCTGCATCTCTGGCCCTGTTTAGTGAACTTTTTCCTGGGAAGTTTACATGGATTTAAAAACAGCTCCAGTATGGAGTCCAGGGTCCTCAAGTACCTTGTTGTTTTCAGAAATGGGCTAATAATAGTTAAGACCATTAATAAATGGAGAATGTTGCATCCCATATTGCTTAGCATTTTAACATTTAGGTTAAAGTTTTTAAACACTCAAGGACCTTCTTAAATCAGATAATCTTCAGGAAGACAGAGTTCATCATTTTTTTTTAACAGAATCTTCTTCAGTCACTATTTTAACACTTTACAGATCCCAGAGAAGATTTTAAATAAGATCTTCAAAACAATACAAGAACATTTTGCTTATTAGCATAACCTTTTACCAACCACATCTATTTCCCATATAAAAATAAAAGAATTGAAATTTGCACTTGGTGGCCATCTGTTTTTTCTCTGAACATTACTTTTAAGTCCCTTTCTTTGGGTTGTTATTAAGATATTTTAAATTATGATGTTCTTGCACAGCATGTCAGATAGAAATAATGATAATAAAATAAGTGTGTATAACAACTTACTTAGAAACAGGAGAGAAGAAAAAAAATTAGTGAATGTTTAATTCTAGGCAGAGGGCCAAACTATCCCAAACACCCTCCTCCATCTGCCCTTGCCATATTTTTTAAAAACCTACCTTCAAGAAGTACAAATTTCTTTGTCTGTGGCAGCAAAGTTTCCACGAAGTAATGTGTAATATAGAGGTTAAGTTCAGGGCTTTAGTTCAAGCCCCAGCACTACCACTTACTTGCTGGGTGACCTTTGGAAGGTTACTTAACTCCTGTAGGCGTGAGAGACTCCATCTGGGGAATGGAGTGATGAAAATATACTGCTTTGGTTTGTTGTGAGGATTACTTAAGTTAATATGGATAATTAATTCATACAGTGCTTGGTAATCACTTAGAACACTGCATTATAAAAACTCTAAAATTATTGGCTAATTTTTGTTGCTTATTTTTTAAGATTGTTATCAATTTTCATCTTTGGTTTGTTTGTCTGCCTTTACTTGGGCTGTACCTTGATTCAATGTCTTTAAAATTTATTAACTGACTAATTTCAATTTGCATCTGTATTCACAAAAATGCAATTTCCTAGTACATCTGGATAAAATTTAGCTGCTCATCCGTAACTCTGATTCAACTGTCCATTAAAGGAACAATAGGATTTTCTGTGGAGTCAGCACAGTATCGTGTCCCAGGTTCCTGTCAGTCAGTGTATATTTGGACTGTAGCCAAATTTCCATTATATTTTTGTATTAATTGTTCATTGGATTTTTTTTGATGAAGGGAAAAGGGAAATGAGAAGAGCAGAGCATTTGAAAGTCCTCAATGTATGATATTTCTAAGGAGCCGGTATATGGGGATTGAATTTCTGTTAGCAATATTTGTACATTAGTGTGAAATAACTGCATCAGAAAGTATCTTGGATTGGGTCCAACTTCAGTATCTCTAAAAATGTCCTGTAATACACTATCCAGGGGCATTTGCTTTCACATTCTCATGGCAGGAGGTGTGACAGATGCTTCTACGAGCAGTTTGGTGTAGACCGAATTATGTAGCTAGAAATCTTCACTTGATGTACAGGAAGAAGCAATGGCTCAAAGCTTTTTAACTTCTCTTTTCATTTACAATATTTAAAGTTTTACTTTTTTCCTCTCCCACTCCCTGAAATGATTGTGAAAAACTAATTTTCAGTTGGCATTTGAAATTGTTTTGTGACAAATTGTTACAAAGTATATTATTTCTAGCATGTTACAAATATTGAAAGTCAAACATCACCAAATACAATCAGGATTTTAAACTACCATAATCTAATAAAAATATTTAAATGAGGCCTTCAACAGTTGGAGACTTTACATATTTTCTTCACAACTATATATTTACTTTTACCTTAATGCACAGTTTTATACTCTAAACTCTTTCATTGATTTCTTATGCTATTTTTGTAATAAATACATACATTTTAATTTTAATTTTCTTTTAAAAGTAATATTGTTATGTGCCATCAAGTTGGAAACAGCTCAAGCTGACCCTCCGGGTTTCCAGAGACAGTAAAGTGCATGGGAACACACTGACCCATCTTTCTCCCAAGGAGTGTTTGATGAATTCAAATTGCCTAACTTTGGAAAGGCAGCTCGCTCTCCTCTCATGCGATTTACAGCCTCTACAAATCTACTGGAGTGTCAGCTCTGAGTTGGTTCCAACTCAGTGGAAATTAACAAGTCTTTACAAGTAAAAATTCTTTTTTCATTTGCTTGTAATTATAAATATTAGTGTAATAAATTATAAAAGTAGTAGAAATAAGTTGTAAATCATGATAAGTTGTAAATCATGATAATCATTTGATATGATACTTTTTTCAAAAGTGTGTTTTTTCAATGAGCTTCATCGGTCTGGTTTCATTTCCAAATTATTCATGTATTTATGGATGAATCTTACTTACTGCCAAAATAAAACAGACTTCTATTCCTCTTTTCACTTGAAAATGTAAGTATGGAAAAACTTTGTAGAAGTAAGTAAGTGGAAATGGTAGCTGTGTTAAATCAGTCACTCATATCTCAGTATTCTTTCTAGTTATGTGCCAAAATATCATACAGTGATCTATCATCAAAAATTATTTTTTAAAGTTCTATCAGCTAACAACTTGACGAGGTTCTCCTTCAGTTGTTTTGAAAGCAAAGAATTATAAGCAACCTACCTTGCAAAAAGCTTTGTTACCTAATCATTAGAATCATTCATCACCTCGGTTTCTGGGAAGTGCACCAAAAAGGCTTTACCGAGACCTATCAAATGACTATTAATTATCCTGCTACTCTTTCACTTCGAGATATTTTTTTAATCCTGATATATTTTTAAAAAACAAGAACATACAAATAGTGATAATTTCAATACATGTTTGCTGAATATAGTGTTAAGTAAATGCTTCCCTCTCATCACATTTTTAATCTCGATTTTAGTAGAAATTTGGAGGAGGAGAGTTCATTCAAATTTGGAAAAGGTTCATCATTTAATCTGCTTAGCAAAGTCAAGTTCTTGTCTATAACTAATCAATTAAATGAAATTTCTTTTTTAATTTACAAACTTTGTTATTCCTCACAAACATGACAACATTTCAAATCTGTAGTCAAATTTTAAGGTACACTAGGAAGTAGATAAGGTAGGTACCTAGAAAGAAAATTTGTGATCTCTGCTACGCTGCTTCGAAAGTATGTCTGAATACTATCATTCTAAATTAACTGCGCCTTTCTACTGCTACTTTTCACTCTTGTTATTGTGTCCCATAGTGTCAGAACATAGCCATAGCTGACCCTTTGGCAGGTTTTCAGAGGCTCTTAATTTCACGGGAGGAGATTGCCCATCTTTCTCCCACAGGTCTGCTGGACTTTGGGATTGCAGCACAGCTTCTTGCCACTTATCAGAAGTTAGTTTTAAAAAGAAAAAAAACCCAACACATTAAACTTATGGTGTTTTAACTACAAGGGACTACACAGACAATGGTATAAAAAAATCATACCTTCTTTGTGGAACAGGACTGGTGAATGGCATGCCACATAGACCTTACAAAAGCTATATTGTTATATGCTTTTAAACCAAAACTGATTCATAGCTGACCCTGAAGCAGGATTTGAGAGGCTGTAAATTGCACACAAAGATATTTGCCATCTTTCTCCCACAGAGCCCCTGGTGGATTCATACTACTTGCTTTTGGGTTGACAGCATATCTCCTTATCACTAAGCCACCAGAGCTTGCTTAGAAAGATAAATGCATAAGCAATATACCCAGACTAAATGAAGGCAGCTAGACTAGATAGAACTTGAAGGTCCTCATATGTGATTTTAACACTGGAACCTGTGAACATTTTATACATAAATAAAGTTAAGAGATCATTTACTTGGATGATTTCAAGAACTTGAGGAACACTCTCCATTCCATTGCCCTAACAGCTTTTTTATATCAGAAATTCCTTCCTTCATGCTCATCACTCTAAAAATGCTCAACCCCCTGGGAAGATAACACTGAATATATTTAAGCCCTTGTACCTTACACCTAAATGCAAAAGAGATTTTAATCTTTTCTAAAATTATGAGAATAGATCTAGCATAAATATATACTTGACAGAAGTAGAGGCAGATAATGGTATAACAACCAGCTGCTGTTGGAAACAGTCCAAATGTCCAACCACAAACAAATGGATTGAGAAATTTTGGTACATTCACACAATGGAATACTATGCAACACACAGGAGCAATAACTTTGTAAGTTAATACCTAACTTGGGAGGTACTGGAGAGCATTATGCTGAGTGAACTAACTCAGTCCCAAAACGATAAATATTACATAAGACTGTTATTTTAAAATGAGTATAAGGATCCAGGAGGGTTGGGAAAGGCTGGAGGCAGAATGATGTGGACTTGCAGGCAGAGGGGGAGATTAATCATTGGGTTGTATAGTTGATGAGCGGGGTGAGGAAAATTGAAATAATTTGTTTGAATTTGTGTTCCAGTTTTGTAAATAAACTAGTAGAGAGAGAGAGAGAGAGGAAAAAACCTAAACCAACCAAAAAAAGTCAGAAATTCAAACCAAACCAAACCAAAGAATGAGACAAGTAATACCCAATCATTCGCTTCCATAAAGATTGTTGTTGTTGTTGTTGTTATGTGCCATCGAGTCGCTTGCGACTCAGTAGTGATACTATGTACAACAGCCCTAAACTCCGCTCTGTCCTGTGTCAATCACACTGTCTCTGACACTCCCATCCCAATTACCCCAGTCACTGAATCAATCCACCTCATAGAGGACCTTCCCTTTCTGCACTGTTCCTCCACCCTCCCAAGCATGATGTCCCTCTCTAAGGACCGGTCTCTCCTCACAACATGTCCAAAGTAAGTTAGACTGAGCCTCAGAATCCTGGCCTCCAAGAAGCCGCCCGGTTTAACCTTTTCAAGGATGAATCTGTTTCCCTAGCAGTCCATGGCACCCTTAATACTCTTTTCCAGCACCACAGCTCAAAGGCATCATTTCTCCTTCTATCCTCCCTAGTCATTGTCCAACTCTCTGATGCATAACAAGTGATTGCAAAGACCATGGCCTGTATAAGACGCACCTTAGTCTCCAGAGAGACACCATTGCTCTTCAGCACTTTGGAGAGGTCCCTAACAGCAGACTTTCCCATGGCAATGCTCCTTTTAATATCCTGGCTACTGGTGCCAAAAGTGTTGACTGTGGAGACAAGCAAACTAGAGCTGTGAACAGAACAATCTCAAATCTCTTTACCATTCATAAAGATTACAGCCAAAAAGAGGCTTGTAGAAAGGTTATACTCTGTTGCAAAGCTTTACTAAAAGGTGGTATCTACTTGATAACCCTAAGCAGGAGGGCCAATGCATATTATGGCAACAGGAGGGCCAATATATACTATAGCAATAGAAGGGCCAATGTGTACCATGGCACTAGGAAGGATAATATATACTAAGAAATTCCATGATCTCTTGACAATGATATTTCTCTGATTTGTCAATATAGATTAATTTAATCACATTAATAATAACACAATTTGGATGGCCCAATCAAAACACCAATGGGGTACCATCTCATTCCAGCAGCAATAGCAGTTTAGCAATACAGCAAACAATAGAAGTTGGAGAAGATGGAGAGATACTGGAACTCCTATGCTCTGTTGGTAGAATTGTGAAATGGAAAACTGCTATAGGAGGGAGTTTGGCATTTCTTAAAAAAGTTGAACACAGAATCTCATATGACACAGCTATTCCACTGCTAGGAATAAATCCCAAAGAAATCAGAACTGAGACATGAAAGAGCATTTGTACATGTCTGTGCTTTTTAACACTTATAAAGAGATCTTTTTGGAGTAGATATGCCCAATGCAAATAAATAATATATCTTAACTAATGCTTCCATGGTCATTGGCTGTGGATACAAATAAAATGGAAAGTATTCACAATGTCAAATCTTTCTCCATATATTATAGCATTGCTTAGTGGTCAAGTTGTGAAGGTTTTATTTTCTTTATTTTGAAGTATGTTGTTGTTGTTGCATATCATCAAGTCAGAAAGAACCCATACTGTATCCTCCAGCACGTTTTCAGAGGCAGTAAATCCCATGGGAAGAGATTTCCTGGTTTTCTACCACAGAGAAGCTAGTGGATTCGAACTGTGTGCTTTCAGGATTGCAGTCCAGCTTTTTACCACTAGTCCACAGACAGAACTCCCTTTATAGTAAAGTATAATAACATTAAAAGGAGAAATTGTGCTGCTAACTCAAAGGCAAGTGGTTCAAATCTACCAGCTGCTTTGCAGGAGAAAGTTGGTTAATCTACTCTTATGTGAGTTACAGCTTCTGAAAACCCACTGAAATTTTAGTATAGACATATATGTTTCAGCCCATAGTATAGTCAATATGTTTTTCCAAACTGTAACTCAAAAGTATCAATTTATCTTAGGAAGACTCATTAATAACCTATGTTATGCAGATGACACAACCTTGCTTACTGAAACTGAAGATGACCTGAAATGCTTGCTGCAGAAGAAAGTCAAGGACTGTAATCTTCAATATGGATTCAAGCTCAACATCAAAAAGACAAAGATTCTCACCACTGGGCCAAGTGGCAGCACCATGATAGATGAAGAAGAGATTGAAGTTGTTAACAATTACAGCTTGCTAGGCTCCACAATCAACTCTTAACACGTTGCTGCAAATGGCGGTAATACATTGGAAGGGGGAAAAAGTGTTTCTAAGCACAGTCATCAATTTAAATGTGTGCGGCAACATGTTAACACCAACAGTCAGGAAATCAAATGATGAATTACACTGGGAAAATGCTGTCAGGGACCTCTCCAGAGTCCTGAAAAGCCATGATGTCAGTCTAGAGACTAAAGTGCCCCTAATCAGGGTCATAGTCTTCACAATTACTTGCTGTGCATCAGAGAGCTGGATAATGACTAAGGATGACAGAAGAAGAATCCATGACTTCAATTTATGTTGCTGGAGAAGAGTCTTGAACATACCATGAACTGTCAAGAAAACAAATATGCCTGACTTAGAGAGGATGAAACGAGGTTTCCCCTTGGAGGCTAAAATTTTGAAGCTCCATCTCACATATTTTGGGCACTTGGCCTGGAGAGACTGGTCCTTCGAAAAGCTATCATGCTTGGAAGGATGGAGGGATAGCATAGGAGAGGAAAACCCCAGATGATATGGATTGATATAGTAACAGGGGCAATGGGGGTAGGTGTGTCAGTGCTAGTGAGACTGGCTCAGGAGAGGGCAGCCTTCAGAGCTGCTGTACATAGGATCACTATGGGACATAGGCAACTTGACAGCACATAACAACAACAGCAACAACAACAGGACCAGTCCTTGAAGAAGGGCATCTTGCTTGGAAGTATAGAGGGCCAGTTCAGGAGAGGAAGACCTTGGATTAGATGGATTGACACAGTGACTGTGGCAATGGGGTAAGTGTATCAGAGCGGTAAGAATGGCTTAAGATAGGGCAAGTTTCAAAGCCATTCATTGTTCATAGGTTTGCTAAGAGTCAACATGATGGCATATAATAATAACAATGTTACAGAACAGGCAGTTTTTCCATTCTGTTGTACTCTATGTCCTTATGAGCTGGTACTAACTTGATGGCACCTAATAGCAACAACAGTACAAACTAGTGCTGTTGGACCTTGTTTCTTTCTCTCCAGACACCATCTTCCCTGACTTGGGTAACACTTTTCTGTATTATACAGTTAAATTCACCTACTTTAAAAATACCTATACTCAGAGTGCATACCTCTGTCCATCTAAAGTAAAATTGAACTTACCAGATTGTATTAGTCTTGACTGAATCTTGGCTGAAGGCAGAGATTACCGGATTGTTTTTTTATTGACTAGGTAAAGGTATTTGACTGTGTGGTTTATTAGAAATAATAGATAACATTAAGAAGAATGGGAATTCCAAAACATGTAATTGTGTTCATGTGTAAGTTATAAGCAGACCAAGAGGCAGTCAAACAGAATATGAACATGCATGGCTTAAAATCAGGAAAGGTGTGTGTCAGGGTTGTATCTTTTTATCATACTTGTTCAGTATGTATGCTGAGCAAAAATCTGAGAAGTTGGACTCTGTCAATGTGGTATCAGGATTGGAGGAAGACTGATCAATGACTTGCATTATGAAGACAACTTTGCTGAAAGTGAAGGCTTGAAATTCTTACTGAAGAAGCTCAAATTCTAGACTTCAATGTGGTGACACTTCAGCAATAGAGATTGTGACAATTACCAGGACTGGGTAAAGTTTTGGTCTGTCGTACATATGATCCTTATAAATTGGAGCCATGCTGTAGGTACCTATCACCAACAGTTAGAGATGGAAACCTAGTGGTACAACATATGAAGCTTTAACAACTAGACAAAATGTTGGCAGTTTGAAACAGAGCTAGTCTCTCCCTATAAAGATTTACAGACTTCGATACCCGCTGGAGGATCATGATGGCTGTGAAGTTTTGGTTTTTGTTGTTATTTTTATTGTTTATTTTTGTTGTCGATTTTATCCTCATTGTTGTATGCGTTATCAAGTGGACTATGCCTCATATCAGTCCTGTGAGCAAATAGAAAACTGGATAGATTGTGTATACTGCATTGAAACAGATGAGGGACTGAATAATTTAAAAGCGATGTATGATAGGGTATTATGGTTCTCACAAGAGTCCACAATTAAGGTTGCATAGTGGAAAGTACTTGGGGCGGTGGGAGGGGTGCGGGGGGATTGTGTACCAGGGAGGGAGTATTTCTTTTACTTTTGAAAGGGAGGAGTGAACTGGGGAGGGGGGAAGGGCTGGGCGGGGAGAGAAGTGCAGCAATGAATGAATGGAAATCCAAAATCTCTGTAGATGTTCATTAAAATTATTTTTTAAAAAATCAATCATGAAAGCAAAAACAAACAAACAAAATCTTGCCCTATCCTTCTCCAGCCTCATTATCTCCATCATGTTCAAGGCCATTACTGAGGTCACTGCAGATGAAAACTTTCTTGTATCTTGTGAGGATATGGCCATCACAAGAAGCTAACCTCAGGAAGTTTTTCAAACATGTGAGTTTTGTCTCTTATTCAATTATTTTATCAATTACCGAAAGAATTAAATATTCCTTGTAACTTTTGCATTAAAATTCCATGTTATTTAGGTAAATAAAAGTGAACAATGAGGCAGAGAATATTCTGTTATTACTGCATTACCTTGCTGTATTTAATTGGAATTTAACTTCTGTTTTATTCTTAATAGTAACACTTTTCCTACTTCTTGCACAAGGCTGTTGTGTGGATCAAAAGAAATATTTTCTCATAATTATTTTTTTCTGAAAGGTATGAAGCAAATATAAAATTGTATTATTCTAGCAGTTTTTATCTCTAAATGAGCAAAGATAAAAGACATAAAACACTAGTCTTTGGTTCTTTGGAAAAGGAACACTAATCACTTACTGAGTAAATAAATACTGAAGTCTCAGTACATGACAAACTCTATACTGGGATAGAGTTAGAGTAAATGATAGTCTTAGTGTTAAGATGGTCTTCCTAGCAAGGAACTGCAAAAGCTATAGCTGTAGAAGACCATTAAGCTTGAGAAGTGTACTATTTGTCTAAACTATATACAATATTCAGTATCCTTAATATCATGAAAAATGAGACTGTATCCATTAAAAAAAACCAATAAGCTGCAAATAAAAAAAAACACAAAACAAAGTCACACAAATATATTAAAATTAAATTTTTCAAAACAGAAATAATTCTAAAAGCAATTCAAGAAAAATTAAAAGCTACTCATTCAATGGTATTCATAATGGGTGAGGCTGGAGGACATTATGCTGAGTGAAATATCTGAGTCGCAAAAGGACAAATATTGCATGGTGCCACTGTTGTAAAATGGGACTGATATCAGGATGGGGGTAAGACTGAGAAAAACTGGATAAATTGTGTATACTGCACTGAAACAGATGAGGGACTGAATAATTTAAAAGCGATGTATGATAGGGTATTATGGTTATCACAAGAGTCCACAATTAAGGTTGCATAGTGGAATGTATTTGGGGTGGTGGAAGGGGTGTGGGGGATTGTGTACCAGGGAGGGAGTCTTTCTTTTACTTTTGAAAGAGAGAAGCGAACTGGGGGGTGGGGGGAGAGGGCTGGGCGGGTAGAGAAGTGCAGCAATGAATGAATGGAAATCCAAATTATCTGTAAATGTTCATTAAAATTATTTTTAAAAATTGGGGAAAAAAACTATTCACAAAACAGAGCCAATAAGACTACACTGATTTTTTGGCAGAAACCATACTGGGACAAAGGCAGTAGGGGATATAAATAGAAATGGGGGGGTAGGAGGGGGGAATCCAGTGAAAAATACAGCTATAGGTCTCTTTTAGTCAAAAGCAATGAAGAAGGAATAAAATTAAAAATACAAGGAAACAGTTACTCCAAAGAACCAATACAGCTCTTGTGTCTCCCTCACCTTGAGATTAGAACTAGATGGTAGCAAGTCATCACACCTGATAGTTCTGATTGAGACCACAGTTGAAAGTCCTAAATGCATAGGAGAAAAATATGAAACATCACATAAAATCATATAAAAAAATCAGACTTACCAATCTTAGAAAGACTGGTGAAATTCCTGAGATAGCCTAAAAGTTGGCTTTAGCCTTTACATTAAACCTCCTCTGGTCTCCAGCTACCTTAACTGCAGATACATGGTCTTGCAAATTATCAACAGCTGTAGGACTAGGATAAGCGAGAGTGCTTCCCATACTGA
The DNA here is from genome assembly GCF_000299155.1 of Elephantulus edwardii. Taxonomy (NCBI): domain Eukaryota; kingdom Metazoa; phylum Chordata; class Mammalia; order Macroscelidea; family Macroscelididae; genus Elephantulus; species Elephantulus edwardii. Next base: position 13,141,414 of record NW_006399776.1, read on the forward strand.
GTAGCAAGACTTGTGGCAACAAGACTCTATGTGGGTAGGACTTGAGGGAGAACCTGGTGAGAGTGAGACTCTGGTAATAATGGCGGAGAGAGTGCGGCATTGTTATGGAGAAACTGTGTCAAGGTATAACCAGAGGAGTGCTTAAATAACTGCAATAGCTAAAAGTTTTTGCTGTTCTTCCTGGATACTTGAAGGAGAACCTAATTTCTACCTGTTCTGAGGTAAAACTTGCTGGAAAACTGAGGAAACCAGAGGCTTCTTGAATTTGTATTGCTAAACTGGAACTAGAGCCTGGGCTAACTGAGGAATTGTGTCTTGAGACTGCTGGCCTAAAACCTGGATTTGAGCTGGGTTATATTCTTTGCCTCCTCCACTCTCCAATTTATTTCTCTGATAAACCCCATTCTTGGTACCACTAACAATGAATAAATGAACCGCTTGCTTCTGGTGTGGCTGTAGAGGTCCTGTGAGGCTGGGTTATAGGCTCTTCATCTGCTTCATCTACTGAGGTACTGAGAGGCTGTGCTATTTTCACCCCCCCCCCATGGCCCTTTCAGAAAAATGCTCATGGCCTGTGTCCCCATGTTTCATTTACTGTTCTGTGGGTAATGTACCTTAGACATCCTGAAAGCTTAGAATTGGTTCACCCCATGGATCCAACTTCTAACCAGATAACATAAAGGCCTATAAAGTGAATGACACCAGGAACTCACTCCTTAGAATAAACATATGAGATCAAAAGGGCAACATTTACGCAAAAACAAAACTCAAAAAAGCAAGAAAAGACAGGAAAGAAAGATGAAATAGGGAAACCCAGGAGGAAGTGGGAAAAGTGCTGTTACATTGTGAGATTACTGTCAATGTTCTAAAACAAACAGTATAAATTTTTCAATAGGAAAATAATTTTCTCTGTAAACTTTCACTCAACCCACAAGAAAAAACTGAAAACAACAGGAAACAATTAAGTTCAGACCCTCCTTCTTCACTCTGCTCTATCTTCCAAATAAGTACACACTGGATTGTCATTTTTCACAACAAAAAAAATATTACAGGACATCCAGTTAATGTTTAATTCAATTCTTTTTAGAATGATTACATCCAATACAATGTTTGGGACATTTCTAAAATAAAAATTACTCAGTATTTGAAATTTACAATTAATTATGTTTCCATATTTTATTTGGTAATGTTAATCTCTCAGACTGTGTAATTTGATCTAAATCTCTGAGGTGGGCTTGGAAATTTATGCCACTTAACATTTTCCTGTAGATGCAGAATTAAGAACTACTGGAATAAGTGAAGAGTGGTCATCAATGTATTTCCAAACAAGGAAACTCTTTATTGAGATAGATTGCTGGGAAAATCATTCTGACTATTGTGCGAATTAAAGGTGGACAAGGGAAGAAAGGTTGGTGGCAGGGAGAGCTGTTAAATATTGTCACGGTTTTAGAGGTAAAAGATGCGATTGGTTTTAGAGGTAAAAGATGCGATGTGGTAATAGAAACAAACAAAAGAAGTACCACCACTGAGGGTAAGTACAAATGGGAAGGAAGGACATAGTATTAACAGGGTGTATTTTGGATCCCTCCCTCTTTCTTGAGTTGGAGTTTAAGCACAGCTGCAATTTATTATCTCAATGAGTGACCTTGGACAAGATACTAAACTATGGTAAGACTCAATAATTCATCCATAAAATGGGGAGAGGTAACAGTAACCTATTTTGGAAAATTGTTGTAAGGAATAAATTAAATGGTACATTCGAAATCCTCATAACTCTTTCAGATGCACTAAGCACTGAATACATTTTGACCATCATCTTCATATTGTTATGATTACGCATTTAGTCAACCAGATGCTGATTATTTTATCTTCTATCTTCCTTTTGTGTTCTCTCCATTTCTGGTTGTGTATGTATGTGAGATCTACTTATATCAATTTATGTATATGGTAGCCTAATGACAAGAAGCTGCTCTGCCATCCTGAAGGCATGAGGTTTGAGGCCCCCAGAAGCTCTGTGGGAGGAGGATGGGCAAGCTCCTCCATGGGATTAATTGCCTCTGAAAACCTGCGGGAAGGTCAGCTATGGGCCAGTCTGACTTGATGGTACAAAACAACAACAATTATCTATAGGCTCTGGAAGCTTAATACTTAGGGAATTGTGCTGTGACACTTTTCTAACTATACAACTGTATCAGTGGCTCTGTGGAAGAAAGATGGGCAATCACTTCCTGTGTGATTTTACAGCCTTGGAGACCTAATAGAAGGGCAGCCATGATATTATTAAATTAATGTGAATTTTCTGTGTGTGGCAATAATGTTCTGGTTATATAGAGGAATATTCTTGTTCTGAGAATATATCTGTTCAGTTGTTTAGGAATAAAGGGTCATAATGACTTTCATTTACATACAGATTATTTTATTAAATACACATATTTCATGTTTGTACAAACATGTATTTATATATAAGTGTCTGTGTCTATGTATGTAAGGAGGAAATACAAAGAATAATACATTGACAGAGAACTAGGTTTAGAAGAGGTGTGACAATAAAGATATCATTACTGATGTCAGATAGATTCAGTCTGAAAGCAAAGCATACCAAAAGTATGTCTATTCATATTTTATCAACTTTGCAAAGGCATTTTACTGTGTAGAATAACAATAAATTGTGGTTAGCATTGAGAACAACAAGGATCACAGAACACTTGATTGTGGTTGTGCAAAACCTATACTTAGACAAGGAAACTTTTGTATGAACAGAGCAACAGAACACTGCATGACTGACAATTAAGAAAGGATTACATCAGGGATGTGTTCTTTCTCTATACATTTTCAGTCTATGTGTGGAACAGATCCTTTGGGAGGCTGGACTTTATGAAGAAGAATGAAGCATCAGGTTTGAAGGAAGACTCATTCACAAATTGTGTTAAAGCAGAGGCACAAACTTGATTACCAAAACTGAAGTTGTTGTTGTTTTTGTTGTTAGGTGCCGTCAAGTGGTAGATGACTCATAGCGACCCTATGAACGAAAGGCCTGAGCACTGTTTATAGAGTTTCCAGAGGCAAGCCATTTTGGAAGTGGATGCCACTCCTGCTTCCAAGCTTGTTCTAATCAGAAAGTGCCACCAAACATGGTCCACCATGGGTAACCATTATTGCATTTTATACATAAGTGTCAGTGTTTAGCATCACAGCAACCACGAGTTACCTCTGTACAGCAATGCACAGACCAGTGCTATACCACCTAGAAGAATGTTTGACAGAGATACAATTTGAACCAGCCCTGAGGGATACAGATTAAAATCACCCACCTTGGGCTTGGTAGCATAACTTTCTGACCTTGAAATATTTGCTGCGCGAGGTAAAGGACTCTGACTTTCAATATGGATTGCATCTCAACATCACGAAAACAAAGAGTCTCACCACCAGGCCAATTGGCAGCATCATGGAAATAAGATTGAAGCTGTTAACAATTTCTTGTTTGGATCTACAATCAACACTGATGGCATCAGCAGTTAGGAAGTCAAAAGATAAGTTACCTCAGGAAAATTTATGGTCAAAGACCTCTCCAAAGTACTAAAGAGCAATGATGTCAGTTTAGATACTAATCCCCTTGTCTTTTCTATTGCTTGCTATTGATCTGTGAGCTGGACAATGAATAAGGATGGCAGATGAAGGATCGATGCCTTTGACTTGTAATGCTGGAGAAGGGTGTTGAACATGTCATGGACTGCCAAGAGAACAAACAGCTCTGTCCTGAAGACAGTGAAACGAGGCTGCTCCTTGGAGGCATGAATTTTTAAGGTTCATCTCACACAGTTTGGACATGTTGTCATGAGGGCACAGTACTTGGAGAAGCACACCATGCTTGGAAGGGTGAATTGACAGTGCAGCAAAGGAAGACCTTGGATTAAATGAATTGACATAGTTACTGGGGTAATGGGTCAGAAGTGTCAGATATGGTGAAACTGGTTCAGGATAAATCAAGGTTCAGAGCCATTGTTCATAGGGTGGCTATAAGTTGTAGTTGACTCAATGGCACGTAACAACTGCAACAATGCTATAAGGGGAGAAGAGACAGACCTGGAATTAGACAAACTGATGTTCCAATCCTTGATGGACCAGCTATGTTTAATTGTTGTTGTTATATGCCATCGAGTCTCCTATGACCCATAACGACCCTATGTACAATATTTAATTAGGCAACAGGTAATCAGAAAACCTGTCAAAGCTTTGGTTTCCTTCTCTGGAGACATAGTTAAATTAGAACAGTAATACTTGTATTTCAATTATCCTTGCTAAAATTATTCAACAAAATAATAAAGAGAAAATGTTTAGCCTCAGGGCCTAAGAAGTGCAACATAAGAATAGCCAACAAGATTGTCTTCCCATCTTAATTTCAGAAAATATTGGAACAGAATCATAAAAATTCTGTATGTTTAATCTGATTTCTACCAGGCGCTTTAAAAAAATTATTTCTCTTTATAGTTATTTTAACAGAAGTTTACAGAAAGATAGAAAGGTTGGGTTTTCATTCATTCATTGTTGCACATTTTCTTTCCTCCCCCTCCCTTCCCCCAAAGTCCACTTGTTCAGGATTGTTGTTATACATATATTGCCGAATCATATATTCCTTTCAGAAGGCCCTTCCCCTCATCTTCTCCTTTAAGTGTTAGTAATCTATCCACTCTTTTATTTTTAACAAGACTTTTAATATATCTGTCTGCAAGAAATTGGAGCATTACAAAAAAAAAAGCTGGACCACCCTTTTTTTTAGGAAAAATAAGTACAAACAAAAGTCCCCTTCCGTAGGATAGGTAGCATGAAGGTGGCATTCCCTTTCACTGTCATCTGTAAAGCCAGCAATAAACAAATCATAAAAAATGTGCTTGGAAATTTCAGCTCCACAGCAATAGCTGAAACAAAAGCAGAAAATTGCAGCTCTCTGTGTAATAACTAAGCTTCTTGTTATGTGCTGCTGTATTAAATATAAAACATTTTCATTTCCTTTGTATAGGAAATTCAATAGGATCTCAAAAGGGGGTCAACCAAGTACTGTGACTCCCACAATAAAATGTGAGTGGTGCTAATATTCCTTTTCCAACTCTCGAGTGACTGCAAATAACCAAACAGATAAAATGTAGCTTTCATAAAACTGGAGGTTTGGTGGAGAATTAGCATGAGACTTGTGCTCACGACTTGCTAACGGAAGGTTGGCCAAGAACTCAGATTTATGCCATGAAATTTAAATGGTTTTCTCCTGAGCTTTTCTTGACAATATCATTGCATGCGGCTGAGTTAGTTTATTGGCACTTTTGTGTGGGGATTGTTTTTGAAGGAGTGGGGCGTAGGGGGCCAGGAGTGAGGGTAACCTATTTCTTTAAGAAATCCAGAATTTGTGGTGCTTCTGGGAATTGTAAAGCAGGGAGTTTGGAAGAGTAACACATGCAAGAGTCTCCAAATGGTTAGGCAGAATCAACAACATTTTCAAAATGACGTTGGGAGGGGAAAAAAATAACATGGTAGGATCACAGCTCTTTTGTTGGGGTGTTTATAACATAACACATGGCTTCCTCTCACCAGGCTTCTGAAATCAGAGGGATCTTGCTAGAAGATTTTTATGGATCTGGCTTTGTCTTTACATGTACATTTATAGTGAATTTTGTACAAAGATGAAGCTTCAAATTGAATTTAAAGTCAGGTATGTTTGAAGTTGGGAAAAGGTTATGCACAGTGCCCAATACAATTTCACTAACTAACTTAGAAGCAGGAGGTCACAGATTGAAGTTAAGCAGGAAGGTTAGGCCTATAAGCAATTCAGGCAGAATTTAATTACAAAAAGGGTGGCTGAATAATGGCACACATAGCTAACGGCAGCAATAGATGCAGGAATTGTAAATCAGTTCAAGGAAGCTGAGAGAAGACAGAAATCAAAAAGGAGAACAAACCAACTTTCTTAAAAATATCCTAGGGTTAAATGTGAGCGTCCTCGGTGGATCTGGGAGGCAAGCCTTTATCTCTTCAACATCCCTGTGCTTCGAAAAAGGCACCTAAACAGCAGTTCATTGATTTCCACAAAGGCCAGGGACCTGTGTCATCTACCCAATTGAATTCTTTTGTGCTGTACATGTGCTTACCCTATATTGTCATCCCCTTACAATTTTATCTCCCCATGTATACATTTCTCACACCCTGGGTAGGACACATTATTCCATTCTTGCCAACATTCACTATATAATCACCTTGGGAACTGACATTTCGTTATTGCCTTTGCAATACCCAAGAGGAATTAAAGGTCCATGTCCTCTGTATCTTTAATGTTTTACTCCTTCCATACAGGGTAGTAGCTAAATACCAAGAAAATAAAGAATTCATCTCAAGCTGGAACATAAAAAATGCACATCCAATAATAATTATGCTGTTTTTAAAAAGACTGTATTTCTGGACAAGGAAATGAAAAGAAGCAAGGCCAACGTTAAAATGCCAAAATAGCAGAGGATGCCTGTGAAATGGAGCTTACAATGGGGACTGCCAGCAAGTTGAGCTAACATTAGAAGCATGTGAAAGTTGGCAACCCAGGCTCACGTGGAGCTAAAGAAACAGTGTTGTTGTATATTTCAGTTCCTGTTGGTTCTGATCCCTTGAATATTGCTTGGGGTATTACGCTCACAATTTCAAACAAATTTCAGCTAAACCTCAAAATATTTTCAGCCATAGGAAACCAAACAAGATTTCTAGTAAGCATAATAAATCAGCTTAAATCTCAGTAAAGCTTCAAGAATCTACTTAGAACACTGAGGTGTTAGCAAGTCCCTAGGAAGAACTAGCCCTTTCATGCCTCATTTTCAACTGTTCTGTTTCAGTTTTATGAGTTTGAGTTTTTCTGCTTTTGAACAATTTCTTTTGTCTCTCCTGGACCTCTCAACCCAGCATCCAATGCTTTTGAATCAAGCTCCTTATTTTTTAACAAATAACCCAATTGACATTTATTGGGCAGGTGGTAGCCAGGCGTCTTTTCTGTAGGGAGAGAAAATTATTTTAGGTGGTTTCCCCCACTCTGCTGCCTTTTCTATATAAGTGAATTTCAACACCTGATCCTAATCACAAAGGTCATCCATTAGCAGAAAACAGAAACTAATTTGACTTTCCCTGACACCTCTCATACTCGTGATCAGCTAATGGTTTGCATAGTGACCAGACTGTAGAGAAGGAGTTGGATACATGTTGCACATTTGAATGTCACTGCATTCTATTATCAACTTCATTCACAACTTTAGACACAGAAGACAGTGGATATTAATTTACTGACCAGTGAGCTTCACGTTCAATAGTGTTCTTTTTTCACTGAACTCAAATAACTCTTGTTCTTCCTAATAAAAGCAAGACAATGGCTGCACAAGTAAATTTACGGAAGGTTTTCTCCCTTTTAGTTATAACTGTCTCTCTCTTCTATCATGAGTTCATCAACATATCACTTCACACTGTAGGTCGAGAAAAAAGGATATTTGACAGGTTTAAATCAACATTTGAAGACATAGATGGACTGTGTGGGGTAGATTTCCTCACTGTCTTCCAGTGGTTTCTTTCATGCCAAGAAGAGAGCAGATTTATTAAGAAACCCCAGAAGAATAAATAAAGGTGAAGAATCTGCTGATGCAGTCCTACATGAAGAATTGTAATTTTTATTTTTAGATTTATGCTTGGAAGACAAAGACATCCATATGAGCTTCTGTCTGTACCATTCCTAAAAGCTCTTAAAAATTATATATATATATATATATATATATATATGTTAAGACACACACATATGTATACATTCAATGCAATCACTTTGACATTATTCTAGAGAAATACTTTTTCACCTTATTCTATTGATTTCGGGCCTCTCCCCCCTTTTTCACACCCTTGTCAAAACTTTTCACGTGTGACCCAAGGACTAGAGAACCCAAATCAGTTTTGTCCTGTTTTGAGTGCCATTGTGTGGTGATCTTAAGTGGCCCCTAAACACTTTTGTCAATATTTATTGATAGGATCCACAGGCATTCGGAGTCATCTCACTCCATAGGAGTAGACACCAATGGCAAGTGGAGCTGGGGGAAGGAATTTCTCCTGCTTTAGGCAGACCTGGGGGGGCAGTATGGGGACCATTGACAAAATGTCAAACATTTCAAATCTCTGACCAGTTCTCTGGCAACATACTAAGTAGAAGCATGGCTATTTCCTCCAAGAAACCAAAAGAAGCACAAACATATAAATATACACAATAGATTTTCAGTCCTTTTTCTATTCCAGTTGCTTTCTCTTTCTCTTGCTTTTTCTGTCTTTCTCTCTTTCTCTCTGTCACACACACACACACAAATAGTCTACAGGGAAATTAAGCAGTGCCAACGAAATAGTGTACTGAGAAAGTTCTTGGATAAATTAACAACGCAATTACATTACATGACATGCCACAAGATGGATGAGGAAAACTTGGCTGGTATTATGTTCTGTTTTCAAATTGCAATTTATTTGAGGGTTTTAATGGATGCCTTATTAAAACATCTCGGCCCTGGTCAGGTTTCAGCATATGTCACAGTGGCCTGTGATTGATGACACTCTCTGCTGCTTCTCTTGCACATTTGCAGGGAATTTAAGCAAAGAGGGAATGAGCTGAGGCCCAGCATTGTATTGATCGTGTGGAGGTGCACTGCCTGGGAGCACAGTCTAATAACATTCTTTTAGCTGAACTGCTTCACATGAAGGCATTTATTACAAGAACTAAAATGTTATATTGCTCAGAATAAAAGAATATTGTACAAACAAAAGAGTTAGCAGTGAGCAGGGGTGAGAAAAAAATAAAAAGAGGCTACAGAGTGTTAAGGAACCATGTCTTGTTATCTTTTGGAAGCCACATTTCTAGTATTGATGGGTAAAAAAAGTATAAAGCATTACTTTAAAAAAGAATAAGAAAGGAAGGATTGAAAGCAGAACACTCTTCAAATCAATTGGAAAATATCAAAATGGGCTGGAGGATTCTGAGGGTCATATGAAATCTTATACTTTATATGCTGTATTTCAACTCTCTGACAAGCTCCTATCAAAGCAATGAAAGAGAACTGGTTTTCCATACATACTATGAACATTTTACATAATTTTATTATATTTTAGTTAGAAAAGGACTCAACTTGAAATTTTGTCACACAAAAACTAGTGAAATTCCTTTATGTAATTAACTTCTTAAAAGTTTATAGGCCTAACTTCTCTCTTAAACATCAATCTGTGGCTTCCTGTTCCTAAATTTATTGTTAATATATATATACATATATATATTCATGAAAGGAGGAGTGGCATCCACTTCTGTAAAAGCTTGCCTCCAGAAACCCTATGAACCTGGAGAGAGGATGAGAGACACCCAAGCGTTGAGGTCTCTCCTTCATAGGGTCGCTATGAGTCGCCTGCAACTCGACGGCACTTAACAACAACAACAACAACAACAACAACATATATATTCATATTGTTTAGGAAAAAATGGAAAAAAAGTCTATTATTTTCTAGTACACAAATGTTAAATATCCATGTGTATCTAATATTGGAAAATGAGAAGGATATAAAATAACAGAAAGGTTCTCTAAGAAAAGAAATAGTAGGGCATTATAATTTTCCCTTTACACTTTCCGTAGTTTCTTAATTTTCTGTAATAACTATTACTCTCAAAATAAGAAAGGAACAATGCATTATGAAATTATAACTTCTTGATTTATAAGAATAAATGGAGGAGGAGGAATTCATTTGAATGAATCTAGAATGAATGTAATTTCAAGGACTAGGAACTGATTTACAAGAATGTGTGTGTCTCTATTTCTTAGGAAGCAGAATTTATTTGCATTGAAAATTAAAATTTGTTTTAAAAAAATCTGTAACAGATGAGTAAGAATGAAAATACCCTTACTCAATCAAGGGGGGGAAAGCAAACAGGAAAGATAAAAACAAGAAGAAAGCATAGTACATTTTCAAACTCTGGCACTGTTAGGCTCTGTCAGTCCTAGTCTAAAGGTTTATTTTGGGGTGGTTTGGTTTGTTTTGAGGTTGTTTTTTTTTTGCTTGACCTGCTATGATTGTCATAATTTGAACTGCCATCTTTATTATTTTGTTATCCTTTGAGGGCCTATAAAAATCTTACCTGATTATATAGAAATCACCTACTATCAAAAGCAAATCCATGGAAAGTAAAAAAATGGCCACTAGTTTTACTTGAAATAAAAAGAAAAAAATGGTTTAATAATGAGCAAACAGGAGGATCTAAGAACACTCAGAAAAACTAGCTTATGGAGTCTCCCAAGAAATGGACACAGAAAACATTTTTTAAATGTTGACAGAAATCGTTCAGTTATAAAAAAGTATCTCCCAGTATTGTCAGTTGAGTGTATCTTCTAATCTACCAAATATCATATTTACTGTCTTTGAATAGATTATTAGCGTTTTCATAAAGTGATCCTGAGCAAAGAAAGGGAAATGATACTAAAAATCCAAGGGCTATTATTCTCTTAGAATTTGTTGGTTTGTTTTTTAAAATTCTTCTTCTATGTCTCCTCACTAAACCTTATCTTTAGTTACTGAATGTTCATATATCCATTAAAAGAAAATATTATTCTTTTCTTGTAGAGAGGTTATAAAGCATCTCAATCTTGATATTTCCTTTATTTTAGAAAAACAATGAGTATTCTAAACTTTCTGATTCTAGAATATCAAAATTTTGTGGTTTCCTTTGTTTTGGAATTCCCAGTTTTAGAGAATGACTTTAAATAACTAAGTCAATGAACACACACTGACCATCATCTAGGTGGAAAAGCACCAGGATACTTAAACTCTTGGTGTTCTAAGATAGCTTTGAGAACCAGGACCCTCTTGCTATAAAACACAATAAGCACCTTTAGCCAAGATTATAACTGAGACAATTATGTAGCACTGGTCTGCCCACTTGCTGTATAAAGGTAATTTGTTAGTTACTGTGATGCTAAACACTGTGATACTGATGTGTCAAATGCAATTATGGTTACCCGTGGTGGACAGTGTTTGGTGGAGCTCCCTAACTAAAACAAGATTGGAAGCTGAAGTGGCATCCACTTCTGAAATAGCTTGCCTCAGAAACTCTATGAGCTTGGAGAAATGAGGAAAGTTATACAAGTGTTTAAGTCTTTTTGTTCATAGAGTCACTATGAGTGGCCTATGACTTGACAGCAATTAACAACAACAACAACAAAGCAAGCCAGACAATGTCCGTAAAGCAGTGAAAATTTAAACAGTCATCAATAATCGTTGGGTAGTTCAACCTTTGGGAAATTGTGTGTGTGTGTGTGTGTGTATAAATGTACTGTATTTTATATGTTATTATACATATTATTCATAGTGAACCATTATGAGTCTGGATTCGAATTTTCTAATAACCTCAAAATCTATTGTTAGATTTGAAGGATTCCTTAAAACTGGGAAATACAGATATTTTTAAGCTTAAAAGAGTTTCTTGACTTTTGTCAAAAAACTAGCCCTTCTGACTGGTAGGAAAATAAACAGAAGAATTTTTATGAAGGGAAAGTCTCAGCCCATGAGAAACAAAGAAGATAAGGTCTTTGCAATGACATCTCTAATCAGAAGAAAGCAGACAGCAAACATTAATGATAACACTGAGAACCACCTGGGATAACACAAGTGGTAGAAACAAAACTCCATGAGGATGAAGGTCAAAGAAAGTAGAAACATAAGGTGAAGAGGAACACAAAGCCCAGAATACTATAACTGGCCTTTATGTAACTTCCACACTGACTTCTGTCCAATATAGGTAATGGCTAGACAAGAGGTGGTTCTTAATTTTTGTTGTTGTTAGGTGCCAGGCTCGTGTGAAACTCTCCTTGCCAGAAGACAGGAGCGTGGTGGTGGGAGTGCAGGAATCGTGGCAAGCTTTTGGAGTCGACTGCTTTTCCGGGAATGTGTTTGACGTGTAGGTTTGCTCTGTCCCTGGAGTGAGGCTAGCCAACCTGGGCCTAGGGTTTGAACCAGGAGGCGGCCTTGAGCCCAACGGGCCCTCAGGCCTGTGGCCCTTGGGCCAGGTTCAAATTGTCTTCCTGTCAAACATTCTTCTAGGTGGTATAGCACTGGTCTGTGCGTTGCTGTGCGGAGGTAACTCGTGGTTGCTGTGATGCTGAAGCCTGTGACAGTGATGTGCCAATCGTGGTAATGGGCACCCATGGTGGACAGTGTTGGCTGGAGCTTCCCGACTAAATCAAGCCTGGAAGCAGGAGCGGCATCCACTTCCAAAATGGCTTGCCTCCGGAAACTCTATGTACGAACAGTGCTCAGGCTGTTTGTTCATAGAGTTGCTATGAGTCATCTACGACTCGACGGCATTAAACAACAACAGGTGCCTTCGAGTACAACTCATAGCAACCCTATGAACAGAAGATCTGAACCCTTTCCTATTCTGTGCCATCTTCAATTCACACTTCCTTACACCCTAGAAACCATTGCAGCAGTCACAGCATCAATTCTTCTGGTCAAGGGACTTCTTGTCCTTCTCCAACTCTCTAACTTTCCAAGCACCATGTTCCTCTCCAAAGAATAGTCCCTTCTAACAACATGTGTGAAGTTTGTGAGGCAAAACCTCATCATCTTTGCCTTCAAAGAGCATTCTGGCTGCACCCTCTACAAGATATATTTGTTCTTTTGGCAGCCCATGGGATAGATGTTCAGTGCTCTTCTCCAACACCACAGTTCAAAGGCATCAATTATTCTTCTATCATCTCTATTCATTGTCCAGCTCTCAGATGCATAGCCAGTGATTGGAAAGACCATGGCCTGAATCAAATACACCTTAGTCTCAAACTGACATAATTTCCCGTCAATAATTTGAAGAGGACCCTAACTGTAGACTTTCCCAGCGCAATGTGTCTATTTCCTGACTGTAGGTACTAACGGTGTTAATTGTGGATCAAAGTAAGATGGAGTTGTTAAAGGTTTCAGTCTCCATCCATTATGGTGTGGCCTATAAGTCCAGTGGTAAGAATCTTTGTTTTCTTGACATTGAGATAAAACTCATACTGAAGGCTACATTCCTTGATCTTCTACAACAAGTGCTTCAAGCCCTCACTTTCAGCAAACAAGGCTGGCCATAATGCAGGTTATTTATGAGTTTCCCTCTGATCTTGATGTCACATTCCTCATCATAGAGTCTATGAAAATCCTATGTACACTAGAGGAATGCAATTCTTAATTAATACTGGCTAATCTTCAGTACTCTATTTTACATAGGATTCTCAAAGGCCTGTTATTTCAGAAGTGGGTGGCCAATCCTTTCTCCTACTCTGTCTTAATTTGAATTCTCAGCTTTAACAGTATCTAACAGTCAAGCATTTTATGATAGGGAGTCGATGAAAGACATTTCCCAATTAAAAAACTAACCAATATATTCAATGTTGCTCCCCTGCTCTTGACCCATGAGTCTTGACCCATGTCTTTCCCTGATCCACCAGCATCCCTTTTCACTGATGTATAACCAACCCACCAAACACCTTTCCCCCCTAGCCAGCCTTTGATATGATGTGATGGCTTAGGTCTCAAACCTTCTGTGCTTTTGTGATGCCTAATGCCTCATGCTATTGCTGGTCTCATGCTGTGGCCAGTATCTCTTGAGTTTAGGAATCTGTAACATGGATTTCTGTTCTTTGGAGGCAAGGATTTTGAAGCTCCATCTGACATACTTTGGACATGTTGCAAGGAGGGACCAGTCCTTGTAGAGGGACATTATGCTTGGGAGGGTGGAAGGACAGCGCAGGAGGGGAAGACCCTCAATGAGATTAATTGACTCAGTAACTGGAGTAATGGGGGTAAGTGCATAGGAGACGATGGAATTGGTTCAGGACAGAGCAGAGTTCAGAGCTGTTGTACATAGGGTCACTATGAGTTGCAGGCAACTCAACAGCACATGCAACAACAATATGGATTTCACCTCATGGCATTCATAGGAGAATCTGATTGATTACATCTGTGGAAAGAATTGCTGGAAAAATTCAATATCAGCTGTGAAAACTAGGCCAAGTGTCGATTGTGGAACAGACCATCAACTACTTACATGCAAATTCAAAGTAAAGCTAAAGAAGTTTAACTCAAATCAGGAACCGAAATTTGTCCTTGAGTCTATCCCACCTGAATTTCAAAACAATCTCAGGAACAGGTTTGAGGTCTTAAACATTAATGAATGAAGACCAGATGAACTGTGGGAGGATATCAAGAATATCATCCAAGAAGAATGTAAAGTCCATTACAAAGACAGAGAGGGTTAAAAATACCAAAAAGAATGTCAGAAGAAACTCTGGATATTTCACTAGGGTGCTGAAAAGCCAAAACAAAGGAAAGAAATCAAGAAATTAGGGAGCGGGACAAAAGATTTCAAAGGGCAGCGCAAGAAGATAAAGCAAAGTATTGTAATGAAATATGCACAGATCTGGAGTCAGAAAATTTTAAAGGCCAAATTCACTGGGCATTTCTTGGCTGGAAGTAGAGAGTACTACAGGACTGTCTGTGTTTCATTGACTATGCAAAGGCATTTGACTGTGTGGATTATTACCAACTGTGGCTGATTCTGAGAAGAAAGGGGAGCCCAGAACATTTGACTGTGCTTACGTGAAAACTATACTTAGACCAGGATGCAGTCATCAGAACAGAGCAAGAAAACACTGCATGGTTTAAAATAAAAAAGGATGTATGCTAAGTATGCATTTTATCTTCATACTTTTTCAATCTATATGTGGAACAGATAATTTGGGAACTGGGCTCCACGAGGAGGGATGTGGCATCAGGATTGGAGGAAAACTCATCAACAACCATGTTATGAAGATGACACAAACTTACTTGTCAAAACTGACAAGGACCTGAGGCATTTGCTGTGGAAGATCAAGGACTACAGACTTCAATATGGTTTGAAGCTCAGTATCAAGAAATCAAAGATTCTCACCACTGGGCCAATTGGTAGCGTCATGATAGATGGAGAAGTAGCTGAGATTCTTAATCTGAGCTTCAGTTTGCTTGGTTCTACAATCAACACTCTTTGTACCAGCAGCCAGGAAATCAAAAGACAAATTGCAATGGGAAATTCTGCTGTCAGGGACCTATCCAGAGTACTGAAGAGCAACAATATCGGTGTGGAGACTAAGGTGCACCTAATTTGGGCCATGGTTTTTGCAATTACTTGCTGTGCACCAGAAAGCTGTGAAATGACTAGGGGTAATAGAAGGAGAATTGATGCCTTTGAGCTGTGGTGCTGGAGAAGAGTCTTGAATATACCATGGGCTGCTAGAAGAACAGATAGGTTAATCCTATAGAGGGTGAAACCTGGCTTCTCCTTGGAGGCGAGGATTCTGAAGCTACATCTGACACACTTTAGATATATTGCAAGGAGGGACCTGTCCTTGGAGAGGGATGCCATGCTTGGGAGGATGGAGGGACAGCACAAGAGAGGGAGAACCTGGATAAGATGGATTGACCCAGTGACTGGGTTAATGGGGGTAGCTGTGTCAGAGACTATGAGGTTGGCTCAGATGGAGCATGGTTCAAAGCTGTTGTACATAGGGTTACTTACTATGATTTGCAAGTGACTTGATGACACCTAACGGCAACAAACAACATTCTCTGGTGGCCAAGTAAGAAGCTACATTTTAATTCCAAAGGCACTTGATTTGAATCCATCAGCTGCTCTTTGGAAGAAGGCTGGGAAACCTCCTCTAGTGCCATTTACTACTTCTGAAAACCCACAGGAAAGTCAGCTATGGCTCCGCTCCAACTCAGTGACACTGAGCAGTAACGATTTCATATTGCCTAACTCATCTAAACCACAGCCCTTTGTGTTAGCAGCACAATTCCTTACTACTAAGCCACCAGAGCCCCCCAATCTCCTATCACTTGGCTCATAATAGCTTTTATCAGTCAATTCCTGAAAAGAATGTTTGCTAATCAAAACCACATTGATATATATATATTTTTTTTTCAAAACACCTAAATATAAATACGAGTATGCTTGTTTATAAGGATTTTGTCTTTTTCTTTAATAAGCTTTGCAATTTTCCAAGTCTCAAAGGTGAGTGAAGTCCTTCATTGCGCAACTAACCAGAAAGCGGCACCTCTCAAGAAGTTTGGATCCACTACAGGCTCCACAGGAGAAAGATGAGTAATATCCTCCCGTGTGATTTATAGCTGCTGAAAGCCCACTAGAGGGCTGCTTTCAACTCTGGCAATGAATGACTGAGAGAATGAGTGATGTCATTTGGGGTTCTTTGTTCCACTGGAGGCCAATTCTCGCTAACATAAAGGCCAGTTTTTGGAAGGCTGTCAAGAAACTCTGAGATCTGAAGAGAAGTTAGGGTACAGGGCTTTAGGTAAAGGAGACTAGGTGATGCCACTCTCATGTCTGACTTTTTGTTTAGATGGTATAAACTACTAGCCTATCAGTCCCTCATCATACATCAAACTAGCATGGACTTTTCACATGACCACTGGGTTCTCAAAACAGAAAGCAAGAGAGGACAAGTCCAATGTGCAAGCAATTTTCAAACTCCTGCTGGCATCATGTTTGCTTATTATGCCCATTGGCCAGAGCAAATCACATGGTCAAGCCCAGTGTCAGTGTAAAGTAGAGACACAATCACATGAATACAAGAGGGAATGACTCTCTTAATGCAACTGTTAATCACTGTGTTTCCAGTCTTAATAATAGAAGCAAACTTCTTGGAATTTTCCTCCCATAAAGCCTATTCACAATGAAAGATAAGTAATGGAATGAAAGGGAATAAGAGTAATATTTAGAAGAATAATAGATAATGTTGTTGTTGTTGTTATGTGCCATTGAGTCGCTTGTGACTCATAGAGACCCTATGTACAACAGCTCTAAACTCTGCTCTGTCCTGTGCCAATCTCATTGTCTCCAACACACTCATCCCGATTACCCCAGTAACCGAATCAATCCATCTCCCAGAGGGCCTTCCCCTTTTGCACCAGCCCTCCACCCTCCCAAGCATGATGTCCTTCTCCAAGGACAGGTCTCTCCTTACAACATGACCAAAGTATGCCAGATGAAGCCTCAGAATCATTGCCTCGAAGGAGCAGCCCGGTTTAACCCTCTCCAGGATGAATCTCTTTGTTTTCTTAGCAGGCAATGGCATCCCCAGCACTCTTCTCCAATGCCAAAGCTCAAAAGCATCAATTATCCTTCTATCCTCCCTGGTCATTGTCCAGCTCTCTGACGCATAACAAGTGATTGCAAAGACCATGGCCTGTAGCAGACGCACCTTAGTCTCCAGAGACACACCGTTGCTCTTGAGTACTTTAGAGAGGTCCCTAACAGCAGACTTTCCCATTACAATATGTCTTTTCATTTCCTGGCTACTGGTGCCAAGAGTCTTGATTGTGGTGCCAAGCAGACTAAAACTCTGAACAATCTCAATCTCTTTGCCATCCATCCTGATGCTGCCAATTGGTCCAGTGGTGAGAATCTTTGTCTTCCTGACATTGAGCCTCAGTCCATACTGAAGGTTGCAGTCCTTGACCCTCTGGAGCAAGTGCAGGTTCTCCTCAGTTTCAGCAAGCAGGGTTGTGTCATCTGCATAACACAGATTGTTGATAGATCTTCCACCAATCCTAACACCACTCTTCTCCTCATAGAGTCCAGCCTCCCGGATGATCTGTTTTTCATACAGGTTGAAAAGATATGGAGACAGGACACATCCTTGGCGTATGCCCTTTCCAATTTTGAACCATGCAGTGTTTCCTTGCTCTGTTCTGACAACTGTCTCTTGGTTCAAGTATAAGTTTTGCATTAGCACGATCAAGTGTTCTGGGATTCCCATTCTTCTCAGAGTCAGCCACAGCCAATTAAATAAGAATTGGCCACCAGGAAACCCTTGCTAAATTTTTTAAGTTGTAAGAAAAAATACAATCCTAAATTCAGATAGGACAATCTTGTATCTCTGAAAATCCAGGACTGTGAATATGTATCATCTGTAAAGAATTTTGAACTTTTCTAAATTATCTGTTTCCCATTATAGTGTGTGTGTGTGTGTGTGTGTGTGTGTGTGTGATCCTCCATCCCCTACATACACATATAAATTTTTTAAACTAACCAGGCAACTAACCAAGCAAACAATGAATTATAATTTTAGTCTTTTTGTGAACAGACATAACAAATATTCCTTAACCAATTTAGATTATATCTGTTCACATTTCAATTCTTATGTCTAAATGGAAAATCATAGGAGCCAAATATGAAATGTATATTTTTAAAAGTATCTCATTGCTTCAGAAACTTATTATCTTACACGTCACACACTGTTTCTTTCCGTTTGTTTGGTAAATAATAGTTGCTATATATCACCCCACTGCTAAAAGTACGTAGAGAAACAAAAATAAGTAGATATTTTCTGGCAGTTTAGTGCACAAATATAGCCTCTCAACCTACAGCATTCCAAAGGTTAAGTTGCAAAATCGAGTCCATTAACCTTTCTAAATGGTTGTGATATTAAAAACTGACTCTTAATAGCTAAGGGTCATCATCTAATGCAATAACCATCAGCAATAAAGAATTATGGATTGAGAACATTATCTATCTATAAAATAGTCATTTATGACACTTGTGAGAGACCATCTCTAAAATGCACATATACCCGTGGCCAAGAGTTCAGACCTAATAACATACATTATGCTTTTATTAACATAGTTATGATATTAGTGAGTTTTTAAAAAGAAAATGACTACATTTTGAAAAAGTTCAGGGTGTTTACTTCAAACATGAGACTAACAAAGAGAAAATTTTTCCAATCCACTTTCCTTACGCTGTAACTCACATGGGGCTGATTGACTTAGAGGGTCAAATAATAGAATGTCTTTAAATTGCCTTGTACCTTGGGTCACAGGACAAATTTGGACTTGTCTATTGTAACCACTTAGCTGAAAACTTGTGCTTCTTTTATCAAGTAAATGGTTCTTTTTTTAAATTGAGGTATTTTTAAAAAAAATATAGTTATTAGACTTAGTTTATTCAATATACGTTTACTGGGGAGCCCTAGGCAGCATAGCTATTATTCCTGGTTAGCAACTGAAAGGCTCATGGTTTAGGTCTATCCAGAGGCCCTGGGGATATATTTCCAAAGGGTGGCCATTGTAAAACCTCTGTAACACAGTTCTATTCTGGCACAAATCAGGTTGCCAAGAAGGTGAATCAACTCAATGACAACTGGCTTGGTTTATCATCAATAGGAATGTGCTATGCTTGAATATGAGACATGAATAAAAGAAAATTTGGTTTCTTAATAATGGCACAGCCTTGGTAAATGTCCTTAAAGACAAGATAGTGCCACCAAAATTCATTATTATTACTTCTGAATTAAGCAGTGGTCATTTAAGCAGTTCTGATTCATGGTAACTCACTGTGGTGCAGAGCAAGACTGTGACCCTTCGGATTCTTACTGTGAGGTTGTAGTTCTGCCACCATCCACCAAGAAAACAGGGTTCAGAATGGAAACACCCAGCAAAAGATTTATAATATACAACATGTACAGGACAGGTAGGAGCTCCTCAAGTCTATCTAAAGGAAGGAAGGTTTTGAAGATGTATTCATGCTCACCAAGTTGTGCCAAGAAATCTGGAGAACAACCACTTGGCCAACTGACTGGAAGAGATTGATATTTGTTCCTATCCCAAAGAAA
>NW_006399776.1:13162397-13193240 GCF_000299155.1 Elephantulus edwardii
GGGTCGCTATGAGTCACAAGCGACTCGATGGCACATAATAACAACAACAACAACAATTTGTAGACTAGGGTAAGGGTGGGGGAAGAGCTCATGTTTATTTGGCACTTTTTGGAGTGAAAGGTGGAGTTATCTTAGAAAACGAAGAGTATGCAAATCAAGAGGCTCAAATAGCAGGCCTGCAAGAAGGCATCTATCTGGCTTGATGTTTAGTCATAACAGGACATGGCTGTAGGTTTCCTTTTTGGGATGAAGTCTGTCTGGATAAGTGCTTAGTCATCATTGTGGTCTCCTCCCCCTGGCAGATTTCTAGAATCACTAGTGATTCTAGTGATCACTCCTCCTCATACTCTCTGCCTGTGTATGGTACCTGAAAACTTTCAGTCACTAAAAACAAAAATTATTAGCAAAGCCTAGTAGCTAGCGATTTGTACTAATCAGGGACTTTTGTAAGATAATAACACTCTGTAATGACCACAGAGGTACAATTGTCCGTTTTTTTTCTCTTACAGAAGGCTGAAGATCTATTTGGCATGCTAGACTGAAAACTCCTTAAAATAAGGTTTATATTCTTTATTTTTGCATCTCAAGTGTCTAACAGGGTAGTTATATCTTTATAAATAATACCTATAAAATGGGAACAATAGAGTTTCAGCAACGTTATTTGAATAGTCAGTTTATTTCATCAGATGTAGCACAGAATAAGCTCTGGAAGTTTTTCCAACCAAGTTTTCAATGTGGCCATCAAACACAAATAGTTTGGGGAGAAAAAAAGAGCTTCTCATTTTGGCCAATTTTCTGTTATATTAATTTTGCTAGTTTGCAGTGTTAAGACTTCTTATAGTGTTATTTCTTACAACTTTTTAAATAGGGTTGCTATGAGTCGTGCTCAACTTGAATTCAATCAACAACAAAGACATTCAGAAAACTTTTATTCTTTTGTCTACTGCTGATTCTTCATCTTTATAAATTTGATCTCCTCCTACTCTTTATTTCCTTATGCTTTCACTCCCTTTCCATATGTTCCTTTTTTTTGTATGACATGAAGGTAGACTTAATATTTTTTATATTTCCTCCATTTGCTGGGTCCAACAACTTTTATTCCAACTACTATCAGCTGTTGACATAGAAATATGCTGTAGTTGCTGTCATGTGCAGCTGAGTTGGAACTATTGACCGATCCTCCAGTGGATTTTCTGAGACTGTAAACCAAAAGGAAGAAGAATACGCATTTTTCCCCTGAGGAGCAGTTGCTGGATTCCAACACTCTACTTTTGAGTTGGCAGTGAAGCTCCTTAGCACTAGGCTGCCAGCACTCCCTTATTTTGTTTGTGGTGTCATTTTTGTTGTTGTTTACCTTTGAGATGGAATCAATACATCGCTAACTTTCCCGCAGGTTTTCAGCATCAGTTTAATCTCAACAGAGGAGATTGCCCATTCTTCTCCTGCAAAGCAGCTGGTGGATTTGAACCACTTCCTTTTGGGATGGCAGTGCAACTCCTTACCATTGGGCCACCAGAGCACAATGTGGTGTCACTAGAAAGTATAGGTTCAGTCAATTACATTTTGGAAAATTAAATACACACTCAAAATAGTCATCTCAAAAGGCAGCTACACAAATATTTTTCAACACTCCCTCTGAAGTTGTTTTTAAGACCTATGACACATTTTATTGAATTTCTAGTAGAAATTTGGATATACGCTTATCTATCTATGTTTCTATCTATCTATTTATCTATCTCATCTATCTAATGATTCATGGGATATATTGAATTAACACAGGCTTGCTTAGGTTTTAACAAGCTGTATTTTTAATTTATTTTTATTTTTTATTGGTTTGCATACAATAATTCATTACATTGTATTTCATTCATGTGTTTTTGTTTTAGCCAATCTTTCATTTATATTGTGTTTCATATTATCATTCATATACATTTTATTTTACATAATGACTTACTATTGATCTATGCCTTCTTATTAGCTTGTCATTTTGAGTCCCAATTGAATCTTTCCTATTTCTTCACCTGACCCCCAATCTGCCCACTACACTCTGGTCCTAATGATTTCCATCCTTCCCCCTTTTTTGCCATCTTCCCCTTTTCCATATCCCTGTCTGGAGATTATGCACATCCCATTAGTTATCCTTCTGTTTTTACAAGAATGGTCTTATACAATTTTTGTCCTTATGAGACAGAGTTAATTCACTCATCATTATGTTCTCTAGATTCTCCCATTTTATGTTGTTGTTGTTAAAACTGTTAGGTGCCATCGAGTCGAATATGACCCAAAGTAAGCACATGAACAACAGGTCTGAACTCTGTCCTATCCTGTGTCAACCTTATACTTCCTGATACACTAGAGGCCACTGCAGCAGTCACTGCGTCAATCCACCTGGTTGAGGGTTATCCTCTCTTTAGCCAACCCTCTGCTTTTCCAAGCATCATGTCTCTCTCCAAAGAATAGCTCCTCCTAGCAACATGCCCAAAGATTGTGAGATGAAGCTTTATCATCTTTGCCTCCAAGGAGAACTCTGGCTTCACTTTCTCTCCAAGACACAAATAGTGGGTGTTTTTGTTTTTGTTTTTGTTTTGGCAGTCCGTGGTATGTTCAGTACTCTTCTCCAACATCACATCTCAAAGGCATCAATTCTTCTTGTCATCCTTAGTCACTGTCCAGCTCTCAGATGCATAAAAGATTTTGAGAAGATTGTGGCCTGGATCAGGAACACTTTAGACTGACATCTGTTCTTTAGTACTCTTGAGAGACCCTTGGTCTGCCCTAGGCAAGGGCAATGTTTTAGATCCTGGGACTGCTTATCAATGTACTCTTTCTTTCAAAAGTCTCTCAGGTAACTCAAAAGAACCCCACAATGAAGTAGACAGACAAGGGTAGAGAACTCCTCCCTACCCAAGCCTAAGGGCAAAGATGATAAATGAGAAGTAGCATTTCCCCACTCTCTTGAGGGTCTTTTGTCTTTAAGTTTGTTATATCACTCCTCAGTTTCCTTCAAGAGATGGGTGCATTCAGCATAGCAATGACTCCAGGAGTGGGACATTTCAAAGATAGAATCTTCTGAACTTCTATTTCTATAAAAGTTGGATAAATAAAGGAGGGCAGCACTGCATGGTTTGGAATTGGAAAGGAAGTATGCCAAGGTTGTATTCTCTCTCTATACCTATTCAGTCTGCATGCTGAGCAATTTTCCAAGAAGCTGGACTCTATGTGGAGGAGTGTGGCATCAAGATTAGATGAGGGAGACTCATCAAGGACCTGCCTTATGCAGATGACACAATCTTGTTTGCTGAAAGTAATAAGGACTTGAAGCACGTGTTGCAGAAGATCTAGCAATGCAGCCTTCAGTATGGATTGTATCTCAATGTCAAGAAAACAAAGATTCTTACCACTGGACCAATATGCATCATCATGATGGATGGAGAGGAGACTGAAACTGTCAACAGCTCCATCTTGCTTGGATCCACAATTAACACCCTTGGTACCAGCAGTCAGGAAATAAGGAGACATATTGCACTGGGGAAATTTGCAGTTAGGGGCCTTTCCAAATTATCAAGGAGTAGTGATGTCAGTGTGAAGACCAAGGTGCACCTTATTCAGGCCATAGTCTTTCCAATTACTAACTACATATCTGAGAGCTGGGCAATGCATAGGAATGACAGGAAAATAATTGACAACTTTGAGATGTGGTGTTGGAGAAGAACACTAAACATCCCATGGAGTGTCAAAAGAACTAACAAATATGTCTTGGAGAGGGTGCAGCAGAATACTTTATTAAGGCAAGGATGATGATGCTTTGAGCATATTGCTAGAAGGGGGCTATTCCTTGGAGAAGGACATGATGCTGAGAAGAGTGAAAGGCTGGTGAAGGAGAGGAAGATTCTCAATCAGGTGGATTGACATGGTGACTGCTGCAATGGGCTCGAGTGTGTCAGGAAGTTTGAGATGGTGCAGGACAGAACAGGATTCAGATCTTTTATTCATAGGGTCACTATGAGTCATGTTCAACTCGACAGCACCTAACAACAACAATAGTAGGTAAGTATACCCTAGAACACAATCAAATATCTGCTACCATTAAATTCACAGTGGAATGAGCTGCACTGGCATGTCTTTAACACCAGCCCAAATTGTAAAGGAAAGAGAACATGAGCACATGGACACCAGGAAAGGCAAGATCTTCCTCTTCCAGTGTTCTCTGACTCTCTCCTCATCAACAAAGATTAATCTAATGCCAACTGTCTAAAAAAATGGTCCAGTATCACAAGTCTGCACTGGAGAGTGGTTTTGAGACTGCGAGAAGAGTATTGAACTGCTGGGAGAACAAACAGTTTCATCCTGGAAAGGGACATCATACTGAATACACCCCATGGACTGCCAAAGGAGCAAAGAGTTATACCTTGGAAACAGAGTGCTCCTTGGAGGCAAGGATGGTGAAGCTTCATTTCTCATACTTTGGACATGTTCCCAGGAGACTCTGTTCCTTGAAAAGGGATATCATGCTTAGAAAAGTGGAGAGGGTCAACAAAAGAGAGGAAGATGACATGGTGACTACAGCAATTAGCGTCAAGTGTATCAGAGATGATGAGGATGGCACAGGGTAGGAAAGGGTTCAAGTCTGCTGTTTATAGGGTAGCTAGGAGTCTTACTGAACTTAATGGCACCTAACAACAACATGCCAACATTATAATTCAAAGTTTCCAATTCTTGATTATCTATTATACAGTAAACAAATTATAAAAGTGCATGGCTTCTCCAAAATTACACCTCAGAATTTCATCACTATTGAAGAATAAAAGGTGTAGATATTAAGATTTACAATACACATTTTAGGGATGCACAGTTGTAACCAGTACAGACACTGACAAAACCTATAAAGTTAAAATGAAAGAAACCAGTTATCTTCCCAGAATCTCCTCTTAAGAGTATGTGCATCTTGAGATGTTTGCAAAGAAGAAAGAATAAAGATAAAGCATTACACACATTTTGAGAAGCAATATATTGAAATTCTGCTCTTTCATTCATTTTGCTCTATTTTAGATATTATTTTTTCAGGTCAGATAGTTTCAATATTGAAGATCTGACCTTTATATAGCAAAGGAATTGTAAGAGTGTCTATCTCCTCAAAAAACACACTTTAGCACCTCGTATTGTGGCATTAATTTTTTTTAAAAAGAGAACCCCCAAAATGGTCGAGCACTGTTGCATATTCATTGTGTCATTCACATCTTGAACATTTGCAAGTGCTTATTTGTAAAATGTGTTTCTGGGATTATACATATCCAAATTCCATTTAAATTTGGTGCCTTTTAAATTCTAAGCATGATATAGATAATGCAAAGTTTACACAGAGACTTGGGAAATATATCTTTATGGCACTGACAGTACATAAAGCAATATTTTCTGGTCATAATATGAAAACCGTGGATTTTTAAATTATTTCCTTTAAGAATAATTGCTAGGTTTAGCACTGCAAATGGTTTGACAAGGCAATAAAGCTTTGTGGTTTTACAGCCCTGCACGTAGTTCAAACAGCTATGCAATGACATTTGGTGACCATTAAGTACGCTTAGTCTGATAGATTCTCTGCACTCTGCCCACTCCCACCCTACACTCACATCAGCAAAAAGACAAATTTTAAAAGGAGTTTGTTCATACGTTCCCTGAGTCCTCACCTCATTACTAAATATTCAACATGGAAATAATCATATTAGAGAGTTAATTCTAGATTACTATGTGTCAGAATTGTCTTGACAAAAGCTTTTTGGAGGGTATGGGACAATTATAATCTGAGAAGGAGCTAGAGAAAGGCAATGCCACCTTGCAAACTCCCTTAAAGTAAACTCTTAAGATTTATGTCATAGTGGTGAGAAACTGCATTGCAATACCAAAGGCACACAGTTCGAATCCACCAGCTGTTCTGTGGCAGGATAGGCAATCTCCACCCAGGCAATTATATTGCCTCTGAAAACCCACTGGAGGGTCAGCTATGAGTCTGTTTTGACAATATGGAACACAATAATAACATTATGTGGCATAAAAGATCTGTGCTTGTTTTCTGTTAATTTCTACCTTTCCCTGAGGAGAGCATTGCAACATGTTTTGATATCTGCCTGTACATGAAGGTAGACTTTGAAGAATTTCTTTTTTAATAAAAGCATGAAATAAGAGGAATGTGTTATCTGAGCTTTTGAAAATTAGATAGCTAAGTATGGGCGTGTATTAAGTAAAAACCTTGTTCAAGTCTCATAAAGTAAGAAATTAATTCAGAAAATTATTTACTTTCCTTTTTAGGTTTTAAATTTATTGTTTTATTACTTTGTCTATGTGTGAGACAAAATTCAGACAAAGTGCTGAGGTCTTGATCAAGACAAAATTGTTATCAATAACCATTGAAGAAATACTAGGAAAACTTAGTGTTTGCCAAACAGATTTCATGTGGTCATCTCCAATGTAGGGCTGGTAGTGTGGCCTATTTTGTTCCCCAACATTTATCCTTCCAGATAGTCTGATTTCGACGTATGTAGGTTGTCTAGATTTTTATGTGTCCCTTTATTTTACTGATCAGCTCTAAACCGTGCCCTTAAAAAGAATAGCTTCTTAGACTCTCTAAAGATCTCAAATTTATCTTTCTCACCTTTTGGCCATTTTTTTCTCAAAAGCACAGACATCTTGGATTTCTTTATCTGAAATGCTAAAATGAAATGCTATCCACTAATTACAAATAAAAAAAATATATGTATATACACTAATTTACCCTAATAGAATTATTCTGTACAAAAAAGAAGCCTATTCAGAAGTATATAAAAAGCTAGTAAAGAAATGTATCTAAAAATATTTGGTCTGCCCAAGAGTTCCTAGGCTACTAATATTTTTTTCCCCCTTAAATTCTCCGTTAAACTAATTCTGTGTGATAGGCAAATATGTCCTCCACATGCTGGTGAATTAAAATTCAGCTTCCAGTGAATAAGATTAATTGCCTCTTCAGACAAAGCTGGATTTGCGCTCCTATTAGAGAATGGGGGGGTGGGGGTGGAGGCAAGGGGCAGGGTGCCAGCTAGACTGCAGTATTCAGTTACACGTGAAATGATTTGTAATTCTGAGTAATCACTTAGGACAAGCCCTTGCACCATTTTATCTATACATGACTCTAGGCCAAAGTCAATACTCATAGTAAAATAATGAGATGAAGCTAACTGAGCCCTTTTATTAATGCTCCAAGGAGCAAATCTGATGCTTGAGTTTCCCCATTGAAAGTATCCACTTCTTTAAAAAAAAAAAAAAAAAAGAACAAGTGGGTCAGAATGCCCAGTAGCAGCCAGCATACCTGCTTCAGCAAAATAATAAATAACTGACCCATCCCATCTCTCCCTTTTTGTTTGTGTATCAGGCTTCACTCAGCGGCAGGTGAAAGCACATGAATTTTGCATTACCTCTCTGCTCATTAAAGAGATCTGGTTCTCTCCTAATAGTTTCCCCAGAATTGTGGGGACACATATACACACACAATGATGAACCTTAAGGGAAACAATACACAATACTTTTGCTTCCTCTTCCTATCATCAGTCTTATGAAGAAAACCAAGCTTTCTAGCAAATGCACAGCTTGGTGACAAAGCCAGCATGCAACTGCTAGGAAAATGAGATGGATAACCAGCTGTCCCAGTTTACTGGGGGTGGAGCATAGAAAGCAGTGGATGCTGGAAAAGGAGGAGTGAAGAAGGGGTGCAGGGAAATTCTCGCTTTTAACCTCCAAGTTTTATTCCCCACTTCTGTCACTGCTGGTTAGTAAGTACTGGGTACTCAAAAGTGGGGTGGTTTGAATCCACCAACCGCTTCTTGGGAGAAAGGTGGGATCTCTCTTCCCATGTGATTTACAACCTCTGAACACCCTCTGGAGGGTTTACTATGAGTCGGTTTCATCTGGAGGGCAATGAGGGGGCTTTTAGATGTCACCAGATCTTAATATTAAATGACTCAGCTATTAAAGATTGGAAATGTATTTAACTTCTCCTATTGAATGCCCAAAGATTCTGTAGGGAATTATTTTCAATATATTAATTGTTAATGCCATTTTTCTAAAACTTGAGCAGTGAGAAACACTTAAAAATCTAGTGAATAAAATATCTTTTATATAAAATCTTAATATAATATTTTCTATTCTTCACAGGGAAAAAATGGTCTAAACAACTTTGACTTATTAAGGCAAAATCTCCATACACAGACCCAAAGTGAGGCAGCATGAATATAATAAAGAAGAAAAAGTACCTAAAATTGAGTTTCTTTGTTCCTTCCTTGGAGAGGGATATGATACTTGAAAAGGCAGAGGGTTGGTGAAGGAGAGGAAGACTTTCAACAAAGTGGGCTGACATGGAAACTGCTGCAGTGGGCTCTAGTGTGTGAGGAGGTGTTAGGATGGGACAGGATAGGACAAGGTTCAGATCTGTTGTTCATAGACTCGCTATAGGTGGTACTCGACTCACTTAATGGCATCTAATAACAACCATGTCTCTAAACACAGAATTTCTATGGGGAAAATAAAGCCCAGTTAAACCTAACGCATAAAGATGAAGACCTCTTCCCCTCTAGATTATTCATGTTACGAAGAATGTGGAAAGTTGATAGAAAAAAGTCACAAATTACTTCTAATATTTCTATAATAAAAATTCTCAGTTCCAAAACCAAAGTCAACCCACTGACCTTTACCTCATGCTGATACATGTTAACTATCAATCCAGATTCTGAGGTTGTAAATCTTTATCAATAAAGATATCTCTTCTTTCACCCATTGGTCAGTTAATGGATCCGAACCACTGATCTTTGTTTAGTATCCCAACATATGACCCACTAAACCACCAGATTACCAAGGCTTTCAGTTGTTGTTGTTATGTGCCATCAAGTCCCTTGTGACTCATAGCAACCCTATGTTCAACAGCCCAAAGCCCTGCTCTATCCTGTGCCAATCGCACTGCCTCTGACACACTCATCCCGATTACCCCAGTCACTGAATCAATCCACGTCATAGAGGGTCTTCCCCTCTTGGCCCTCCCTCCACCCTCCCAAGCATGATGTCCCTCTCCAAGGACCTGTCCCTCCTTACAACGTGTCCAAAGTATGTCAGACGAAGCCCCAGAATCCTTACCTCCAAGGAGCAGCCTGGTTTAACCCTCTTCAGGATGATCTGTTTGTTTTCTTGGCAGTCCATGGTACATTCAGTACTCTTCTCCAGCACCACAGATGGAAGGCATCAATTCTCCTTCTATCCTTCCTGGTCATTGTCCAACTCTCTGATTCATAACAAGTGATTGCAAAGACCATAGCCTATATCAGACGCACCTTAGTCTCCAGAGTTACACCATTGTTCTTCAGTATCCCGGAGAGGTCCCTAACAGCAGACTTTCCCATTGCAATACGTCTTTGTTTATTTCCTGGCTATTGGTGCCAGGAGTGTTGACCAGGGAGCCAAGCAGACTAAAGTTGTTAACAGTCTCAATCTCTTCACCATCTCCTAATGCCAATTGGTCCAGTGGTGAGAATCTTTTGTCTTCTTGACATTGAGCCTCCGTCCATACTGAAGACTGCAGTCCTTGACCCTCTGGAGCAAGTGCAGGTCCTCCTCAGTTTCAGCAAGCAGGGTTGTGTCATCTGCATAACGCAGATTGTTGATAGATCTTCCACCGATCCTGACGCCACACTTCTCCTCATAGAACCCAGCCTCCCAGATAATCTGTTCTGCATACAGGTTGAAATGGTATGGAGATAGGACACATCGCTGCCTACACCTTTCCCAGTGTTGAACCATACATCTGTTCTGATGACTGCTTCTTGGTTCAAGTATAGGTTTTGCATTAGCATGATCAAGTATTCTGGGATTCCCATTCTTCTCAGAGTCAGCCACAGTCTGTTATGATCCACAGTTAAACGCCTTTACATAAACACAGCTTACAGTAGATGGCCAAATGTGTTTGTTTGTTGTTTGGGTTTTTTGGCTGTGTTGGTTAATTTTTAATTCTACTTACTTATTTCATTAGTAGAAATGCTAATAAGACATTAAATTGTCACGCTAAAAGAAAAGCTTATTAAATTGTCAAATGATTAATTACTGAAACATACATACAGAAGTTGCTGAGACTAGCCTATACTTAGTTTACGCCACTAACATTTTCTTTTTCTTTTTTTTAAAATTTAATTCTTTTTGTGTGTGTGTGTACCGTCAAATCAGATTTGACAGGTACAGGAGGAGATTGTTCTTCCTTCTCCAGCAGAGCATCTGGTGGACTTGAACCACGCACCTCTTGGAGTGCAGTGCAGCTTCTTGCCACTAGGCCACCAGAGCTTGCCTAACATTTTCTTAAACAAAACTTGATTTTGGACATCCTGGCCATTGTTGTTGTTGTTATGTACCATCATGTTACCTGTGGCCCATAGCAACTGTGTGTACAACAATCCATCTCATCCAGGATCATCCTCTCCTACGCTGTCCCTCCACCCTTCTGAGCATGATACCCTTCTCCAAGGATCAGTTCCTCCTGGTCACGTGCCCAAAGTATGTGAGACAGAGCTTCAAAATCCTAGACTCCAAAAAGAAACTTGATTTCACACTCTCCAAGACCAACCTATTTGTTTTCTTGGTTGTCGACGGTATGTTCAAGACTCTTCTCCAGCAACACAATTCAAAGGCATCGATTCTTCTCCTGCCATCCTTACTCATCGTCCAGCTCACAGCCTGAATCAGGCATACCTTAGTCTCTAGACTGACATCATTGCTTCTCAGGACTCTGGAATGGTCACTAACAGCAGATACACCTAATGCAATGTGTCCTTTGATTTCCTTGACGGTTGGTGCCAAGAGCGTTGATTGTGGAGCCAAGCAAGCTGTAACTGTTCACAACTTCAGTCTCTTCTCAATCCATTATGGTGCTGCCAATTGGCCCAGTGGTGAGAATCTGTGTCTTCTAGATGTTGAGCTTCAATCCATATTGAAGATTACAGTCCTCGACCTTCCACAGCAAGCGCTTCAGGCTCTCTTCAGTTTCAGCAAGCAAGATTGTATCATTTGCATAACATGGCCATAGAATTGTATTTTTGAAAGGGGGTTTCAAGATACACAGTGCCTACAACCATGTAGCTATCTGAAAGAAGCTTTCAGTCTAATGAAGACCAAGTTTATGCAAGAAACACATTCATAAAATCATATACAACAATTTGTCAGCTCTTCAAGGAAAAGAACATTCACACTGATAACAAATGGGAAGGATCTTTTATGAAAAACAATGTATTCAAACTTTGTAAATATATCGGAGTAATATAAAAAAAATTTAAAAATATATTTTAAAAAAGACATACAAAAACCCCGGTCTTCTAAAGTTTAGTATTTGGGCACCAGCAAACATTGGTGGTTTAAGAAAGCAGAATGTAGGTTGGTTATGAAAAAGAACTGAGAAAAGAATGAGATAAGCCAGAGTACGATGTTGCGTACAAGCAATGCTGAAGTGTTTTGACCTAATCTCTTAGTTTTCAAAACTTAATATGAAAAGAACTCCCTGGAGAGCTTGTTAAAATACAGATTCTAGGGCCTACCCTCATATATTTGAATTCAGGATTCCTGGTATAGTTCCTAAGCCTAAGATGCCTAACAAGCTCTCCAGGTCCTTTGGATGGAAGGTGACACGCAAAACTCACTTTGCAAAACACTGCTGCAGGCTATGTGGAGTCAGTCGGAATTCATCAGAGCAGTGATGTAACCAAATATGTGATGGATGAAAAGAAATTGATCCAAAAGGATAAATGGGAGGGTAACAAAACTAGGAGAAGTAGCAGAAAACATTTGGAAAGCTTTTGCAACAAAACGAACGGTACATTTTGAAAACTTTGCAGAGTGAAGGTAGTAGCCATGGAGTACAAATGTAAGGACCTGGAACAATACCCACTGCTCATGAGTTGATTCTGACTTGGCAACCATATAGAATCAGGTAGAACTGCTCAGAGGACTTTCAAAATTGTAAATCTTTATGGGTGTTAACTGACATCACTCTTTTGTGGAGCAGCTGATGATTTCAAGCTGCTGACTTTTTGGTTTGCAACCATGCATTTAACCACTGTACCAACCAGGCTCCTTAAATGTTTAAAAAAAAAAAAAAGTAAAAACTTAGTAGAATATGGTGGCTTGTTTAACAAGTGCTTGAAGAAGGGAGAAATTTGAGACTATTTTAAGTTTTCTGTTTGGTATTTTACTTAAATTATTTCTTTATTGAAACAGACTATATAAGAAGACATACTTAGTAAAGTTGTTAAAAGCATGACCTTTTGGATCAGATAAACTGTGCTTAAAGTTTAATTCTACCACTTAATTGTTGTACACATCAGGTAATCACTTCACCTCCCATGTGTGAAAATTAAAAAAAAATACAACCATTTTTAAGAGAAAATGTTATTACAAAATCCAACAAATAAAACTGCAGAAACTCCTTTACTATTATTATATTCAAATAAAGAAAATGTTTAATTAATGTCAATGATATGAATAATTATTTCTTTTAATGCCACCATTTAGTTAACGGTAGGTATTTTCATAGCCAGGTGAAGATAAACGGTAGAGATGATTGTTAAAGTGCTCTTAAGGGTTGTTGTTGATTGCCATCAAGTCAAGCATGACTCATAGTGATGCAATGAGCAAAAGGCCTGAAGCCTTTCTATAACTATCAACATTTATTAAAATTCATAGAGTTTCCAAAGATTCTCTAAAGAGACAAACATTTGAAAAATAAAGAACTAATGATGGATCCCAAGGGGATAGAATAACTTTAATTAATAGATATAATCAACGCAGCTAAGGTCTGAAGATAACAAGCAAAGGATATGAAGAGGTTTAAAAAGGAAAGGCTCAACAGTTGTATTAGGTTAGAGAAAAGTTAAGTTTAGCTAAAACTAAAAAACAGTAAGTCTAGATAAAATAAAAGCCAAAAGATACTGTAACTGATGACCTTAACTAGAAGGATTTTAATGGCTTGGTTGTTGATGTTGAGTACTGTGGAACTGGAACCAACCCAGAGCTGACCCTCTAGCAGGTTTTCAGAAGCAGAAAATTGCTGAGGAAAAGATTGTCAATATTTCTTTTTCAGAGACTCTGATGATTTGAACCATGTGCCCTTGGGATAGCAGGACAGCTTCTTATCACTAGGCCACTAGAGGTTGCAAGATATATATCCTTCTCAAAGGTTGAAGAGCAAATGGGAGCTGAAGAAATAATTAAAAGAAAGGTTTAAAAGGAGAAACCACATGGCAGTTACAAAACATCATCAGGTAGAAAAGGATTAAGATTTGTTTTATTTTAATATAAGAGAGACATGCACATATTGACTTTGAACAGAAGAAATACTTCTTTTGTGGGTTTTGAAGGGAATAATAGTTAATATACTCTAACTCAAGGTTGTTGTTGTTATGTGCTGTCAAGTCGCTTGCGACTCATAGCGACCCTATGTACAACAGCCCTAAACTCTGCTCTATCCTGTACCACTGGCACTGCCTCTGACACAGCCATCCAGATCTCCCCAGTCACTCAATCAATCCACCTCATAGAGGGCCTTCCCCTCCTGTGCTGTCTCTCTACCCTCCCAAGCATGATGTCCCTCTCCAAGGACCAGTCCCTCCTTACAACATGTCCAAAGTATGTCAGAGGAAACCCCAGAATCCTTGTCTCCAAGGAGCAGGAGAACAACCACTTCAACAACTGACTGGAAGAGATCTATATTTGCTCCCATTGCAAAGAAAGGTGATCCAACAGAGTGCGGAAACTATAGAACAATATCATTGATTTCACATGCAAGCAAGATTCTACTGAAGATTATAAAAAAATGACTGGAACAGCACATCAGCAGAGAACTTCTAGAAGTCCAGACTGGATTTAGAAGGGGTCATGGTACTAGGGATATTGTAGCTAATGTTATATGGATCTTAGCTGAAAGCAGGAATACCAGAGCAATGTATATCTGTGTTTCTTTGATTATGCAAAGGTGTTTGACTGTGTGGATCATAACAAACTATGACTGACTCTGAGAAGAGTGGGAATCCCAGAACACTGGTTTGTGCCAATGCAAAACCCATTTTTGGACCAAGAGGCAGTTGTCAGAACAAAGTAAGGAAACACCGCACGGTTCAAAATGCAAAAGGGTGTAAACAAGGGATGTGTTCTGTCTCCATACCTTTTCAACCTGTATGCTGAACAGATTATCTGGGAGGCTGGGCTCTATGAGGAGAAGTGTGGTGTCAGGATTGGTGGGAGATCTATCAACAATTTGAGTTATGCAGACACAATCCTGCTTGCTGAAACTGAGGAGGACCCCATGCACTTGCTGCAGAGGGTCAAGGACTGCAGCCTTCAGTATGGACTGAGGCTCAATGTCAAGAAAACAAAGATTCTCACCACTGGACCAATTGGCAGCATCAGGATGGATGGTGAAGAGATTGAGATTGTTCACAACTTTATTTTTTGGCTCCACGGTCAAGACTCTTGGCCCCAGTAGCCAGGAAATTAAAAGACGTATTGCGATGGGAAAGCCTGCTGTTAGGGACCTGTCCAAAGTACTGAAGAGCCATGGTGTCAAGCCAAGGTAGCCAAGTATAAAAGTGAGTGTATTGCTGCCAGATGGTTACAAGTTTCTTTCTAAAATTAGAATAAAACCTCTGGGAAAGTGAAGGAGTTATACTGGGAGGGTGTTAAACATTCGAGGAGAAGGTTAAGAATGTAGGAGAAATAAAAAGGGACATTGGGCTTGACCAAGGATTTGTTTGGTTGTTTTTTTAAAATTTTATTAATTTTAATGAGCATTTACAGAGATTTTGGATTTCCATTCACTCATTGTTGCATTTTTCTCCCTATCCACCTCTCCACCCTAGTTAGCACTTCTCTTTGAAAAGTAAAAGAAAATTTCCTTCACTGGTATACAACCTCCCACCCCACTGCCCCACACCCTGCCCTGAGTACACTTCACTATGTAACCTTCATTCTGGACTCTTGTCATAACCATAATACCCAATCATATATTGCTTTCAAACTGTTCTCTCACTCATGTTTCAATATAGTATACATGATTTATCCAATTTTTCTGTTTCATCCCAACCCTGATGTCATTCCCATTCTACAACAGTGGTACTATGCAGTATTTGTCCTTTTGTGACTGAGATATTTCACTCAGCATAATGTCCTCCAGGGTCACTCATTTTGAATAATATTGCATGAGTTCCTTGTTTTTCAATGCAGCATAGTATTACATTGTGTGAATATACCAGAGCTACTCAATCCATTTGTTTGTTGATGGGCACTTAGATTGTTTCCAACTCTTTGCTATTGTGAACAAAGCCACAATAAACATGGGTGTGCACATATCTGCCTGGGTGGCAGCTATGATTTCTTTAGGGTGTATTCCCAGTAGAGGAATTGCTGGGTCAAATGGTATCTCTATTTGAAACTCTATGAGAAAGTGCCACACCGCCTTACATAATGGTTGCACCATTTTACACTGCCACCAACAGTGAATAAGGGTTCCAGTTTCTCTGCAACCTTGCCAGCATTTGTTTTTTGCTGATTTGTTAAATTTTGCTATTCTTACTGGGGTGGGATGATATCTCATAGTTGTTTTGATTTGCATCTCTCTAAGAGCTGGGGATTTGGGGCATTTCTTCATCTGAATGTCTTCTTTGGTGAAGTAGGGATTGACCAAGGATTTGTAAAATGTCAGCAGGTTGCATTAAGATACAGAGTCCTCCATATACTTGTATTCTTTTCTCTAGCTGTATCAGAAGTTTGGGAGGTTTTAAAATTGAAGAAGATGGATTACTGGTTTAATTTCATTTAAGTGTTAGAATGCATATGTGGCAGAAGAACAAGACAATGAGATATACTTTTTAGGGGATCTTACTATCACTCTGCTGTGTGACCAAGGCCTGTGTGTCATGGACAGCCCCGGAATATCTTCCAGCAATCCTTTTCCTCGCAACTGCTAAAGGCTGTGGCTCAGCCCGGGTGCACTCACACCCTGCCCAGCAACAAAACCGCCGCCTACCTGATTGAGGGGCTGCAGTGTTAGTGTGGTTCAAATTTGTGAAAACAAGAAAAAGCTACAAGATATTTTAAGTGAAATCTTTTACATGGAGACACCAAAGGAAAGTAGATGGACCCTAGTAACCAGAAGCAACATAAAAAGAAAAACAGAAAAATGGCAGTGGTAAAAACTGGCTTGATAATAATCACAGTTAATGTGAATGGAATAATTGAGCTGATTAAAAGAAAAAGAGTAACAGAATGAATAAAAAAACCCAGAATATTTCAATATGTTTCCCAAAAGAGATATATTCATAAAATGGAAAGACAGAAGACAGACTCAAAATCAAAGACTGGGGAAAAAAAGATACCAAGCAAAAGGCAACCTCAGAAAGCAAACTGGAGATGGTGTGTAGGGAAGGAAATGTACAGCAATAAATGAATGAAAATCCAAGTTCTCTATAAACTTTCATTAAAATCTCAATTGTTGTTGTTAAGTGCTGTGGAGTCATAGACCACTCATAGCGACCCTGTGAATGAAAATCCTCAACACTTCTGTGACTTTCACCTTTCTCTTTCTCCAGTTCCATAGGGTTTCCAGAGGCAAGCTATTATGGAAGTGGATGCCACTCCTGCTTCCAAGCTTGTTTTAATCCAGGAGTTCCACCAAACGCTGTCTCCCATGTGTAACCATTAACACATTTCACACATCAGAGTCTCAGTGTTCAGCTTCACAGCAACCACATGTTACCTTTGTACGGCAAGTGGACAGACACATCAGGGCTATACGACCTAGGAGAATGTTTGAACAAAAACAATGAAAAACAGGCCTGAGGGCCGCAGATTAAATTTCACTTAACTTTGTCTTGGTAGCATCACTTTCTGTCCACTAGGCCAACTGATCACTCTCTATGTTGATGTTGTTTTTAAGTGTCGTCAAGTCGTAGGGGACTCAATTAAAATATAAAAATTTTAAAAAGAAACTTAACAAAAGATGCTGAAGATCTAAACTATACAATCAGCTAACTTAGCCTTGTGGATGTATTCAGGGTACTGCACCCTACTAAAACTCAGTTCACTTTATTCTCAAGTGCACATGGTACATTCTCTAGAATCGATCACATATTAAGACACAAAGCAAGCCTCAACAAATTTTAAAAAAAAATACAAAATATCTTCTCAGACCACAATGCCACAAAACTAGAAATCAGAGGTTGAATAAAGCTTGCAAAATCACCCATGTGGAAACTGAATAACTCTCTGCTAGAACACAATTTGGTTGTAAAAGACATAAAGAATGAAATTAAAAAGTTCCTTGAAACAATGAAAATGAAACTACAATATACAAAAACCACTAGGGTACAGCTAAGACAGTCCTCAATGGGCAGTTCATAGCAATATGCACACACACACACACACACAAAGGAAGAAAGAAAAAAAACTAATGATCTAAATCAACACATTCATCAAAAGAAAAACAATCTAGTCCTACAGCCTCTAGAAGAACGGAAATTGTAAGGATAAGAACTGAAATCAATGAGAAAAAACAATTGAAATTAGACCACGAGCAGCTTTTTCAAAAAGGTCAATAAAATTGATAAACCACTGGCAAACTTAACAATAGGGAAAAAAAGGAGAAGGCACAGATAACTTGATTAAGAAATGACAGAGGTGACATCACACCAAAACCAGATGAAATTAAATCAATGATATTGGATACTATGAAAATCTATACTCTCTATAAATTTAAAAACCTAGAGTAAATGGACAAATTTCTTGAAATTCATGTATCACCAAGATTGACAAGGACAGATATAGAAACACTTGAATAGAATGATCACAAAGAAGAAGAAATTGAACAGGTCATAAAAATATTTCCCCATAACAAAAATTCTGAACCAGATGGCTTTACAGCTGAACTTTACCCAACATTCAGAGAAGAGCTACCACTAATTCTACTTAAAATATTTTAACAAATAGAAAAAGAAGGAACACTCCCAGAATCATTCTATGAAGCAAGCATAATCCTAATACCAAAACCAAGTAAAGATATTACAAAAAAAGAAAACTACAGACCAATGTATTTCATAAATATAGATGCAAAAATCTGTAACAAAGTCCTAGCCAATAGAATCCAAAAGCATATTAAAAATAAAAAAAATCATCATGACCAACTGGGATTCATAATAGGTATGCAAGGATGGTTCAACATAAGGAAAAAAATCAACATAAATCACAATATTAACAAAATAAATAACAAGAATCATATGATCTTAGCAATTGATGCACAAAAAAAAAATTTGACAAAATCCAACACCTTTTCCAGATAAAGACACTCCACAAAATTATATAGAAGGGAACTTCTACAACATAGTGAAAAGCATATATCCTCAAAATCAAAAGCCAATGTCATTCTCAATGGAGAAAGACTGAAAGCATTTTCCTTATGAACAGGAACCAGACAAGGGTGCCCACTGTCACTACTTCTATTTAGTATTTTATTGGAAGTGCTTGCCAGGCCAATACAACAAGAAAAGGAAATAAAAGGCATCCAGATAAGCAAAGAGATAGTTGTACTGTCACTATATGTAAATGATATTATAGTGACACGACACTATCACACAGAAAACCCGAAGGACTCAGCAAAAAAACTGTTAAGAGCTAGTAGACCAATTTAGTAGAGTGGCAATATATAAAATCAACATCCAAATATCTACAATAACAAAGAGAACTCAGAGAATGGAACCAAGAAAGCAATACCCTTTATAATAGCCAACCATAAAATGAGATACTTGGGAGTGAACCTAACTAGAGACATAAAAGACCTACACAAAGAAAGTTTTCTTTGAACATTTCTGCAAGATACAATAAAAGATCTAAATGAATGGGGAAACAGGCCTTGTTTATGAATAGGAAGGCTCAATATTGTGAAAATGATAATCCTACCAAAAGCAATCTGCATGTTCAGCACAATCCCAATACAGATACTGAATTCATTTTTCAAGGAGATATAAAAGGGAAATTGTCACCTTTATCTGGAGAGGAAAGAGGCCCCAAATAAACAAAACACTTCTGAAAAACAAAAATGAAGTGGGAGATCAAAACCTGCCACACAGTGGTAGTAACCAAACCAGCATGGTACTGGTCAATGATAGGCACATAGAACATAATTGAGAACTGGACCCAGTTATCTATGGTCAACTGATACACAACAAGGAAATGCTGTTGTTGCTATGTGCTGTCGAGTCGCTTGCGACTCATAGCGAACCTATGTCCAACAGCCTTAAACACTGTTCTGTCCTGTGCCAATCACACTGTCTCTGACACTCCCATCCTGATTATCCCAGTCACGGAATCAATCCACCTCATAGAGGGCCTTCCCCTCCTGCGCTGTCCCTCCACCCTCCCAAGCATGATGTCCTTCTCCAAGGACCAGCCTCTCCTCACAACATGTCCAAAGTATGTTAGACGCAGCCTCAGAATCCTTGCCTCCAAGGAGCCACTCGGTTTAACCCTTTCCAGGATGAATCTGTTTGTTTTCCTAGCAGTCCATGGTATTCTCAATACTCTTCTCCAGCACCACAGCTCAAAGGCATCAATTCTCCTTCTATCCTCTTTGGTCATTGTCCAACTCTCTGATGCATAACAAGTGATTGTGAAGACCACGGCCTGTGTCAAACACACCTTAGTCTCCAGAGAGACACCATTGCTCTTCAGTACTTTGGAGAGGTCCCTAACAGCAGACTTTCCCATGGCAATGTGCCTTTTAATTTCCTGGCTACTGGTGCCAAGAGTGTTGACTATGGAGCCAAGCAAACTAAAGCTGTGAACAATCTCAATCTCTTCACCATCCATCCTGATGCTGCCAATTGGTCCAGTGGTGAGAATATCTGTCTTCTTGACATTGAGCCTCAATCCATATTGGAGGCTGCAGTCCTGGCCGAAAGCTGGGCAGCTAAAGGATCCATCACACTCCCCGCCCATCTTCTCAGGTAACACTGAAGATGCCAAAACCAAGTGGCAACAAGGAAATAAAATCTATCAAATAGGGAAATGATAACCTCTTTAACAAATGGTGCTGCAGAAAGCTGAAACAGGATCCACATCTACGCAACTCACAAAAATCAACTCAAAGTGATCAGAGATCTGAGAGTAAAGACAAAAACCATAAAGTTCAGGAACAACCAACTGAGACAAAGTTTAGACAGCCTGTTGTGTGTTGTGCCATCGAGTCGCTGATGCTCTGGCAAGTTTTCAGAGGCAGTTAATCACATGGGAGGAGATTTCCCATCCTTCTCCTGGCCTAGTCAATGGTATAAAGAGATTGCCATACACAGCGAGAAATCCACAGTCTGGAAATGATGGAATTGATGATTGAGTCCTTCTAAAGATTAAGTCCCTGTGCGTATCATTTTTTTTTTAACAGAGTTAAAAGAAAACCTACTGACTGGGAAAAAAAAAAACCATTTGGCAAAACCATTTCAGACAAAAACCTCATATCAAAAATTTACAGAATCTTTCAGGATCTCCACAAGAAAAAGACAGATAACACAATTACAAGATGACAAAAGACGTGGAAAGACTTTTCACAGAGGAAGGTATTCAGATGGCCAATAGACACATGAAGAAATATTCGAAGTCACTGGCATTTAGGAAGCTGTAAATCAAAACCACAACAAGATACCATTTCACTGAAGCAGCAGTGGCAAAGTTTAACAGGACAGTAAGTAATAAATGTTGGAAAGGATGTGATGAGTGAAGAATTCTTATACACTGTTGTGGGATTGTAAAATAGTACTATTGCTCTGGAAGACAGCTTGACATTTCTTCAGGAAGCTAGACATAGAAATTCCATATTGACCCAGCTATACCACTGCTTGGAACATACCCTGAAAAAAAAAATGAGAACTGAGGCACAAACAGGTTTGCACACCAATGTTTATCACTCTTTATTCACCATTGCAAGAACATGGAAAAAGCTCAAGTGTCCAACCACAATTGAATAAACTGAGAAATTATGGTACATTCACATGAAGGAAAACTACGCAGCATACAGGAGCAATGATTTTGTAAATCACTACTTAACTTGGGAAAGACTGGAGAGCATTATGCTAAATGAACTAACCCAATCCATAAGAACAAACACTTTATAAAATCATTATTGTAGAATGTGTATGAGGACCCAAGGCAGGAGGATGGGAACAGAGGGGTGAGGATGAGGAGAGAGGGTTAATCATAGGGTTGCACAATTTGATAAATGGAGGGAAGAATCAAGAAAATGGGAAGAATCTGGTGTGAAAAACAGTGTGTACTGGCTTTGTAAGTAAACCAGTATAAAAACGGAAATTTTATTTAAAAAAAATAAGACAATAAAAGAAGAGATGCAATTGGAAGAATGGAGGTAAAGTAATAAAGGTAAAAATATAAAACCTCAAGACTTACTAGAGAGAAAAGGGAATGTAGAGTGAATCTGGAAGTCTGAGAGAAAAATGAAAGCTGAATGAAGAAGAAGAATAGATAACACAGAGGAGGAAGAACATGAAAAATAGGAAGGAGCGATTAGGGTACAAATTGGGATATACAGTTGAGTGGCTTCACAGATTTATAAAATTGTGCATATGGTCATAGACAGAATTAACATTAAAATTATTTATGGCTGAAGAAGAGTATTGAATATACAATGGACTGAGAAGAGAACAAACAGGCTCATCCTAGAAAGAGTGAAATCGGGATGCTCCCTGAAGGTAAGGATTCTAAAACCCCATCTGACATACTTCAGGCATGTTACAAGGAGGGACCAGTCCTTGGAGAGGTACGTCATGCTTGGGAGGGTGGAGGGAAAGCATAAGAGAGGCAGACCCTTGATGAGATGATTGACTCAGTGACTAGGGTAATGGGGTAGGTGTGTCAGAGAAATGAAGTTGGCTCAAGATAGAGCAGGATTCATAACTGTTTTGCATAGGGCCACTATGAGTTGCAAACGACTCCATGGTACATAACAGCAACAACAATATAGTTCAGACACTGATGCCCCTGATAATAGAAAGGATTCTTAGTGCTTCTACAAAGGTTTAAAAGTCAGCTTTTAAAAGCTGGTCTCTTAGAGAAATTCTAAGGGGGTCTCAGGAATGGAAGAGCAATGAGGGACAGAAGTGGAGGCTGGGAACCTTTTGCGAAGTGTTTAACCTCTGGAAGTTGTTATGTACCATTGTCAAATTTTAACTTACAGCAGCAATCTCATGTGATAGAGTAGTACAACTTCAAAAAACTTTCTAAACTATGATCTTTACATAAGCAGATTGCCAAATCTTATTTCAACTCTAGCTGCTAGGGCGTTTCAGACTCTTGACCTTTCAGTTAACAGCTCAGCAAGCAACCACTGCATCATCATGTCTCCTCTTTAGGAACTTACTTGACAGCCACAGTGTATTGGTTGAACACCTGTTTTTATTACAAAATGGTTAAAATATATGTAATTTTTAAATTTACATCATTAAAAGGATGGTTTACATGTCTAAAATGTGTGCTAAGCAGGCATGGTTAAACTAATGTAAAGTAGGTGACCTAGTGGGAAGAAGCTGCACTGCAGTTCTGAAGGCACAAAGTTCAAAGCCACCAACTGCTCCATGAGAGAAAGCTTGGCAACTCTTCCAGTGCAATTAACTGCCTCTGAAAACCTGCTGGAGGTCAGCTACGGGTCTATGGTACATAACAATGACAACAGTCTTTAATATAAGTTAAAAAATAATATCATGTACAAATTTAAGCCCTACCTTTGTGTAAATGAACCTATTCAAAATTTCCTCATTCAACAAATACCTTATTTTCTATAACATAAAAATAAAAAATTGGTTTTATGTATATTTGATGCCTGTATATGTACACGTAAAAAGCCTTTTCTATATTAGTTAAAATAAAGCAAGTAATAATTCTCTACATCGTACTTTAAAAACGTGTCATTAGAAATGGTATTGCAGAGCTCTTCCTGGCTTATAGATTTCACCTCCTCCCCCTCTTTGAATAACTTGAGCAGGAAACCTCCACATTTTATTTGATTATTTAAGAGTTCCCTTTGGAGTAGAAGGAGATAAAGCTTGATATCACTGTGTATAAATAAATAATTTGAAGGCTTCTATGTCCAGATAAAATTCTAAAATCAGATAAGTGGGTTTCATTTTATCTCTCATTATTTTAGTGGTGGGAGACCTAGTTTTTCCCTCCCCCAATGGCCTATAGTCCTCCCAAGATAGCTCCCCCGGGCTCTGCTGTATTAGAGGGATGTATTTAGGATCTCATCAACCCTTCTAATCTGATTGCCTTTCTGCATTTTAATCTCAACTCCTCCGTCTCGCTCATACATCCGGAAGTACTGCCTCATCTCTCCTTCCTCTGCACCTCCCAGCTTACGTCTAGTACATAACAGCCCAGGAGTTATTAATGGCAGATTATACATCTGCTTCATTATGGAAATGTGTTTGGTGACACTTTCATCTGACAGTCAGCAATATAAGCTTCAGTAAACAAGCTTATGATTTTTTATGCCATTTGATATTGTGATAGTTGCTGATGATGGGTTTATGCTTTATAAAAAGATAAATGGAATTCATCCATTTCTTAATTTTCCTCCCACAAATATTTAGATAACTAAAATATACCAGGAATTGGGCTAGGTATTAATTTATAACAATGAATAAACATATTCTCTGTCTTTTAAAACTCTGTCAAAGAAAGGTAAATGTATTATTCTAAATAGAATATTACAAAAAAAATAAAACTAAAAACTCCACATGGGCACAGAGGATAGATGAACTAACTGAACTGATAGGAAGGTTAAGAATGGTCAAGCGCAATAGCATATAGAAGATGATGTTTGTTCAGCATTTAGAAGAAGAATATGAGATAATAGAAGGAAGTCATTTCAGGCAAAAGCAAATACAGAGTTCCAGAAATAAAAACAAAAATATGACATAGTTAAATATCTATAAATAGTTCAATATTTATAGAGCATAAAATGTCAATTGGCATATCACTGAAATTGGACAATATATATAATGGTTAGGAAGTAATGACCTTTTCTTTCCCCCAGTTTCAGGATTTCCTAAATTTCTTATATCTGGAACCACACAGCCCAAGAAGTCAGGGATAGCTTCCAGAAACTAAGGAAATGACAACAGATTCATGATGCCATCAGAAACAGGCCCCACGGGATGACTGATAAACAGAGAAGAGATAAAGGAAATTGTTCTAAGACAAAATAAAATACAGGACATAGCCCCATCATAGTAAAAAATATATAGAAATTTTTGTTGTTGTTGTTAGGTGCCATGTAGTCAGGTATGACTCATAGCGACCCAATAAACAACAGATCAGAACCCTGGCCCATCCTGTGCCATTCTCATGATCTCTGACACAATTGTAGACATTGCTACAGTCACAGTGTTAAC
The DNA here is from genome assembly GCF_000299155.1 of Elephantulus edwardii. Classification (NCBI taxonomy): domain Eukaryota; kingdom Metazoa; phylum Chordata; class Mammalia; order Macroscelidea; family Macroscelididae; genus Elephantulus; species Elephantulus edwardii. The sequence continues at coordinate 13,186,889 of NW_006399776.1, forward strand.
AATCCACTTGGTTGAGGGTCTTCGTCTCTTTCACTGTCCTTCCAATTTCCCAAATATGATGTCTATCTCAAAAAAATACCCTCTACTAGCAACATGCCTAATCTGAAAGGCATGCAGTTTGAATCCAGCTGCTTCATGGGAGAAAATAGGCAATCTTCTCCCATGTGATTAACTGTTTCTGATAACCCACCAGAGGGCCATGGGTTGGTTCCAACTTGTATACAAGTGAGATAAAGTTTTATCATTTTTGCCTCAAAGGAGCACTCTAGCTGCACCTTATCCAAGATGTATCTGTTTGCTCTTTTGGCAGCCCAGGGGGTATTCAATACTCTTCTCCAACACTACCACTGTTCAAAGACATCAATTCTTCTGTAATTCTTATTTGTTGTCAAACTCTCAGCAGCACAGCAGGTGATGAAAAAGACCATGCCTTTGTCCTCAAACTAACATCATTGTTTCTCAATGGAGAGGTCCCTGACTACAGACTTTCTCAGTGTAATATGTCTCTTAATCTGACTGCAGGTGCCAAGTGTATTGATCATGGATACAAGTAAGAATAAGTCATTGACAGTGTCAATATATTTTCCTTTTAACATGCTACCTATAGGCCCAGTGGTGAGAATTTTTGTATTCTTGATATGTAATCCAAACTGAAGCCTGCAGATTTTGATCTTCTACAGTAAGCGCGTTAAGACCTCGTAACTTTTAGTAAGCAAGGTTGTGCCATCTAAAAAATGAAGGTTATTGATGAATCTTTCGCTAATCCTGATGCCACATTCTTCTGCATAGAGTTCATCTTGCTAAATTGTTTTCTCAATATACAAATTGAGGCAGATTCTCAGAAGGTTAGGGACTGTAGCCTTCAATATGGATTGAGGCTCAACATCAAGAAAACAAAGATTCTCACCACTGGGCCAATTGGCAGCATCATGATAGATGGTGAAGAGATTGAGATTGTTAGCAGCTTTAGTTTGCTTGGCTCCACAATCAACACTCTTGGTACTAGCAGCCAGGAAATTAAAAGATGAATTATACAGGGAAAGTCTGCTGTTAGATACCTCTTCAAAATACTGAAGAACAACAATATAAGTCTAGAGACTAAGGTGCAGCTGATCCAGGCCACAGTCTTTGCAATTATTTGCTGTGTGTCAGAAAGCTGGACAGTGACTAGGGATGATAGAAGGAGAATTGATGACTTTGATCTGTGGTGTTGGAGAAGAGTACTGAATATCCCATGGACTGCCAAAAGAACAAACATACATATCTTGGAGAAGATATAGCGCTATTCCTTGGTAGCTGTCCTCCAAATTTTCTGGCATAAACTTGTGAGCACATTCAAGGCTGCCTCTGTTAGTTGAAACATGTCAATATTAGGCTACTTAACAATTCATCAGTAAAAACTAAACCCTAGATAAGTCACTCACTCAATATCTTCCTTATTCTTCCAATTTGTTAGCTAGAACAAGCCCATTGTAGCAATCCTTTGATCTCGTAGGGAAGTGCAATGCTTTATTACAAGACCTACTTAATTTCTATCAGTCCCCTTAAGCATCCCTGTTCCTTCATCAATAGCCCATATTTGACTGCCCTTCTTTCTAATCATACTTTCACAAATATATTTCTCTCTCCTGGACATTCACTTTGCAAAACCACAAATTTAAATGACAAATGGTAGGCAGAATATTAAAAACAGTAATAAAATTTTTTTAGTCTTATAATCTTAAGAAACTCCATCTCACATACTTTGGAAATGTGACCAGGAGAGACCAGTTTCTGGAAAAGGATATCATGCTTGGATGGGTGGAGTGACAGCACAGGAGAGGAAGACCTGGGATAAGGTAGACTGACAAGTAACCGCGGTAATGGAGGTGGATTTGTCAGAGACAGTGAAACTATCTCAAGACAGGGCAAGTTTTAGAGTTATGGTACATAATGTTGCTAAGAGTTGAGGATAACTTGATGGCATATACTAACAACAGGTAACAATTTATAGTAGTATTTTTAGAATATACCCTTGTTTTGTGCTGTTAGGGACCTCTCCAAAGTATTTAAGAGCAATGGTGTCACTTTGGAGACTAAGGTGTGTCTGATACAGGACATAGTCTTTGCAATCACTTGTTATGCGTCAGAGTTGCACAATGACTAGGGAGGATAGAAGGAAAATTGATGCCTTTGAGCTGTGGTGCTGGAGAAGAGTATTGAGTTTACCATGGGCTGCTAAGAAAACAAAGAGATTCATCCTGGAGAGGGTTAGACCAGACTGCTCCTTGGAGACAAGGATTCTGAGGCTTCGTCTGACATACTTTGGACATGTCATAGGGAGGAACTGGTCCTTGGAGAGGAACATCATGCTTGGGAGGCTGGAGGGACAGCACAGGAGGGGAAGACCCTCTATGAGGTGGATTGATTCAGTGACTGGGTTAAGTAGGATGGGTGTGTCGGAGACAGTGCAATTGGCACAGGATAGAGCAGGGTTTAGGACTGTTGTGCATAAGATCACTATGAGTTGCAAGCGACTGGACAGCACATAACAACCACCACCACCACCAATGTTTTGTATCTTGCTTCAACCTAATAATTAATAATGCCTACTTATTTTTTACAAAATTCCTCATTTTGAACAATGCTTTATATAGTTATCCAATAGACAACAACATGATAGATGAAGAAAAGAATGAAACTGTCAACAAGTTCATCTTATTTGGAACCTCAATCAATACCCTTGGTACCAGCAGTCAGGAAGGATATCAGCATATGTATTGCACTGGGAAAGTATGCAGTCAGAATCTTTTCTAAATTATTGAGGAGCAATGATGTAAGTTTGAGGACAAAGGTATGTCAGAGTCTGGCCATGTTCTTTCCAAACTCTTGTTATATATCTGAGAGCTGGACAGTGAGTAAGGTTTACAGAAGAAGAATTGATGGTTTTGAGTTGCGGTGCTGAAGAAGAGAACTGCATGCACAAAGAACAAACATACGCCTTAGAGAAAGTGAAGCCAGAGTGCTTCTTTGAGGAAAAGGTGATAAACATCTCATACTCTTTGGTTATGGTGCTAGGAGCTGACCATCACACTTAGAAAGGTGGAAAAGTCAAAGAAAGAGAGGAAGACCTTCAACCAGATGGATTGACACAGTGACTAACTATAGCAATGGGCTTGAGTATGTCAGAGATTGTGGGGATGCCATAAGATAGGACAGGGTTTGGATCTGTTGTTCATATAGTCACTATGAGCTATACTTGAGTCTACAGCACCTAATAACAATTCATAAGATAAATGACAAAATTATTGGGTAACCTACTCCAAACTCATTCCATATCATTAGATGCTGTTGTTGTTAGATGCCGTTAAGTCAGAACCAATTTATAGCTGACCCTACAGCAGGTTTTCAGAGGTCATAACTTGAAGTAGAAGACATAACCAATCTTTCATCCACATCTTAGCTGATGGATCCAAATCATCTCCCTTTGGGGTGGCAACACAACTCCTTACTCGGAAGACCAAACTAGTAACAACTTTAAAGTATCAACTATTTTCTGCTTTATGGACCTTGCTATACTGATTTTTCTAAGGGGAATATATCCTATCTGAAACCATTGCTTGGCCAATCGTTATACTAATTTCAAAACTTGATTTGAGGCTACCTTATAAAATAGGCAGTTCTCAGTTCTACAGTCTAATAATTTCCTCCAGAACATTTACTTTTTGTATTTCCCCCCTTTCATTCATAATTCAGTTATGAGTTAATTTGTAATTACACTTGTTATTATATTCCTTCCCCATTATATAGTAAACTTCATGAGGGCAAGTGAAGTATTTCAATTAGTAATGTCCATTGTGTTTCTGATGCTGTGCTGGATAACATTATGAACCTCTCTGACATTGTTGAAAAAAAATAAGAAAAAAAGAAAAAGAAATATAAGCCAAAGCACTTTACCACAACAATTTTCAAAATTCAAATTAGCCCAAGCCTTTCATAAGTCCAATATTCGATAGTAAGGTGAAGATGTTGAAGTGTATGCCAATATAGGAGAGGCACACAATCTTTTCTAAGAGTTAATGACAACCAGAAAATCCATCCAAACACAATAGGAAAGGAGGCAAATTTCACAGAAGCAATATCTAAAAATGTCTCATTTAGAAAATAGCTTTATTAACTTTGAAAAATTAGAAGATAAATAGAAGCATAAAATACTGAACAACAACAAAAAATCGGCTTCAATGAAAAAAAAAGTGTTTGTATGAAAATGTATCACTCATTTGCTTTTGAATTAGGACTGACTCACAGCTGACCCTCCAGTAGGTTTCTAGTAGCTGCGGACCACATGAGAGACGATTGCCTTTCCTTTTCCCTTCGAGTAGCTGGTAGCCTTGAGCTCCTCAAGGAGGACAACTTCCTACCAACTACGCTAATATATAGTATGTCAGATCTCTGATTATAGATCATAAATTTATTAAATGTAAGTTAATGGACTAAATTACCCATAAAGAGCTAGGGTATGAAATAGTTTTGTTCTGTTGTCTTACAGCGAAGAAGACTGAAGTCCATGGAATGGAGTGAGATAAATAAGATAGCCAATTCTCCACTAGTGAAAGATCTCCTGTTTCTGCACAGTGAGATGGGTCAAAGGAAAAACATTTCTTTCTCTAGCACTAATATAAAACCCAATTTACATATACTACTTAAAAATTAAATTTAGTGCACAAGGTCTATAAGGGAAGATTTGGTGGTGTGGTCCATAGAGAGTTGTTCTGTTAACCCAAAAGCCAGTGGTTTGGATTCACTGGTTGCTTTGCGGGAGAAACATGAGAAATCTCTTCTTATTCAGTTTATATCCTTGGAAACTTGCAAGACGGTCAGTATGAGTCACTTCTACCTAAACAGTTTTGAGTTTTGAAAGTAAGTCTATAAGGAATTACTCTTCAGATAATTTTTAACACTAAGAAATATTTTCTGAACCCTATGGATCTTAAATCAGGGAGAGAATAAGATGCTTCAAAAGTAAAATATTTGGGCTTTAGAGCCCAGCTGCAAAGGTGATATGTTAAATTTTATTTCAATACATTAATTTTTAATGAAATGAAATGTCAACTGTTGTCATAAAGTGAACAGATTCCTTTGTTTGCTTTAATTAAAATGTATTCTCAGTTTAGGTTTTTCTCCTTTGATGAATTTTATTTTTCACTTCACAAAGAGAATGTCTCTATAAGTGATTCTGACAGTTCTAATTCTGACAGTGCACTCACAAATCCATTACTAAATTTTGAGCCTTTTAAAAATGACACACATTTTAACTGTGTGGCACTTGCTTTAAAGAGTTTGGTTCTAACATCCTCACATTCATTCAACATGAATACCTTATTTCCAAGTGAAAATCACTTCTCTTTCTTCTAGATAAAAGAAATAAACAAAAAATTGTGTATACATCTTACTACCCCAAGGAAAATTCTTCTCATAAAGAGCACCTTCTGTAAAGGATTCCAAATGCTGCTACAGGACAGTAGGAAAGACTTGATTGGCATTGTTAGAACAATGGACTGTGTAGTATTGCTCTTCACAAGAAGCCAAACATTTTCCATGCTGACCTTTCTCATCAGAAATTTCTACCTGGCTTCTTTTGTCCATGTCCAAAATTGAGAGCTCATATATCTTATACAAAATATAATTTATCTAACTCTGGAATATGAACAGAGCACTAATGATGCAATAGTATATACAATAGGTGTGTACAATGGTACAGCAGTGTGTTGCCTGGTAGCCAAAAAGCTGAGAGACTCTGGCAATTCAAAATCACCAGTGGCCTCATAAGAAAAAGATCGGTAATTTCCTCTTACATGATTTACAACCTCAGATATCTGAAGGTGGAATGCTGTGCCAACTCACAGCATTGAACCACTCTTGAACTGTCAATTTGGCTTGACAATTTTTGTGAAAAAATGTGTTTAAAAAAATGAAAATTATTTAATGTATATTTTTGGCATGTTGCAAGACGGGACCTGTCCTTGGAGAGGAACATTATGCTTGGGAGGGTGGAGGGAGAGCACAAGAGAGGAAGATCCTCAATGAGATGGATTGACTCAGTGACTGGTGTAATGGGGGTGGGTGTGTCAGAGACAATAAGGCTGGCTCAGAATAGAGCAGAGTTCAGAGCTGTTGTACATAGAGTCATCGTGAGTTGCAGGAAACTTGACAGTACATAGCAACAACAACAGATCATTATTAATGAATGCAGACATATTTCAAGCCTATTGTAAAAATAATAATTCAATATAATAAAAAGAAGTGTTTCTTACTATAATGACTCAGAGGAGTAAAGAGATAAGATGTAGATATAATGTATGAATCAAGGGTA
>NW_006399776.1:13193416-13204349 GCF_000299155.1 Elephantulus edwardii
TGTTTCTTACTATAATGACTCAGAGGAGTAAAGAGATAAGATGTAGATATAATGTATGAATCAAGGGTAACCAAATAGATGATATTTTTCCAAACTAAAAAAAAAAAATACCATGCAGAATATGGCCCACATAGAAATGCAAGATCATATTTAACAGTATGTGATAGATAGATAGATACAGAGATATAGAGATAGATACTATATAGATATATATATAATACTTAGCTTCATGATGGCTTAAGAAGCCCTGTGCAAAATTTCAGTACAATGTCCTTACTTCAGAAATGGTACTTTCAGCTTAGAAATTTTAATTACTTCTATGAAAGTTCAGAGCTTGACTTCTTTTCTTGGGCATTTTTAATTCTTTTATTTCAAGTGGGGATAAGTATCTAATGATGCCCTGGAAACCATTAACTTAAAAGGAAACTGCTAAGCAAATTTTCTATTCTTTTGATCAAAAGTGAACCCTAGGTCTTGTCCTCCAAAAGTGGAACTGGACAGAGCTAGCTTAAAGGAAAGACAAGAGTGTGAAGGAGAGGAGTTGGGAGGAATTCATTTGTAATGTTTTTTTTATCTGAAAGAATCTATTTCAAGTGATCACTGGTGGAAATTGCTGATAGTCAATCTCATATTTTCACTCAGAGTTTGACATCAATGTTGTCAATACGACATAATCATCTCTGTCAAAAGCATCATTCATTTCCAAATTGTGGAGTTATTTACAGTCCTGTCTTCACTCAGTGTAACACTACAGCTCAACACTCAGTAGTCCTTTCTCTGTTTTAAGTAAACATTTGGTCAGACTTTTAAAGAAGCTCTATTTTAGGTTAGGCTAGCAACCTGAAAATGAACTCACAGAGAAAACTTCTTCTCTTGTCCAAATACCATTTGGACAAATGAATAAAGTTGTTTTTTTTAATTTTTATATAAAAACTGGCATTTCAAAATGAGCTCTGATTGGTAAAAAGACATGGTGCTGAAAAGTGACATTTATAATGACAGCAATATGGACCCCCAATAAAAAAGATGGAGTTGTGTTTTGTTCTAATTATATTTGCTTTTAATTTGTATACTGTTGTGGCTTGGTTTTTTTGTTGTTTTTTTTTTTTTTTAAAAACACCACACTGTTAAATCAAGTTATGATATAGATCTCATGATGTTTATGGAAGAGTGGTTAAGGATACTTGATCACAGTTGCATAGAAAATAATATGATGAAAAGACTCGGACTCATGTTTTTAAATATTCAAATGAGTCAGTATTTACTGTCAGCTTCTGTGCCTTCAGCCTGGCAGTGGAAACTTTAGCACATGTGAAAGAATTATGGTAATATAAAGGAAACAATGGCTAATAGAAATCATGCAGAGGTTTGAAAATAAATTTAATTTATATGTCTCTTCCTTCTACTCTTCCAGGAAACAGATGTGGGTATATCCAGAACTCTGACTACCTCAGAGACAACCACTTTTATGGCTTTTTGCCAGCAGTCAACACTATCCACTCAAAAAGAGTGCATGGATGGATTTAGAAAATTGGAAACATATTTAAAGATTTTGGTAGAGAAATAAATGTTGGAGCCTAAGACCTTTCGTTAGGTGGCATTGCAAAAATGTCTTAAACATACCATGGATTGCCAAGAGAACAAGTAGGTCTATCTTGGAGAGGGTGAAACTAAGTTTCTCTTTGGAGGCTAGGATTTTGAAGCTCTATCTCATATACCAAAGGCATATGGTCAAGAGGGACCAGTCTTTGGAGAAGGACATTGTGCTTCCATTGACAGCATGGGAAATGAAGACCCCAGAAGAGATGGGTTGACACAGTAACTGGGTTAATGAGGGTAGGGGTGTCAGTCAGTGAGACTGGCTCAGGTTAGGGTAGGCTTCAGAGCTTTTGTACATAGTATCACTATGAGTCTCAAGTGACTTGATTACACATAAGAAAAATAATTTGTAGAATTCAGAAGAAGAGTCACTATAAGGGGTATCAGTTCTGACATAAAATGGGTCTTTAAAAAAGGATATTGGTTGAACACAAAGAATATCAGGAATATGTTTACCTGTATGATACTGACTATGCAAAGACAGTGGCTGCATGGATAATAAAAAATTATTGATAACCTTGGAAAGAAATGAGAATTTTGAAACACTTAATTACGCTCATATAGAACCTGTATTTTGACCTATAAGCAATTGAACAGAACAAAGGGTTACTTCATGTTCTAAAATCAGAAATCGTATGTGTCAGTGTTGTATCTTTATTATCTATTCAAGTTATATTCCAAGTAAACGGCCTAAAAAGCTAGACTCTTGGAAGAAGAAAATGAAATCAGGATCGGCAGAAAACTCATCAATAAACTGCAACATGTAGATCCATTTGGCTTGCAGAAAATTATGAAGAATTGAAAATTTGCTAGCGGAGATCAAAGATTATGTAAACTTCAATAAGAATTATATCTCAACAAAAAGAAGTAAAAGGCATCACAGCTGAGTGCTCATGATAAGTAACATCAAGATAAATGGAGAAAACACAGAAGTTGTCAATGATTTCATATTAATTGTATCCAATATCAACTCTCGTGTAAACCATAGTCAAGATATCAAACAACATGTTGTATCAGGTAAATCTTCTACTCTTTAACGTGCTCAAGAGCCAAAGTGCTATGATAAAGATACTATTGGTCTACACGTTGCTATCTTCATTGACCTTATACATTTTTTGAGGGAAGTTTTAAAATTTTTTTTAATTTATTATGTGTGTGTGTGTGCGCGCGCGCGCGCACACACGCGTACCATCAAATTGGATCTGGACCTCATACATGTTAAAGTTGGATGATGACAAGGGACACTGAAGCTAAATTTATGACTTTGATTTGTGGTATTAAAAACATTATCAAAAAGTAATCTATGACCAGCCTTCAAAAGTATATTTGTCTTGAGAGAAATGCAACCAGAATGTTCCTGAAAAGCAAGGATGCTAAGACTTCATCTCATCTACTTTGGACATGTTATCAGTAGGATCAGTTCCTGGAAAAGATATCATGTTTGGCAGAGTAGAAGGGTTAGGAAAAAAACTAAGACCTTCAAAAAAAGGATTGATACAGTGACTACAACAATGGGCTTAGGCACAGGAGAGATATATAAAAAACAGAAATGAAAAAAAAATCGTGTATCTCTTTTCTGTGACCTGTAAAAATTGGCATTGTTGTTGTTATCAGAGGCCATTGAGTCAAGTATAACTGGTAGCAACCCTATGAACAATAGACCTGAACCCTGACCTATTCAGTGCCATCCACATCGTCTCTGACACACTTGAGTCTATTGCTGGAATCACTCTGTCAATTCATCTTGTTGAGTATCTTCCTGTTTTCTTTCTAAGTATATTTTCCCTTTCAAAGGACTAATCTCTTTGAAAGATACATAAGGTATGAGGGGTGAAACTTTACCATCTATGCCTCCAAGGAGCACTCTGACTGCACTTTCTCTAAGACAAATCTGTTTGTTCTTTTGTCCATGGGATATTCTGTACTCTGCAACACCACAACTGAAAGGCATCGATTCTTCTATCATCCTTGTTCACTGTACAGCTCTCAGACGCACAGCAAGTGATTGAAAAGACCATATACTGAATCAGGTACACCTTAGTCTTCAAACTGACATCATCACTCTTCAGGTCTCTGACAGTGGACTTGCCAAATACATACATCTCCTGATATCCTGACTGCTAGTATCAAGGGTGTTGATGATTGACAACTTTGAACGTTTCTTTATATATCAAGATGTTGCTTATTGTCCTCGTAGTGAGGACCTTTGTTGCCTTGATGTTGAGATGTAATCTTTACGGAAAGCTCTAGTCTAGTCTTCTGAAACAATCCTTTCAAATTCTCTTCACTTTCAGCAAGCAAAGTTGTAAGACTTGTGTAACACAAGTTGTAGATAAGTCTTCCTCCAATTGAAATGATACATTCCTCTCCATAGAGGAATTCCAATTTCACAAATATTCACTCAGCATACAGATTAAATAGATATGGAGCCAGGACACAAACCTGATGCACACTTTTCTTGATTTTAAACCCTTGCCCCTTTGGGACCACAGCTTCTTAGTCTATGCATATAGATTTCATGTGAGTATAGGTAAGCCTTCTAAGATTAGCACTCTTCTCCATATGTTAGTTTGTTGTCCATACAGTGGAATTTTTTTGTATATCAAAAAAACACAAATAGACATTCTTTTGATATTCTTTGCTTTCATCTAGGCATGAGCAATGATACCCCTGGTGCCGTGGCCTCTTCTAAACCTCATTTGAACTTCTAGTAATTCAATCTAAATATATTGGTCTAGCCATTTTTGGATGATCTTCAGCAATATATTACTTGCACGTGATATTAGTGATAATTGTTTTATATTTTTCACATTTTCTTTGGAATGGGAACAAATACAGATCTCTTTCCAGTCAGTTGGCCAGGCATGTATCCTCTGAATTTTCTGGCTTACACTGTATAAGCATGTCTAGGATTGAATCTGTTATTTGAAACATGTCAATTACTGGTACCTCATTTTTACCAATGCACTCAATGAAGCTTGAACGTCTTCCTTATTACCATGGCTCTTGTTTATATTGTAATTCTTAAATGTTTCAGAGTTTACGAATTCTATTTGGTATAGTGACTCTGTGAGTTCCTTAATTTTCTTTTGATGCTTTCTGGATCATCAAGATTTTGCCAAAAACATCAACTCAGTATTTCAACTTAAGGTTTGACTTTTTAAATTTTTCAACTTGAGAAATGTTCAGTAAGTTCTTCCTTTATATTCTCTGATTCCAGTTCTTTGAACACTTCATAATAATATTTTACTTTGTTTTCTTGAGCTGCCCTTTGAAATCTTCTATTCAACTCTTTTACTTTATTATCTCTTCCCTTTGTTTTGGCTTCTTGATGCTGTAATATCTGTTCTAACGTCCATTTTGGCTTTTTTTTTTCTCTTCAGCCTTTGTAATGACCTTTTGTTGTCTTCATAGATGGTATCCTTAATGTCATTCCACAGCTCCTCTGGTCTTTGATCTTTGGTGCTCAATGCCTCAAACTTGTCCTTGTGATGATTTTTAAATTCAGGTGGGATAGACTCAAAGTTGTATTTTTGTTCTCACAGAACTTGTTTTAATTTTTTGTTTGTTTGTTTGTTTTTATGCCCAATACCTATGTGATGTTCTACTCTACCAGCTTCTCATTGGGAGAAAAAGGGGCAATTTCTTCCTATAAAAATGTATGCCCTTGGAATCCAATGAAGAGCACTTTGTATAGGAAATGACTCCATGGTAATTGAGTTGATATCAGTAGTTAAGGTTTCTAGGAATGCAAACTATGATTCCTGTTTAAATATTGTTCTGTGATTTCCTCCAGTTCATCCTTTAATGTCTTGTGATATTGGTTGGGGCTAATGTGCAGTTAGTGTTTTTGTTAGGTGCTGTCAAGTTGAGTATAACTCATAGCGACCCCATGATTACTCTTATCCCATGCTATCCTCACAATCTCTGACACACTTGACCCCATTATTATGGTCACCATGCCATCTCAGCTGATTGAGGGTCTTCCTCCTTTTTTCTGTCTCTTTACCTTTCTGGGCATGATATCCTAGCAATGTAGCCAAAATTCATGAGAGGAATTTCATCATCTTTGCCTTCAAGAAGCACTATAGCTACACCTTTTCCTAAACATATGTGTTCATTCTTTTGTCAGTCTATGGGATATTCAATACTCTTCTCCAACACCATACAATGAAACTCATATATTGCAGTGTTCATTAGTTGTTAGAGTGAGCAAGTATTTTACCATTATTGCTACTGTCTTCATGTATGTGTTTATGTTTAATATCTCTGATTTACCTTCTTATGTTTTCTTATCTTTATTGGTATAAAAAAGTCCAGTTTGCAAATATTAGTTGTTAAATTGTAACCTCTTCATTCTGCTTATTGACTATAATTTGGAAACAGCAAACATATAACTTGATTTATTAGTCCCTTCAATTTTTAGGACCTGAGGCTATTTCTAAGTGATTAATGATGTGTGAGCTTGTTGCAATATGTAAAATATGTAAGGATCAGCCTGAACCTTAACTATCAGCATAATAAACTCTCCTAAGTTCAGTTTTGTTATTTGTTTAGTTTCTAGATGTCAAAAGTGAAATAAATGAATCACTATTGCTTTTTAAATTTAAAAACAAGACCTAAATAATTTATAAAAAATTCAATAATTCAATTTACTGTATATACATTGATATAGATAGAAATATTATCTATCTATCTATCTATCTATCTATCTATCTATCTATCATCTTGCATACCATAGAGTCAAAACCTACACATAGCTAACCATGTGTTTTCAGAAGCAGTTAAGTACACTGGAGGAGATTGCCCATTCTCCCTCAGAGCAGCTGCTGGTCTTGAACTCTGTGCCTTTATGATTACAGTGCAACTTCTTGCCACTAGGCGATTCTCTCTCTCAAATATAAGAAATATATATCTTCTAAGATGTGTTAGTAACTAATAAATAAACATTCACACATGCCTCAAAAACAAAACTTTTTGCTAGCAGATTGAGTCTGGTTCACAGTGAAACCACATTTTATGGAGTAGATTTGCTCCATAAGGTTTTCCATGACTGTACTCTTTACAGAAACCTATTTCAAGGCTTCTCCTCTGAGTTAACTGGTGAATGGGTTCCAGCTAGCAGCCTCTGGTTAATTTAGTTATGTAAATTTCCTAAGTCAAGTTTTCATCGCCACCCCCCACCCCACCCTTGGACACATACAAATATCTAATTCCAAGGGAGAAAATGAAAGAGTTGAGCTCTGGTGGTGTTGCTTATATTGAATTGCACTGCCAGCCCACAAACTGAACATCTCTGATGGTTCAGATCCACCTTTGACTCCATGGGAAAAGGATGATTGGGCTCTTTCTAGTGTGACTTAGGATCTCAGAAAACTTATGGAGTATCCCTGTGAGTTGGAAATGACTCTATGGAATGAGGTTTGTTTTCCATTTATTATTTTTTAAATTTTTTTTATTTTATATTGGCTTGCATATAAAATTTGCATATATTGTATTTCATTTGCATACATTGTGTTTCACACATTCATTCATGTTGAGTTCTATTCAATCATTATCACCATTGATCTATACCATTACCCCGACTTTTCAGGTCTCTATTTTATCTTTCTTTCCACACCTTCTTCTATCCATCAAATTCTGTGACCTTGTGATTCCCTCCCTCCCCATCCTTAGTCCCATTTTTATTCTCCCTTCCTCATCTAGACTTTCGTAGACATCTTACAAGTTATCCTTCTGTTTTTACAATAATGGTCTTATGCAGTATTTATCCTTATAAGACTGAGTTAGTTTGCTCAGCATAATGTTCTCCAGCCTCTCCCATGTTATATAATATTTTTTGAATCATTGCTCCTGAGTGCTGCATAGTATTCCATCATGTAAAAGTACCACAGTTTCTCAATTTATTAATTTGTTAATGGACATTTGGGCTGTTTCCATTTCCTTGCTACTGTGAATACCATTGCTACGAACATCAACATACAAATCTCCATTTGTCTCAGTTCTATTTTTTGGGGGGGGGGCTTATATTCCTAGCATTGGAATAGCTGGCTCATGTGAAATTTCTACTTTCAGCTTTTTAAGGAAACATCAAACTGCCTTCTAGAGTGGTTGGGCCATTTCACAATTCCACCAACAGTGTATGAGAATTCCAATCTCTCCACATCTTCTCTAACATTTATTACCTGTTAGTCTAGTAAACTTTATCACTGCTACAGAGATAAGATTGTATCTTACTGTGATTTTTATTTTCATCTCTCTTATTGCCAGTGATTTTGAGTATTTTTTCATGTGTCTGTTGACCATCCAAATGTCATCCTCTGTGAGAAGTCTTTAAATGTCTTTTGCCCATTTTGTAATTGGGCTATCAGTCATTTTCTTGTGAAAGTCCTGTATTATTCTGTAAACTTTAGTAATGAGACCCTTGTCTGAAAGACATTGCCAAATATTTTTTTTTTGTTTGGGGCTTTTTCCCCCCAGTCGGTAGGTTTTCTTTTTACCCAACGTAGCCTAGCGGCAAGAAGCTGCACTGCAATCCCAAAGGCACTTGATTTGATTCTACCAGCTGCTCCACTAGAGAAGGATGGGCAGTCTCTTCCTGTACAATGAACTGCTTCTGAAAACCCACTTGAGGTTTAGCTATCGGTCAGTTCTGACTCAATAGCACCCAACAACAATTGGGGAAAGTTTTTGATGGCTATAGGGTGTCAATCATTAGAAGGTCCCATTTGTTGATATTATCCTTTCGTCATGTGTTTCTGGCTGTCTTTGGCTGATTGTTTATACTATAATCTAGGTCTTCTAAGTTTGGTCCCATTTAGTCTCTTATGATCTTTATAATTTGGCCTAACCTTTGGCCAACCTTGAGTTGATTTTTGTCCACACTGTGAGACTTGGATCCTGTTTCAGCTTCCTGCAGGTTAAAACCTGGTTCTGCCAGCACCATTCTTTGAAGAGGTTGCTGTTTCCCCTTCTGATATGCTTTGTTTCCTTTTTTTAATACCAGTTGACCATAGATGGTTGCTGTTGTTGTTAAGTGCCATTAAGTTGACTCTGACTCACAGCACCCTATGCAGTCCCTGGAGCTCTGACCCTACTCTATCCTGATCCAGTCTTGCCGCCTCTGACACACTTAACTTCATTACCCCAGTTACTGTTTCAATACTTCTTTTCAGGGGTCTTCTTCTCTTATGCAACTCCTCCACCTTTCCAAGCATTATGTCCTTCTCCAAGGATTGGTCCCCCCTGGAAACATGTCCAAATTATGAGAAAAGAAGCTTCAAAATCCTTTCTTCCAAGCAACAGATTGTTTTTACCCTTTCCAGGACAGACCTGTTTGTTTTCTTGGCAGCCCATGATATGTACAATACTCTTCTTCGGCACCATAACTAAAAAACCTCAATTCTTCCTCTGTCATCTTTAGTTATTTTCCAGCTCTCTGATACATAGCAAGTAATTGTGAAGACCAATTGTGCTTGGATCAGGCACACCTCATTCTCTAGACTGACAATGTTACTCTTCAGCACTCTGGAGAGGTCACTGACAGTACATTTTCCTATGCAATTAGTGTTTTGATTTTTTGACTACTGGTGCCAAAAGTGTTGATTGTGGAGCCAATCAAGATGAAATTATTAGAAATCTCAGTCCCTTCTCTATTTATCATGGTGCTGTCAATAGAGCCAGAGGTGAGAATCTTTGTTTCCTTGATATAAAATGAAGACTACAGTTCTTGACCTTCTGTAACAAATGCTTCAGGTTCTCATCTCAAGCAATGTCGTGTCATCTGCATAATGCAGGTTGTTGATGAGTCTTCCTCCCATCCTTATGCCACATTCCTCCTCATACAGCCCAGTCTCCTGAATGATCTGTTGCACTCATAGATTGAAAAGCTAAAAAAAAAAAAAAAAAAAAAAAAAAAGCTATGGAGACAGGACACATCCCTAACACACCTATTTCTTGATTTTGTACCATTCAGTTTTTTCTTGTTCTGTTGTGATTATTACTTCTAAGTCCAAGTATGAGTTTTACATGAGCACAATCATGTGTTCTAGAATTCATAATCTTCTCAAGCCTAGCCACTATTTGTTGTGATTTACATAGTCAATGAAACACAGATTTTTCTGATACTCTTTGCTTTCAGCCAAGATCCATCTGACATTGGCAATTATGTCTCTAGTGCCACAACTTCTTCTAAACCCAGCTTGTATTTCTGGTGATTCTCTGTCTATATATTGTTCCAGTCATTTTTAGATAATCTTCAGTAGAATTTTATTTGCATGTATTATTAATGATATTGTATGATAATTTCCACACTCTCTCAGATCTCTTCCAGGCAGTTGGTCAGGTGATTGTCCGCCAGATTTCTTGGAACAATTTTGTGAGCCCACCCAGGACTGCATCTGCCTTGAAATATATCAATTGGTATTCCATCAATTTCTTGGGCCTTATTTTCTGCCAATTTATTCATAGCAGGTTGACCTTGCTCCTTCATCACCAATGCATATTCAATGTAAGATGGTTCTTGAAATTCTTCTGTGTCAGCCAATTCTTCTTTGAAGAGTTCATTCTGTGTATTCCTTCCATCTTCTTTTTTGATGCTTTCTGAATCATTCAACATTATTACCACAGCATTGTTAAGACTTGCAACTAGAAGCTTGAATTTGTTCTTCGTTTCCTTCAGCTTAAGAATTGCTGTTCGACGTTGTCTCTTCTAATTTTCCAACTCCAGCTATTTGACCATTTCATTATAATATTCTGTCTTGTCTTCCAAAGCTGCCCTTTGAAATCGTCTATTCAGCCCCTTAACTTACTGTTTTCTTCATTTTGTTTTGGCTTCTCAGTGCTCTAGGGCACCATTCAGTCTCTTTGGATATCCATTTGGTATTTCCTTCCTCCTCTTTCTTTGTAATGACCTTTTTCATTCTTCATGGGTAATATTCTTTATATCCTCCCACAGTTCATATAGCCTTCACTCATTAGTGTTCAAGCCTCAAAGCTGTTCCTGAGATTTTTTTTTTAAATTTAGGTGTGATAGTCCCAAGGTCAAATTTGTATTATTGTGAATCTGATGCAGTTTTATTTAGCTTCAGTTTAAATTTGCATGTGTAGTTGATGATCTGTTCTACAGTTAGCACCAGACCTAGTTTTTTCACAGCTAATGTTGAACTTCTCCAGTGATTTTTTTTCAACAGATGTAGTCAATCTGATTCCTCTACAGACCACTGGGTGAAGTACATAAGTATAATTATGTTTTATGTTTCTTACAAAAAGTATTCACAATAAATAAATCATTGACTATAAAAAATACTTTCGGCTGAAAATCGCCTGTGACTTC
>NW_006399776.1:13204850-13242582 GCF_000299155.1 Elephantulus edwardii
AGCAAGAAGGCAAGCAGCTGTAACCCAAGACCACCAGTAAGGTGATAAAGTGTCCTCCCTTCCCCCCTTTATATCTACGCCCCTGTTCAGCATGAAGAAGCCAGAGAGTCGGCATCCATTTCCCAAATCAATATGAAAGTTGGTTTAATTACTATTGGAAAATGCTTGTCATTCCTCTGTAGCATCTGGTCCCCACTGGACCCTCATCATTTCCTTCACCTGCTCCTCCCACTGACCAAAATGTGCAGCTCTGCTACTGCATCCTGACCCATCCTCACCCTTCTGCCCCCAACCCTCACCTCCTTGTACCCCCAATATGTTTTTCCCAATAAAACAATATTTAAAAAAATACTTTCATTTTATCTCCTGCCTCATTTCTGCCACCTAGTCCATGATTTCCCACTACTTATTCTTTTTAATCTGTTTCCAAACTTTGCATTCCAATCATCCATTATTATTAGTGCATCTGACTGCATATTTGATTTCTTTCAGACTGGAAAACTTGGTAGAAATCATCTATTTCAACCTCTTTGGCTCTTGTTTATGGTGCATATATTTGAATGATGGTAATATCAATAGGTGTTCCTTGTAGTTGTATGAGTATTACACTGTCACTTATAACACTGTATTTCAAGATGAATTTGGGAACAGATTTTTTAACTATGAATGTGACCAGACTTTTTCTCACCTTTTCATTTCTGGCATAGTAGATCATAGGATGATCTGACTCAAAATGTCCCATGCCAATCAATCTCAATTTTTTTTTATTATTATTGGTTTACTTACAAAGTTTTTATACATTGTGTTTTATACTATTTCTCATTCATATTGTGTCTCATACTATCAATCTCATGCAATATATTTTATAAAATTAATCACCATTGGACCCTACCCTACATTCTCCTCATTTTTTCCAATGCCTAGTATGTTAATATTAATGCATTCTATTTCTTTATTAACACTGCCCAATTATCCTACATTGATGCTTCTCATGTTCCACATTCCAGGCACTACTGTGTGCTTACAATAATTCTTTCTTCTTTGTGTTTGCCAAACATAAAGCTCAGCCTCAGGTGTCAAATCTGCTAGTCTAAACCTAAGTGTGTTTTATTGTGCATAGAGTTTCAAAGGTCTCTTATTTCAGGAAATGGATGGCAAATCCTTCTCCCTTGTTGTTTTTATGTGCCATTGAGTTTATTGAAATTCATAGCAACCCTATGTACACCAGCTCTGAACCCTGCTCTATCTTGACAAATTTCACTGTCTCTCACACACCTACTCCCATTAACCCAGTCACTGAATCAATCTATCTCTTCCTCTCCTGGGCTCCCTCCACCTTTCCAAACATGATATTCTTCTCTGAAGACGGGTCATTCCTGGAAACATGCCCTAAGTATGTCAGATGGAGCTTCAAAATCCTTAACTCCAAGGACCAGCCTGGTATCACCCTCTCCAGGACAGACTTGATTGTTCTTTTAGTAATTCATGGTATGTTCAATGCTTTTCTCCAGCACCACAGTTCAAAGGCATCAATTCTTTTTCTATCATCTTTAATCATTGTCCAGCTCTCATGCATAGCAAGTAATTATGAAGACCATGGCTTGGATAATGTGCACCTTAATCTCTAGATTGATATTGCTGATCTTCAGTACATTGGTGAGATCCTTGACAGTAGATTTCCCCAATGCAATTGATTTTTTGATTTTCCAACTACTGCTACCTAGAGTGTTGATTATAGAGCCAAGCACGCTGAAGTTGTTAACAGCCTCAATCTCTTTTTCTATCATGATGTTGCCAATTGGCCCCAGAGTGAGAATCTTTGTTTTCTTGATGTTGAGTTTCAATCCATATTGAAGTCCGCAGTCCTAGACCTTCTACAAAAAATGCATCAGATCCTACTCAGTTTTAGCAAGTGGTGTCATCTGCTTAATGCAGATTGTTGATAACAATTCCTTCAGCCTTGATGTCACATTCCTCCTCATAGAGTCCAGCCTCTCAGATGATCTGTTCTGCATATAGATTAAAATGGTATAGAGATTAGATCCATCCCTGGCATGCACCTTTCCTGATTTTGAACTATGCAGTGTTTCCTTGTTCTGTCCTCCTAGTCCAAATATAACTTCCACATAAGCAAAATCAGGTGTTTTGAAATTCCCACTTTTGTCAAGGTTAGACACAATTTGTTGGGTCCACACAGTCAAATAAATTCCTTTGCACAGTCAATAATACACAGATTTATTTACCTCTGGCACTCTCTCCTTTCACCTAAGATCTATTTAACATTGGCTATAATGTCCTTAATCTAATACCATGGCCTCTTCTAAACTCACCCTCTATACCTGGCAGTTCTCGCTGATGTATTGTTCCAGTTGTTTTGGGGTAATCTTCAGCAGAATCTTACTTGCATGTGATATTACTGATACTGTTCTATAATTTCCACACTTTATCAGGTCACCTTTTTACGGGGAAAAAGGCCAAGTAGGCATCTTCCAGATTTTTTTCACAACCTGGTGAGCACGTACAAAGTGAGGCAGCATTTGTTTGTTGAAATAATATCAACTGAAATCCCATAAATTCCTGGGGCTTTGTTTTTTTGCCAATTTCTTTAGAACAGCTTAAAATTCCTCCTTCATCACCATTGGCTCTTGATCCTATATTGTTTCATGAAATTCTTCTGTATCAGTCAATTCTTTTTGGTCTAGTGACTCTGTATACTCCTTCAATCTTCTTTTCGATGCTTCCTTTGTCATTTGACATTCTGCTTGCAGCATCCTTAGTTATTGCAAATTGAGGCTTGACTTTTTTTTCATTTCTTCAGATTAATAAATGGTGATCCAGTTTATTCCTTTTTTAGTTTACAACTTGAGCTCTTTGCCCATTTCATGATAATACTTTACTATGTCTTTCCATGCTGCCCTTTGAACTCTTTTGTTTAGTCTTTAACATCTTGATTTCTTTCCTTTGCTAGTCTGCCTTAATTTTGGAGTCTCAGCTTTAGAACAGTATCTGGCAGAAAGCATTTTATCCAGAAGAGCAAAATGAAAGACACATTCCCATTACAACTGTAAAGGATTCAGTGTTGCCCACCTCCCTTTGGTGGGTATAACTGGTTCCATCCCCTGCCCTGCTCCACTCCAACTCCCCATCCTCCATAGCCTCACCTGGCCAGCACTTCTCTAACACATTTCCCAAACACTCTCACCCACCAACACTCTATGTGATGGCTCAGATGTCCAGTCACTTCTGTGCAGCTGGTCTCTCCAGCTACTCATCAGCTCTCTCGTGCTGCCATAGGTAGATAAGCAAATTTTGGGGTTCTTGATTATGTTTCATTGATAATGTGTCTGTTTCATTGATAATGTGTCTGTCCTGTTTTGGTTGATACAGCTCTTTAGTAGATTTTGACATCAGAAAGCCGTGTGTCTCCCACTTCATTCTTGTTTTTCAGAAGTGTTTTGGTTATTTGGGGACTCTTCCCTTTCCAGCTAAACTTGCCAATTGTCTTTCTATCTCTTTCAAAAATAAAACTGATACCTGTTTGGGGAATTCATTAATATGTAGATTGGTTTTAGTAGGACTATGATTTCACCAAAGTCAATCTTCCAATCCATGATAAAGTAACATTTTTTTCCATTTAAGTCTCTTATTATCTTTCACGGTAGTGTTTTATAGTTTTCTTTGTAATAGCCTTTTGTTTTTCTCATTAGATTTACTCTCAAGTGTCTTAATTTGTTGTTGGCTATTGTTTCCTTAATTTCCTTTTCTGTGTCTTCATTTTTACTGTAGAATAATCCCACTGATTTTTGTATATTTATCTTGTATTCTGCTGCTCTACTAATTAGGTCTACTAGGTCTAACATTTTTTTTGTTTGTTGGGCTTTTCTGATTACACTGTCATGTTGTTTGCAAATAGTGAAAATCTTCCCACCTCTTTACCAATTTGGGTGACTTTTATTTCATTCCCTTGTCATATTGTTATAGAAAATGCTTCCAACACAGTATTGAATAAAAGCGGTAAAAGTGGACATACTTGACCGGTCCCTATTCACAAGTGGAATGCCTTCTGCCTTTTTCCATTGAGAATTATATTAGCTTTTGGGTTTGCATATGTATACTTTTGACTTTTCTTGAGGAAATTCCTTTCTATTCATATTTTGCTTATTGTTTTAATTAGTTAGAGGTAATTGATTTTGTCAAAGTCCTTTTCTGCATCAACTGGCAAGATCATGTGATTTTTGTTCTTTTCTTTGTTAATGTGTTGAGTTACATTGATTATTAATTTTTATTTTGAACCAGCCTTGCATATGTGTTATGAATTCCACTTGATCATGATGAATTCTTTTTTAGATGTACTGTTGAATTCTATTGGCCAGGATCTTGTTAAAGACTTTCATGTCTATATTCATGAAATATATTCATCTATAGTTTTCTTTTTTGGTAATATCTTTACCTGGTTTTGGTATTAGAAATATGCTTGCTTCATAGAATGACTCTGAGAGAGTTCCTTCTTTTTCCATTTTTTTAAAATAACTTAAGTAGACTTGGTGATACATCTCTTAATGTTTGGTATAATTCATCTGTGAAGTCATATGGGCCAGGACTTTTACAGGTTACAGTCTTTTTATAACCTGCTCAATTTATTTATATTTTTTTCCTGATGGATCTATTCAAGTGGTCTACATCAGTCCATGCCAACCTGTGTAGAGTGTAAGTTTCAAGGAATTGGTCCATTTCTTCTAGGTTTTCAATTTTATTGAAGAATACTTATCATAATATTCTGATAGTATTGATTTCATTTTGTCTGGTTTTGTTGTTATGACACTTCTATTATTTCTTATTCAACTCAATACGTCTTCTCTATCTTTTTAATTGTTTTTGTCAAGTTTGCCAATGGTTTGCCTATTTTATTGACCCTTTGAAAGAACTAGCTCATGATCTTAATGGTTTCAATTATTTTTCTCTTTTTTTGCTCTTTGATTTCAGCCCTTGTGTTCATAATTTCTTATGTGAAAGAAGTGGTGACTTAGGTCATTAGTTTTGCTTCTTTCTTTTTCTGTGTTTACCTACTGCTATGAACTGCTTTCTGATTACTGCCTTAGCTGTAGCCCAGAGATTTTTGGGTGTATATTAATTTTCATTTGCTTTGAGGAACTTTTTAATTTCCTTTTTTATTTCTTCTATAACCCCATCATACTCTAGCAAGATGTTATTTAACTTCCGCACTGGTGGTTTTGTAAGCTTTGCTTTGTGTCCTAATATGTGATCAGTTCTGTAGCGTGTACCATGTTCACCCAAGAAGAAAGTAAATTGGTTTTTGGCTGGATGCAGTAAGTACCCTGAATACATCCACAAGGTCAAGTGGGCTGATTAGATAGTTGAAATCTTCTGCATTCTTGTTAAGTTTTTTTTTTAGTTTATCTATCCTTTGATAAGAGTGGTGTGTTAATATCTCCTACCACTATTGTGGTGCTATTTCTTTCTCCAAGTCTGTTAATAATTTTTTAGTGCATTTTTTTAAGGTCTATAATTTGGTTTGTATATATTGACCAAGATTATGTCTTCTTGTCTTATTGTGTCTTTAATCATTATGTAGAGGTTTTCCTTATCTTTTATGATGGTTTTAATTCTGAAGTCTATTTTATTAGAGATTAGTATTGCCATTCCTGATTTCTTGTGGGTACCATTTTCTTGGTATATATTTTCCACCCTTTGATTTTCAGTCTATCGTTTTTCTCATTTCTTAGATGTTTGTCCTGTAAGCAACATATTGATGGGTTTTCTTTTTTTAATCTATTTTGCTACTCTTTTTATCTTAATTGATGCATTGAACCCATTTACATTAAGTGTAATTATTAGCAGGCCAGGTTTTATGTCTGTCATTTTGCTGTGTTTCTTTGTTGTTACTGGTTACTATGGTCTTTTCGCTTTCTTTTGGTATCTCTTTGTGAAGAACTGCCCTTAGAATTTCTCATAATGTTAGTCTTGTTTACACAAATTCCTTAAGTTCCTGTTTTCCTACAAAGGACCTAATTTCTCCTTCATATTTGATGGACAGCTTTTTACAGGATTCTCTACACCTGGCAATTTTGTTTTCTGCTGGCAATTATTTACTTTCAACTTTCTGTATATACTATCTCATTGTTTTCTTGCTCACATTAACTCTACTGAGAAATAAAAACTTAGTCTAATTGATTTTCCATTGTGGTGACCCTTTGTTTTTCTCATGCTGCTTTTAGTATTCTATCCTTATCTTTAATTTTAAAGAATTTGATTTTTATATGTTTTGACGTTTTTCTTTTGGAGTGTAGTCTGTTTGAGGTTCTTTGAACTTCTTAAATGAGAATTTCCTCATTTTTATTAATGCCTGGGAAGTTTTATTCTAGAACATTTCCACAATTATCTAATGTTTGCCCCTTGTGTTCTGGGATTCTGACCACACATATGTTGTTCCTTTTTATGTCACCCCACATCATTCAAATATGTTCTTCATTTCCCTATTATCTCCCCTCTGTTTTCGTTACTATATGTTCCCATTGAGGTTGCATTCTAGTTCACTGGCTCTCTGTTTCATCTCTTCTGTTCTGCTTTTTTTTCTTTTTTTGTTGGTGGGTTATTTTCTTTTTCTTTTCAGCATGTTAGAAACATCTGTCCTTTCAGTCTTGGTATTCTGGATTGCATTTTCTTGAATTTCTGTTATTTCAAGTTCTGTGTTGGCTATACCCTCTCTGCCTTGTAATTGTTTTTAAGTTCTTTTAAATCTGTACCTGCAGTTTCAATTCTTTCTTTCACATTTTGTAATTTCTTCTGTACTTATTCATGGTCCTCTGTGTTGGCTCCCCATCTATGAAATATTAACTGTATTTATAGTTTCCATTCTTTCTTACACCATTCCCACCTTCTTCCATAGCTGTTTATACAACTACACTTCAATATATTTCTTTGGTTTCCTGTCTCTCATGTACTCACTTTATTTATAACTTTCATTCTTTCATCATTTCCACATTTTTCTTAACTATTCATATGACTCTGTGTCAATATATTTCTTCTGTCTCTCCATCTCTGGGGTATTCATTGGGTTTGAAATATTCTCTGGTTGGGTAAGGTTTTTTTCTTGTTTGTGTGTGTTTTTTAGAAGGCTTAGTTTGGGGATTTTTGTCTGCTTTTGTTTTGTATTTTTACAATGTTTGAAGCTGCCTGATGCTTTCTTCATATCATTTTAATTTGTTAATATGTTAGACCATTTCTTTATGGGCTTCTGTGATTTCAAATGCTTCAAGATACTGCCTATTTCTTATGCTGTGATCAGTATCCCTTGAGTTTAGGGGCCTAGTTTGATGGTGGGGTGAGGCTGAGTCCCCCCAGCTCCCATGCCTCTTCCTCACTCCACTGAACTTCTCACTCACATGGTGTTTAGCCTCCCAGCCTTGCTCAAGGACTGCAGGCTCAGGGTGGAGGGACAGCACAGGAGAGCAGGAGAGGGAGACCCTCAATGAAATGGATTGATTCAGTAACTGGGGTTGGGGGAAGGTGTGTCAGAGGTAGTGAGATTGGCACAGGATAGGGCAGAGTTGTACATAGGGTCACTATGAGTCAGGCAACTAGATGAAACATAACAACAACAACAACAACAACAACAACAGACCATTTCTATTGTGTCTGCATAGGTTGTTGGCAGTTCTTTATCTTTGTGATCTTATTTATTATTTGTAGTCTTAAAGTGTCAATCCAATATATTGTCATTTCAATACAATTGGTAAAAATGTTCGTTAATGTATTAATGAAAAATATTTACACTAACTTGGTGCTGTTAAGTTGATTCTAACTATGGCAAAATACAACTGCTACATATAATTTTCTTAGTTGGAATTTTCTTAGACCAATAATTGGAACATACTTTATTATAGTTGGAATATTTTGTTTCTGCTGACAGAAATAAAAGCAGAAATTGAATAAATGCCATTGTTCTTTCAAAATCCTAAAAAAAAAAATTCTATTAATGGAGGAAGGCAACTCACTTTGCCAGAAGTCCTCTCTGGGTTTGTGGAATGGGAAATCTCCTTTTTCCTAAAGTCTTTCAGCTTCAGTGCAGCTTTGCTAGAATCTTGCCTGAATGCTTCCTGAACCTTCTAAAATTTGTAATTGTCCTTTGTGATATTGGTGTTCAGAACAGCTATAAGACCACTTTCCTCCCCCAAGCAGTTGTAGTCTTTCTATTCCATTTGGGATATAGGAGAGTTGCCCCCTTATCTTTATCCAGCTGCCTTCTCAGTTCTTGCACATGTAGCCTGTTGGAGGTCTCTTTAGCCTGTGTTTGCTTCTTCTGAAGTTTTCAAATGTTCGTGGGGGTGCTTCTGAGCCCAGAAGCCAGAGACACCTTCAGCCATTAGGAAGCTGCACTCCTCTTGGTAGTGAATTTTTAATTCCATAGGAGAATAAAAAGAATGTTCTGAACATCTTATTTCTACATATTAAAATTCTCTGGGATAATTCAAAACTCTTCTTAAGTAATGTCATTAATTTTAATAGTAAATTACAGTTTAAAAGGCTGAGTTTTTTATTTTTAAAATGCTGGGCTCTATGAGGAGAAGCGTGGCATTAGGATTGGTGGACGATCTATCAACAATCTGCGTTATGCAGATGACGCAACCCTGCTTGCTGAAACTGAGGAGGACCTCATGCACTTACTGCAGAGGGTCAAGGACTGCAGCCTTCAATATGGACTGAGGCTCAATGTCAAGAAGACAAAAATTCTCACCACTGGACCAATCGGTAGCATCAGGATGGATGACGAAGAGATTGAGATTGTTCACAGCTTCAGTTTGCTCGGCTCCACGGTCAACACTCTTGGCACCAGTAGCCAGGAAATCAAAAAACGTATTGCGATGGGAAAGTCTGCGGTTAGGGACCTCTCCAAAATACTCAAGAGAAACAGTGTCTCTCTGGAGACTAAGGTCCGCCTGATACAGGCCATGGTTTTTGCAATCACTTGTTATGCATCAGAGAGTTGGACAATGACTAGGGAGGATAGAAGGAGAATTGACGCCTTTGAGCTGTGGTGCTGCAGAAGAGTATTGAATGTACCATGGACTGCCAAGAAAACAAACAGATTCATCTTAGAGAGAATTAAACCAGGCTGCTCCTTGGAGACAAGGATTCTGGGGCTTCGTCTGACATACTTTGGACATGTTGGAAGGAGAGACAGGTCTTCAGAGAGGGACACCATGCTGGGTAGAGTGGAGGGACAGCGCAGGAGGGGAAGGCCCTCTATGCGGTGGATTGATTCAGTGACTGGGGCACTCGGGATGGGTGTGTCAGAGGCAATGAGATTGGCACAGGATAGAGCATGGTTTAGGGCTGTTGTACATAGGGTCGCTATGAGTCGCAAACGACTCAACGGCATATAACAACAACAACAACAAAAACAACATTATACTCCCAGATTAAAACAAGCTTGGAAGCAGGAGTGGTATCCACTTCCAAAATAGATTGACTGTGGAAACCCTAGGAACCTAGAGAAAGGATGAAAGTTATACAAGTTTCCAGGTCTTTTGTTCATAGGATCGCTATGAGTTGCCTAGGACTTCGTGGCACTTAACAACAACAACAATACAACAATTATATTTTACTTCTTTCCAGCTAGGTAACTAAGGCATGTAGTGTCACAAATTAAATAAAACAGGTATATTCAGTACTTTTCCAACACTAGAACTAGAATTTATATCTCTAGTTCCTGGAACATGTCTTAAGATCAGATTCAACAAGTACTACCTAAACAAAAATTAGCCTCAATGTTTTGTGAAGAAAAATGTTACTTTATTCTCTTATATATTGAAAAGAAGAAGTGACATATTTAACTTGATTTTCAGATTTTAATTTTTCTAGGGATTCCAATTTGAAAAAAATAAAATATATAATATGAAACCATGTACACTTTGATCCCAATGGTAGGCTAAAACTCTATAGCATTTCGACTTACATTTTTTCCATTAATTTTTAATGTTTCATAAAAAGCTAGCTAAAGGATTTCTATTTGGAGGACACAGAAATCTCATTTAAAAATATATAGTAATGACAATAAAATATCATAAGTTTATATTTATGTCTATATGTATATATAAAGGAATTTGTATGAATAACATATCTGAACTCTTTTCTATCCTGTGCCATCCCACAATTTTTGACACGCTTGAGCCCACTGTGGCAGTCACTGTTGTCAGTCTGTCCTGTTGAGAGTATTCTTTTTGTTGACCTTCCACCTTTTTAAGCATGGTATTCCTCTCCAAGGAATAACCTCTCCTCCTCAACATGGCTTAAATGTGTAAGACAAATATGTATCAGCCTTGCCTCCCAGGAGTATACTGGCTGCATTTTCTCTAAGACATAGCTGTTTGTTCTTTCTGTAGTCTGTGGGCTATTCAGTACTCTTCTCCAATACCACAGCTCAACAACATAAATTGTCTTGCCATCCTTTTATTTTGTTTTTGTTGTTAGGTACCATCAAGTCAACTATGACTTATTGCAACACTTTGAATAATAGATCAGAGACCTTATCTTGCACTTCATCCCATTGCTGCAGTCACTGTGTCAAGCCATCTTATCTTGTTGAAGTTCTTCCTTTCTTTTGCTAACTCTGAATCTCAAATAAAAAGTGATCTCTTTGAATTGTACTGAGATATTGGGGAAAAGTTTTGAATATAACATGGACTGCCAAAAGAACAAACAAATCTGTCTTTGAAGAAGAGCTCCCAGGATGCTCCTTAAAGACAAAGACAGTAAAACTTCATCTCACATACTTTGGGCAAGTTGGACCAATCATTCAGGGAAAAAAAAAGTATCTGTAGACATATGTAGATAATTTGTTTATGTGTCTGAATATATATTCATATGCACATAGGAACACAGTTGTGGATATTTTTAGACTAGGTTTTTAAAGCTTAGGGCCATAATCAAAGAGGACAACTTTGGCATTGTCATGTGACATAACATCGTTCATAACAGTATTATTCAACATCCTAGTGTCTTGGGTCTTAAAATCTTGCTTGCATTCATCTAAGAAAGAATTACCGGGTCTGTACTAATCTGAGGCAAATGTTAAATAAGAAATAAAGGATTCAAAGTAGACACAACACTGCAAAAGTAATGGCTCACACAAACTACGACCTCACCCATCCCAGAACAAAAGAACTAGATCTTGTCATTTTACCACTGCAATCCAGTCTGACCAAGGACTTAATAGAAGATTTCAGCTAAAATTGAAGAAGAATGCAGAACAAACTTCAAATTCTTAAAAAAAGACTAGGCATACCAGACTTGTAGAAGTTAGATGATCCAAAACTATTGCCCCCAAATCCCTTTTACATTTATAACCGAATCCACTCACAGAGGTTACCTTTCTTCAAATAATGTTTCCTGTTGCTTTTTCTAGGCACTGTTAAGTCAGTTATAGCTTACAGCAATCCTATGCGCAACAGAATTAAGCATTATCTAATCCTGCATCATCTCCATAATCAATGATGTGCTTATAAATCCATTCTTATAGCCAATGTGTCAGCCAATTTCATTGACAGTCTTTCTTTCCCCCCCTGATCTTCTACTTTATCAAACTTGGTATTCTTCTTCTGAAACTCATCCCTTTTGATAACACTCCCAGGCAAAGTAAATAAGGCAATATCTCATCTTCATCTCCAAGAAGCACTCTGATTGTATTTCCTCTAAAACAAACTTGATTGGTTTTTGACAATCCATGGTTTATTCCATATTCTTGGCTAATCTACAATTAAAAGACAAATTCTTCAGTCCTTTTATTCATTGTCCGACTTTCACAAACATACAAGGAAAGTGGAAATATTTTTTACATGAGGTGCATGTGAGTCCTCAAAGTTGCATTCTTACTCTTGAGCATTTTAAAAAAGGTACTTTACAGCAGATTTTTCTCTTGCAATACATCTGATTTTTTTGCCTGTTGCTTCCTTGGGCATTGATTTTGAATATAAGTTAAATAAAATCTTTAACACCAATATGTATGTTGTTGTTATTGCTATGTACCATCGAGTCACTTGCAACTCTTAGTGGACCCCTATCTATGTATAATAGCTCTGAACTCTTCTCTATCCTGAGTCAGTCTCACTGTCTTCAGCACACTTGCCCCCATAACTTCAGTTACCATGTCAATCCATGTCATCTGGGGTCTTCCTCTCCTGTGCTGTCTACCCCTTTAAGCATGGCATCTTTCTCCAGGAACTTCCGCCTCCTGGCCACGTGCCCAAAGTATGAGAGACAGAGCTTCAAAGTATTTGCCTGCAAGGAGTAACCTGGCTTTACCCTCTCCAGGGTAAACCTGTTTGTGCTCTTGGCAGTCCAAGTTGTGTGTTCAATGCTCTTCCCCAACACCACAACTTAAAGGCATCAACTTCTTCACATGGGAGAGAATTGCCCATCTACATCTCATGAAGCAGCTAATAGATTCAAATCAACCTGTCTTTAAGTTGGCAGTACAACTTCTCATTATTAGGCCATCAAAGCACCATATGTTATTTATAGCAATAGATATACCACATTATTAATAAATAGAGTTTTTGCAATAGCTTGCTATGCAACAGAGAGGTGGACAATGACCAAAGATGACCTTGATCAAAGATACCTCCCTCCCTCCCTCTCTCCCTCTTTACCTTTCTTGTTCTTTCTCCAGTTAAAGAGAACACCACCATTGATGTACATGTCAAAACTTTTCTCATAAAGAATAACAG
This sequence comes from Elephantulus edwardii, assembly GCF_000299155.1. Lineage (NCBI taxonomy): Eukaryota > Metazoa > Chordata > Mammalia > Macroscelidea > Macroscelididae > Elephantulus > Elephantulus edwardii. Next base: position 13,217,597 of record NW_006399776.1, read on the forward strand.
TATCTTTATAAATATCAGCTTTGCTTTGTGATATTAAGTTCTTTTTCAACATCCATTTTCCTTGTTTAGATTAATCAAAAGCTCCAAATACTATGTATGACCAAACCAGCTTGAAGAGACGTGCTGCTTTTGGAATACTTGAAAATTCCATTAATACAAGTTTGCCCACAGACAAAACCATCTCTACCTCATTCTAAAAGCAAAATTTACATCATTTAGATTGTAACCTAAGGACAGAACAACAGTAGAGCGGCCTAATGACATCAGCATTATGGAAATGTAAAATTATGAATACTCTTTTCACAACAGCCAGGAGGAAACTGAGAAGCAGCACTCAGTGAATTGTTTTAATTCTATCATAAAAACCTGTCTTGTCAGAGATTTCCAATTTTTAGCTTAAAGCCTTTTTCACCAGGCTCTTCTTTACCCAGGCGTGCAGAGAGCACTCTGTGAGGGGAGCAACCTGCATGTTTCAAGGACAACTTTCAGCTATGAATTCTAAACCTTGCTATTCATCTTTGTGGTCTGGAAGGAAAAAAAAAATTCCAGTACCTTCAAGAGCTTTATGGGTACTCTTGCTTTAACTTAGTTTTTCCAGTCTTCATAAAACAAGAGTACTGAGGATGACATAAGGAAGTAGTCAGTGTATTCCAAATGCTGAAGTGCTTACTCTGCCTTACATTTTACAAGTTTACAATTTTGGAGCTATTTGAACTACTCGTTGGCTCAGTGGTGCAATATTTTTTTAAGGTTATTTCTGACCGTAACAGACACTTTTAGACCCACAGTGATGAGCAAACCCCAGAGGCAAAATACAATAAAGATTTAAGGGGCTGTTCAGCAAAGCACTGTAATGTCTTTGTGGAGGAGTTGAGCAGAGTAGGAGAGGCTGGCCTAGCAAGGAGACAATGCAGTAAAGATTGCTTTTTTCCATTTATTCCAACACTTTGAAATAAAGAGATATGCTTTCATCTGAGAAAGTTTTGTTTGTTTTGTACTTTTATTGTACTTTTCCTATTCAGTAAGCATTATGTTTACAGTGTTAGAGGTAGGCGAAATATTCAGAAACATAAAAATAACCATCAAATTAGTTCTAGTATACCTCTTCAAAAGTCTTCAATGATTGAGTTTTTAGATATACACAAATGATGAAACTTGCTAAATTCTATATGTCAATTGTCATAGTGAATAAAGGAAACCGGGTATGTTTCATTGTTTGTTCTGTATAATAATTGATTTCTTATAATAGCTATGAGGATTCTACTGTAGTGTTATCAGTTTTATTGTCCTGTAAGAATCCCATCATTGAAGTGCTAGTGCTATCTTTGTGGATATTTTATTTTACAGGATACAGAAACTAGGAATATATATAATTCAATTCAGATTTCATTTGAGATCCATAGCATTTAGAGGGGTCCAGGCTCAGTTAAATATTCTATTTAACAGGTTACTCTTTAAAATGTTTAGTATTAGTTTACTTATAATCTTCATTCAAATAGGTTAAAAAAGTAATTACATTTTTATTGTCTATAAAATTACAACCTTTTTATATATGCATGTGTTTGTACATGCACAAACATGCGCACACACACACACACACACACATATATATGTATTTGACATGTATATATATTAACATACGTTTATCTTTATGGGGAGCTTTGGTGGCTTAGTGGCAAGAAGCTGCCATGCAATCCCAAAGGTACGAGGTTGGAAACCACCAGCCCATTTGTGAGACAAGGATAGGCAATCTCCTCGTGAGCTATTAACCACCTCTGAAAACCTGCCAGAGAGTCAGCTATGGATTGGTTCTAACTCTACAGTACAGAACAACATATCTTTACATTCTTGTAAATTTTTGCTATGTTTATTGATACTATAATGGATTGTAGTAATATTGATAAATTTGCTAAGTAACGATCATGAGCAAATAAGGACATGGAAACTAAGAATGAGAGGAACACTAAAATTACTGAGGAATCTTTGTCCATAACACTCTGTCCCTTCTATCCCCTCATCCCCTAGCTCTTTGCTCTCTTCAGCCGAGAGGAAACTCAAGTCTGACTTGCCTGCTTTAAAAAAAAATACATATATTTTCTCTTTTGGCATATTTGTTTTCCACTAACCATAAGCATTTCTGTCATTTTTCCTCTTCACAGTCGAATTTATGACTCTTGCTAAGTCTAATTTCTCACCCATAATTCTCTATAATCTGAATTCTTATACCATCAATCTTTTGAAACTATTTAATGATTGGACTATAAATGTTATATCTGGTCTTATTTATCCTTTCAACTGTGTTTAATGCTATTAATTTTGCTTTGTTAAAATGAAGTTCTTTGGTTTCTGAATTTCCTTGTTTATTGTTTCTGTCTGACCACTCTCTTCTATGTCTCAAATACCGGTATTCAAAAGTCCTATTTTTAGAATTCATTTCTCCTTGCTTTAAAAAATCTTCACAGATAATTTTAGGGCATCTTAAACTGTATCCTATATACAGCAGTTTTTCTTTGTAGCCTATTTATGGTCAAATAAATATGATGTAATATATGTATGTGTGACTCCTGAAAGACTTCACATTGTCGAATCCAAACAGCAGCATTTGGCAGAGTTATAATTCTCTTGGAATATTGTCTTTATTTTGTTTTCAGTACACAATACTCTCCTGAGTTTATGCTCATGATCTTTTAGTTGTTTCTTCTCAGTTTCCTTGCCAATTTCCTCCTTACCTCCCAGGCTTCTCAACCATTGAATGGCTTAGACTCAGTGAACAAACTTTAGCTCTTTTATATCTGCACTACTCTTGGTAATAATTCTTTAAATATTCTGGTACATACTGGTGACTCCAAATTTATAACACTTATATAGATCTCCCCTATGAATTACAAACCCACATTGTCTACTAACTAGAAAATATCTCCATTTTGTAATCTCATATTAGGAAGCTCTTGTGGCTTTGTGGCAAGAAATTACACTTCAATACCAAAAGCACACGGTTCAAGTCCACAAGCTGTTCCACAGGAGAAGGATGGGCAGTCTCTTCCTGTGCTCTGGTTTTTCTCCTGTGAAAACCCACCTATAGGTTGGTTCCAACTCTATGGTACACAACAACAACCACAACCTAATATTCATCTAAAATTACTCACGAAATTAAAATGTCCAAAATAAAGTTTTTTACCTTTTCTACTCCTTATGCCATTTCAGTTGATGTCAATTCCATTTTTTAATTAATTCCTTTATCAAAGCACTTAGATTTATCATACCTCTTTTCTTCCTGTCTCATTCTACGGCCAAGTCATTAGAATATTTTATAGATTCCTCTTCAAATTACACCCAGCATCTAACCATCTATGCTTAGAATTGTAAGGGTCTCCTCATTGTTTTTCTCTTTCAATTTTTGACTCTAAGTTCTCCTTCTGCTATCTTTTCCTTCTCTTAATGTTTATTAAATGGTGGCATTTCCTGCTCATCTTTGAAAACTGTCCTGTCTTCTCAGGAAATCCTTTCCTGCTAACCTCTCTCTTATTTACCTTGATATACACTACTCTCACATATCAGAAGAGACTGTCTGAGTGTTCTGGGTGAGTTCTAACTTTGTGCTGACTAAGCTGCATCAAAAGCATCTTCTTATCTCTTTACCTTGTCAACACACCATAAATTGATCAAAGGCAAGAACCTAACAGAAGACAAGGTCCATGGTGTGTGCTCAATAAATTATTGTTGAGTAGTAAGTGAATTATGAATTCATTAAGTAGGAATGAATGAAAAAGTGAGTGAATGAATTAATGAATGTAATAAAGTCTCAAATATTATAAAAAACAATGATTTAATGCTTTCTTACATATCCTGAGAGCTTTGCCTATTGTTACTGGGCCGTTTAAGAATTAATCTTGTAATTGAAAGTCCAAGAATCATGGTCATATAAAATTTATCTTCACCATTTAAACAACTCCTAAGTGAACATAGTAACTAATTTTTACCTACTATTACACAGTGAAATTCTTGTGTTTATTTTCTGCAATTTTCTTTATAAAATGGCCTTGCAGAATCCATGGTAAATTGAGACTGAATGTAGAAATGTAATGCAGGCCAAGATGCAGTCTTTTGTGTTTCAGTCATTAAAAGAGAGTTTAAAGGCGGTCTTGAATCCTGACATTAGTGTCAGAGCCTTTTGTTTTCCCCTCTAAGAATTCTCCTGGAAAAACCCAGAATTTAGTCAAATTACCTTCATTAATTTTGTTTTCATTTAAATGACATATAGATGGAATGAGATACTAGTTCCAGAAATACACTACTATCTCATAATCCACATTGCCACTTGTGGAAATCTAGCAGAACACTGTTAATAATTGAATCTGACACAGAGGCAATAAAACTCACAGTGTGTTCTTATTAGGTTTGTTATTCATGTTGTTTCCAAGTACCATATTCCACTCTCTGGGAATGTTATTATATTAACTTTCAGATACACAGCATTTATATATGTATGGTTTTAAAGGATAATATAAAAATTAGGAATGGTATATATCAAGAGAATAAGAAAAGTTAATTGGAATTTCATTATTTAAAAAGAATAAGAAGAGAAAGTTTGTTTTAACTATTATATACAAAGTACTGACATGATTTAGAGAAAGCTTGAATTTATTGCCTAAAATTATTATCAATTAAAAGCAAATATGATAACTCATTTTCCTCACTATCATGTTATAGGCATAGGTTTTTTTTTTTCTTGACTTAGTTATTTGGGTTTATTCTTGCTTGCTTGGCTAAAGAAATAAACCCTTTCATAAAAAAAATAGAGAAAAAATAATTTTAATTTAATGTTGCTTTGAAATGTCAAGATTAAATTGTCTATAGTAATATGAAGATATCTCTAACTTTTGTCTGTATTATATGAAAAATGAGTTGTATAAAAATAAAAAAATTATAATGTGCCATTTATAGGTAAAGAATTCTCTGTAAAGGTAATTTTGAGTGGCATCAGGTATGTGGGCAAGGCCAAGAGTGTTAATTATAGAGAAGATGCTAGAGTAGAATACTTATGCACCTTTCACTGTTACAGAACTTCATTTGGGAGTTAATATAAGTGCTGTCTCAAATACCATTCATCGGACACTTGGTAAATGAATTGTCAGTAAAGGTGAAAAAATATTAATAGTTCAGATCAGTTGAGATGGATGTTCTTATATGTTTTACCATAGAATTCTCCCTTTGGTTAACTCACTATCTTTTCTGACACATTTTTGTTGCACTAAAGTGTCTTTTATAGTGTGTCAAAGTTATGAATACTGATAGACCCTCTCTTAAATTGCCCCTCAAGTTCACTGCCATTTTGTTCATTAGGTTTGCTTTTTATTGCATGCCAGAAAGTGCCTCTTTCTAAGCACCTACTAATAAATGGGAATTGATGAGGACTGTGTCTTCAGAGCAGGCGGTAAATTCAAAGACCTTAAATGAGAAAGTCTGTGAGGCATCCAGGACCAGAAGATGTGGTCGTGGATCTTGATCTGGCTTACAGGGGATAGTTTATCTGATGATAAGAGTGAAGCAGCACACACATTGCTATGCAATACTTGAAATTCAGAAATGGAAACAGTTCATTTCCTCAATGATAAAGAACATAATCAGCCATCTTTTTTTTAAGTTATCCCCAGAATAATTTTCAATTGTGATTTACTTGCATGAGCCACATGAATTGTAACTTTATTTAAAATGTGTGAGGTGAGGGTAACAGGGGCTAGATGAAAATATAGAGACAAAGTTAATAGTAGTCAAGGGAGAGTGCTGATACAGGTGATCACAGGGTCATCTATGGAATCAAAGGTGGGGGAATGTGGAGTGGTAGAGGGAAGGGAGAGAGAGAGAGAGAAGCCCATGCCTCAGGGATAGGTTAATGGTGGGTTCAGCAAAGTCTAGAAATCCAATGTTACTCTGCCTAACTCTAGACAAGGAAAATCGTCCCTTGAAAGTAGCTCTTTAGTCTAAAGGAATGCTGATCCTCTGGTTTCAGTGAACTCCTATTGTAACAAAAACAAAACAAAAAATGAATAAAGAAAGTCTCCTGATGAAATAAAATACAGGAAAAAGTTCCTTGTAGGAGTTCAAACTGTGGCAGGTATAACTTTCTGACTCAAAGAAGAGGAAGACAATCACATCCAAAGAATGTAACTCTGAAGCAACAGAGCAGAAGGTGGCTGTTCTTAAGGAGTTGTGGCTTGGGTTGTGACACTCCAACTCAAATACAAGTGGTTCAAATCTATTATCAGCTGCAAGGGAGAAAGATGGGCCTTCTCCTTCCATGTGATTTACATAGAGCCTCCAAAAACCTATGAGGGTGTCCAACCCAAGGGCGCACAAAACCAACATCCAGCAACAAAACACTACAACAAGAATAGAATATTCACAACTCTATAGATTTTTCTAGGAATTCCAAACCCTTTATTGAACATCTTTATGAGCTGCTCATAGCGACAAAGGATAATGCATAATTTTTAAGTCAGCACCCTTGTTAAAATTTACTCTTACCTTGTTTAATAACAAATGTGATGTGCTTTGTCTTTTCTAATCAGAGATGGTTAAATTTTTGACTACTAGCCAAAACATTGGCAGTTCCAACCCACCCAGTGGCGCGTTGAAAGACAAGCCTGGTATTCCACTTTGGAAAGATCATAGCTTTGTAAAGTCTCTTGTAGAACACTTTTACTTTGACACATGAGGTCACCAGGAGTCAGAATCAATTCAAGAGTAACTAAGAACAAAAAATGGGGGGAAAATGTAGTAATCTCCGGTCTCCCTTAAACCTTGTGATGATTTATTAAGCCATATGAGTCCTATGCTTTGATAAACAGCATTGTAAACAAGACTATCCAAACATTTTGCACATTGTTTAGAGAGCAATTGACCAGAAGGGCCTGGAGTAAAGACCTTAATATTATCTCAGAGTTATGTGGACCCTGTCCATTTCCAAGAGAATTTAGATATGATTGAAGTTAAGACATGTATACAATATAGCTGTTAAAGTAAAAAAAAAAAAATAGAAATATCAAAATCTAGTAGAAGGAAGCAGCAAATATACTGTCTCTCCAGGCTAAAATAGTTACTATGGTTGTGTATTAAATTTAGCATTGTGCTTTCTGGAAAGGTCAACATTATATACAACTCGCTCATGGCTCCATGACCTCTGTTGACCCCCGTTACCTAAGGGAAGATACCCATATGGAAAAAATAAAGGGCTCTTTTTCAATGTTCTTTAAGAAACACTGAAGTTTCCTGGAGAGATAGATATATATTTTATTTTATTCAAAATTCCACATACCCAGCCATCAGTTTCAAACCTGACAGCTTTCACTAACAGGAAGAGTGGGAGAGCTGGATCTGTCAAGGAGAGCTGTGTGTGCGGGAGTCACTGAGGCTTGAAGAGGGGTTGCCTGGCAGAGGTGAGAGTGCATCTCAAGTTTGATATCACGAATCTGTGGGCAGCCAGGACTGTTGATATCTCTGCCAACACTCTTTCAGTTATCTATTGCTGCACTGAATACACATACATACACACCCTCAAATATAGTGGAACTAAAGCAAAACGTATTTTGTGTGGTCTGTGAGTTGATTGGCCTAATTGGGGAATTTTTACAAGGGTCTCTTGTGCACTTATATTTAGCTAGTTGTCAATTGACCCTGAAGTCACCTGAAAGCCTGGATGTTCAAGATGGGCCACCTATATGCCTGGCAAATGATACTGGCAGTGAGCTGGAAGCTTATCTGAGCTGAAGTGCCTAAACATGGCCTCATCCTGTGGCTCTAACGTCTCATCATCTGGATAACATGTTGAGAGAAAATGCTTCAAGAGCAAACATTACAGAATGCAGGAAACACAAGGCTGCTTGGACATGACAGTGGATCACTTCATCTGTAGGCTATTCAACCGAGCAATAATCACAGTGTCCACTCAAATTCAAAGAGGTCAGAAAAATAAAGTCTTAGTGGGATAGTGGCAAGGTCATAATGTAGAAGAATATGCAAAGTGAGACATGTTATTGTAAAATCTTTAGAAAATACCATTTATCAAAACTTTCAAGAGCCCTCTGCACTCAGGAAGTATGGTAGATACACAGAACACACGGAACTGTCAGAAAATCAAGCTAGATTCAGTAAAGACTATGAAACAAGATTTGCATATCTCTAAGAGCTAAGGATTTGGAGCCTTTCTTCATGTATTTTTTGGCCACCTGATTGTCTTCTTTGATGAAGTGTCTGTTCATATCCTGTGCCCATTTTTCAATTGGGTTATTTACCTTTATCTTGTTGCAGTGCTCACATATTTTATAAATTCTAAGTATAAGTTCCTTATCTGACATTTCAGTGCCAAATATTTTCCCCCCAATCTATGGCTTTCCTTTTTACTCTCTTGGAGAAGTTTATAGATGTGCATAGGGATTTGATTCTTAGAAGGGCCCATTCATCTATTTTATCCTATCCTGGTTGTAGATTTTCCAGATGCTTGGAAGTCTGTTTATGTTGTGGTATAGGACTTAGTTCTTCCAACTGTGAGATATCATTTCACCCCAGTAAGAATAGCAAAATTTGACAGAACAGCCAACATCAAATGCTGGCGAGGTTGCAGAGAAAACTGGAATCCTTATTCACTGTTGGTGGGAGTGTAAAATGATGCAACCACTATGAAAGGCTGTATGGTGCTTTCTCAAAAAGTTGCAAATAGTAATACCATTTGACCCAGCAATTCCTCTACAGGGAATATACACTAAAGAAACCATAACTGCAACCCAGGCAGATATATACACACCCATGTTTATTGTGGTTTTGTTCACAATAGCAAGGAGTTGGAAACAACCTAAGTGCCCATCAACAAATGAATGGATTGAGAAGCTCTAATATATTCACATAATGGAATACTATGCTACATTGAAAAACAATGAACTCATGCAATATTATTCAAACTGAGTGACCCTGGAGGACATTATGTTCAATGAAATATCTCAGTCACAAAAGGACAAGTACTGCGTAGCGCCACTATTGCAGAATGGGACTGCCATAAGGTTTGGGATGAGACTGAGAAAAGATGGATAAATTATGTATACTGCATTGAAACAGATGAGAGAGAGAACAGTTTAAAAGCGATATATGATTGGGTATTATGGTTATTACAAGAGTCCAGAATGAAGGTTGCATAGTGGAGTGTACTGGCGGGGACGGGCGATTGTATACTAATGAAGGAATTTTTCAAAGAGAAGAGTAAACTGGACAGGAGGGGTGGGCAGGGAGAAAAATGCAACAATGAAAGAATGGAAATCCAAAATCTCTGCAAATGTTCATTATAATTAATAAAATAAAATTTTAAAAAAAAGACTATGAAATATCATAGCAGATTTTGCATAGATTTTGCCTGAAAGTATCAAATACCAGAATGATGTTTACATGTATTTTATTGACTATGCAAAATCTAGTCATAGTCATTGTTTAAACAGAACAAGAAGGTATTTCATGGTTTAAAATAAGTAAAGGTGTATGTCAGGGTTGTATCTGTTCACTAATAAATATGTATACTGATAAAAAGAACCAAAACTTAGCCTATATGAAGACAAATACTGTATCAGTATTGGAAGAAGACTAATCAACGACAAACTTTGTAAATATAACTCTTCTTGGTGAACATGAAGACTTGAAGCATTTATTGAAAAAGTAAAGACTTCAGTATAGATTAAAGCATGAAAGAAAGCATGAGAAACAAATTTACAAAACTAGATCAATAGGAATATATATAAAATACTAACATTATCAATATTTTAATTTTCTTTTGATACATAATTAGCACTTATGGGGACAATGTGTAGTCAACAAAGCACTTTGGGCAAATTTGCTGCCAATGACTGCTTTTTCTTAAGTGCCATAAAGCAAGGGTATCACCTTAAAGACCAAGGAGAACCTGACAAAAGCAATAGTATTTACAATTGCTTAATATGTATGTTAAAATTGGACAATGAGTAAAGAAGACCAAAAAAGGAAATGTTGCCTTTGAATTATAGTGCTGGTGAAGAATATTGAATAAGTCATGGGCTGACAAAAGAACAGATACATATATCTTGAAAGAAGTACAACCAGGGTGCTACCAGAGGAGAGGATGACAATACTTCCTCTTACATACTTTGGATGTATAATGAGAAAAAGGCAGACCTTTGAGAGGGACATCATACTTGGAAAGGTGGAATGCAAAAGGAGGAGAGGAAACCCTTCAAAAAGTTGGATTGACACAGGGACTGCAGCAATGATTTTAAGCAAAGCAGAGACTGTGAGTATGGTGCAGGGATGGGTCGAGCTTTGTTATGTTATACAGGAGGTGTCAGAGCCAATTAAATGCACCTAACAACAGCATAGAACACAATCAAGGACAGTGCAGGTTTGAAGGAGAACATTTTAGTAATAATATGAATTGATATAGGCAATGCCTTTGACATAGAAGAAATAGATTATGGAATTGTAGTAGCAGCAAAGAGCTTGAGATTAAATTCTCCTTCTTGACCTAATTTTATCTAGTTATGTAGTTTTGAGAGGGTATCTAAGCCTTATGGCTCTGCATTTACAAAACAAGAGTTCATAGGTGGTTAATCTACAAGAGACTTACCCATTTGTAAAGATAAGAAAATGACTGGACTTCTGTCAATTTCCCACTATGAGTCAGAGGAACGGTATTCTCCAATTTAAAACAGAGCAGGTCTGTTATTCCTGGTAATCAATAATGACATTGGGAAAAAAAGCTATTAACAGAATTGACTGTTAGATTTGTCATTTGCCTATATTGTTGTTGTTAGGTGCCACCAAGTCGAGTACAATAGTGACCTTATGAACAGACCTGAACCCTGCCCTGATTTTTGCCTAATAATCTCTGACACACTTGAGCCCATTACTTCAGTGTCTTTATTAATCCATCTCATTGGGGTCTTCTCCTTTGCTGACCTTCCATCTTTTCAAGAATGATGTCCTTTTCCATGGAATGGCTCTCCTAGTAACATGTCCAAAGCAAGTGAGAGAAAGCTTTATTATCTTTATCTCAAAGGAACACTCTGGTACACTCTCTAAGATATATCTGTTTGTGTTTTTTGGCAACCCTTCGTATATTTTGTACTCTTTCTCAACACCACAACTCGAAGGCATCAGTTTCTTGTAATGTTCATTCATTGTTCAGCATAGCAGGTGATTGTAAAGACCACAGACTGAATTAGGCACATGTTAGTCTTCAAACTAACATTGTTCATTGTTCTTAAGTCTTTTGGAGAGGTCCCTACCTGACAGTAGATTTCACCAGTATAACACTTCTGATTTCCTAATTGCTGGTACCAAGGGTATGGATTGTTGTTCCAAGCAAGATGAACTCATAGACAGCTTTAATCCTTCTCCATCTATCAGAATGTTGACTCTTAGGCCCATGGTTAAGAACATTATTTTTTAGATGTTAAAATGTATTCCATACTGAAGACTATAATTCTTGAGCTTTGCAGCAAGTATTTCATATCATTCTCACTCTCAGCAAGTAAGGTCATGTCATCTGTATAATACAGGTTGTTGATAAATCTTTCTCCAGTCCTGATTTCACATTCCTTGTCACAGAGCTTTATGTATTATTTGCTGAACATACATATTAAATAGGTACAGAGGATATATCCCCATGTAGTGTTCTTTTTATTTGTTCAGACAACAGCTTCTTAACATAGGTATAGACTTTTTATGAGCACAATTAGATGTTTTGGGATTCTCATTCTTTTCAATGTTAGTAATAATTTGTTATGATACAGACAGTCAAATGTCTTTGCATAATCAATAAAACACAAATAGATATTCTTTTTATAATCTCTGCTTTCAGCCAGGATCAATCTGACATCCACAATAATATCCTGCCTGATGCCATGGCCTCTACTAAATTCTACTTGAACTTCTGGGACTCTCCTGCCATTGTTGTGTTCTAGCCCCTTTTGGATGATCTTCAGCATTTTTTTTTTGCTTTCATGTGATATTAATGATTATTGTTATATTATTACATGTCGTGAGTCAAGCACAATTCATGATGTCCCCATGATGACCCAGGAAAAATAGAGCTGAATTCTGTTGTGTCCTGTACCATTTGAGTCCACTGCTCCAGACACTGGGTCAATCATCTCTTTTAGGATCTTGCTCTCTTTTGCTGATCCTCCACCTTTACAATCCTGATGTCCTTTTCCAAGGAATAGCCTCTCTTAACAACACATCAAAAATATGAGAGGCGAGGCTTCATTATCTTTGGCTTCAAAGAATATTCTGTTTGGCTTTCTCCAAAACACATCTGTTTGTTCTTTTGTCAATCCAATGAAAATGCTATACTGTTCTCCAATACCACAACTTAAATGTGTTGATTTTTCTTCATTGTCTAGCTCTAAGTTGTATAGCAGGTGATTGGGAAGACTATGGATGAAATCTGGTGAACTTTAGTCTTTAGATTGACATCACTGCTCGTCAGGACTTTGGAGAGATTATCCCTGACAATAGACTTTCTAATACTATATGTCTCCTGATCTCTTGATGTTGACAGTGATGTAAGTGATGAAATAGTTGACAATTTCAACCATTTTCCCACTTTTAACTATTGGTCCAGTAGTAAGGATTTTTTTTGTTTGTTTTCTTGATATTGAAATGCAATCCATACTTAAGGCTATAGTCCTTAATCCTCTGCATCAAGTGCTTCAGGTCCTGTTCACTTTCAGCAAGCAAAGTTATATCATCTTCATAACATAATGAAGGTTGGTGATAAGCCTTCCTCTAACCCTGATGTTGTTATTATTAATCCTCTGTACCAAGCGCTTCAGATTCTTCTCTTCACATTTAGCAAGTAAATTTGTGTCATTCCCATGATATAATCCAATTTGGTGATGAGCCTTCCTCCAATCTTGATATTGTGCTGTAATTTCTCATTCTATTAGGCTACCTTTCTTGGCACTGGAAATAACTATGAATCTCTTCCAGTCAGTTGGCCAGGAAGCCAACCTCCAAATTTCCTGGCATAGGTTGATGGGTACATCCAGGGCTGCACTGTTTAGTTGAAACATGTAACTTGATATTCTACCAATTCCTGGGGCCTTATATTTTTTGCCAGTGTCTTCAGTGTCATTTGAACTTCATCCTTCAGCTTATGGTGGATTCTCCAGTGGGTTTCCCAAGGCTGTAAATCATGTGGAAAGAGATTGTGCATCTTTCTCCTGGGGAGCTGCTGTTGTATTCAAACCACCAGAAGTGCTGCCTTTGAGTTAGAAGCACAGCTCCCTATAGACTATGCCACCAGAGATCCCAGATAAAAAGAATAACATAGCCTTCATTTATTAGTCTTATTTTTACTTATGATTGTAATTTGGATGAACCTTAGCAAATGAATTTTCCATTCAGCAATTTTTTTTTAATTGGTTGCAGTCCCCTCAATGCAACAGCCTAACTCTTCCCATTTTTCCCCCTGGTTTCCCTGTTTCCACATTGAATAGATTTCTGTCATCTTCAATCTAATTCTAGAAGAAAATTACTGATACAAGTTTTGTAAGATCTATCTTGGGAAACCACTTAGATTCAAAGGGGGAAAATTTTACAGAAAATTGTTAGGAAGAAAACATATGTTAAATGAGAAAATCATTCATTTAGAATCTAGCAGTAGCTTTAAAAGGCCAAAAGTACATAGAGTCACAGACACAAACCATTTAAACTTACTCTAAACCTTACTAGAACTTTTAGTCTGAATTAATGCTTACTGGTTTTTCTTTCCTATAACTTTACAATTTACCTATCTAAGCAGGTCAGCTGTCTGTTTACCCTAAGATTCATTTTCTCAGTATGAGAAAAATTCCTGGGGAATCTTTTGTCCCTGCCTTCCTCTCAAACTACGTCCAGGGAGGTTCTCCTGAAAAAAGGCTATGCCACACATTTAGAAATGAGCAAAAAGAAAACCGGTCTTGGTTTCTCTTAATCTGGTGGCGCCTATAATATCTACGAGATCTTTGTGGTGTAACTCACAATACTCTAAAAGTCTTTTTTCTGCTTGTTAAACTATTAGTCAGACCTGATGTGATTTGAACTTGAATTTAAATTTTAATGTGGCTTTTCAACCTGGGATCCAATATCACTGAACTACTTCAGTCTAGAATAATAGTGGCTTTCTGTTGCTAATATCTGATTGCTTCACTGTCACTTCTAGCAGATTCCATTATTAAACTTTCTCCTATATTCAATTATTATTTCCTTTGCTGATGTTAATCATTGGTTTGGCCTAGTGGCAGAAGCTGCGCTGCAATTCTAAAGGCACAGAGTTCAAGTCCACCAGCTGCTCCACAGGAGAAAGATGGACAATTTCCTCCCTTGTGCTTAATTGCCTCAGAAAGCTCACTGGAGAGTCAGCTATGAGTTCAACTCAATGGTGCATAACAACAACAACATATAGGTGGTAGGCATTATTTTTAACAACCTCGAATCAGTCTTACTTTTCCATTTGCTAAAGAACATGCAAACTTATTTGTATTCCAGAACTTACTTGCATAGCCTTGATTTTATGAATTCCTAAAATGGGTTAACCTGATTAATTCATAGCCACACAATATTATATCAATACCTGGTTGATTGATTACTTCATTTGAACTATGAATAGCTATGACCAATCTTGAAGATATCCAAATATAAATAAAAGCCATGTTATAATACATAACTAACATTGCTGTGCCACAACATTTATTCCTACTCATATAATGAATTTATAAAATAGTTTATTTTGTAATCATTGGGGTTTAAAGATACTTCCACATATGAATAGTAGAGTATTCCACCTAAGAAAAAGCCAAAAACAGCCCAAACAATCCACACATGGAGGAGGTAACTGAGGAAAGGAAATAATGTACCAGAACTAAGAATCTAAAGCTGCTAAAGCTAAACCTCTGAGAGTCTATGAGGAGTCTTAAGTGTGTCACTGACAAGGAAACACAGAGATTAGCAAAGAAAATGGTTCCATACCAATCTGCAGTCCACAATGTTGCTATATCATCTCTAATCTTTCTAATCTTTCATCTCTATCATCTTTAGCATCTGTAAATTTCTAGATGTTCTAATTGTTGTTGTTGTTAGGTACCATCAAATCAAATATGACTCATAGAAACCCTATGAACAGCAGATTGGAACTTAGTCCTGTCCTGCACCATCCTCACACTTCCTGACACACAAGAGCCACCTGGTTGAGGATCTTCCTCTCCTCCGACTCTCCACCCTTCCCAAAATCATGTCCCTCTCCAAGGAACAGCACCTCCTAGCAATACATTCAAAACATGTAAAGCGAAGCCTCATCATTCTTGCCTCCAAAGAGCATTCCGGCTGCACCCTCTCCAAGACTTATCTATTTGTTCTTTTGGCCATCCCTGGAATGTTCAGGGGTCTTCACCACCACCACCACTGCTCAAAGGCATCAATTATTTTTCTGTCATCCTTATTCATTGCCCAGGTCTCAGATTCATAGCTTGTAATCAGAAATATTATGACCTAAATCAGACACACCTTAGTCCCCAAACTGACATCACTACTTCTCAATAGCTTGGAAAGGTCCCTAACTGCAAATTTCCCCCTCTGCAATGTGTGTCCTTATTTTCTGACTGCTCATTCCAAGGCTGTTAATTGTAAATCCAAGCAAGATGAAGCTGTTGACAATTTCAAACTCCTCTCCATCCATCATGACACTGCCTATTGGTTCATTGGTAAGAATCTTTGTTTTCTTGATATTGGTGCACAGTCCATACTGAAGGATGCATTCCTTGATCTTCTGCAACATGTGCTTCAAAGCTTCCTCACTTTAAGCAAGCAAGGCTGTGTCATCTGAATAATACAGGTTATTTATGAGTCTCCTTCCAATTCTGATGCCATATTCCTCTTCACAGAGTCCAGTTTTTTGGATAATTTGCTCAGCATATAGATTGAACAGGTGTGGAGATAGACTACAACCCTCAAGCACTCCATTCCCACATTCATACAAGGATGACCAGTAAACACAACTATTATGCTCCTACATCTAGTGCCAAAAAGGAAGAAATTGAGAAGTTTTACCATATTTTGCAGTCTGAAATTGACCGAACATGCAATCAGGATGTGCTAATGATAACTGGTAACTGGAATGCAAAAGTAGGAAATAGCAAAGAAGGAACAGTAGTTGAAAAATATGGGCTTGGTGATAGAAATGAGGCCTGATATAGAATGAATGAATTTTGTATTTATAATAATTTATTCATTTGAAATACTTTTTGCAAAAGACACAAAAGACAACTTTACAGGTAGATTTCACCTGATGGGCAACCAAGATATAATGTTCAATCAAGTCAGTAGGCATTTCATATTTATCTTAACAATAGCTTTGAGGCTTTGAACACCAATGATAGAAGACCAGATGAGTTGTGGGATGACATCATCCATGAAGGAAGCAAAAGGATGTTCTAATACCTAAGGGGAACTCAAGGCAAAGAGCATTGAGGAGGGGTCACATATTTCTTTTTTAATCTCTTTGAAAAACAACAGCTGCATCTGACAATGAGTTGCTCCTAGTCTTCCCTCTTTACTACTGAAGAGAGTACTCAAAATGTTTGGAGAGTACATAGGAAAAGTAATTTTCAGCAGTTCAACACAAAATGTTTCATCTAAAGATTTTCAAGCAGTCAATTTTGCATATATCACTTTTCTTTGAAATGCCAATAGATTTAAAAGATCTGTCTCTTTAGCACTTAAAGTTTATACAATCTATGCTTCAAATCCACATCTAAGCGTTTTTAAGTGGCGAAGATGTCATTCTTCTCATGTACTTACTTTTTCTCTAGAAAGAGAAAGTCATCAGATACTCATAACTTTAGCTGTCAATGTTGTTAGATACCATCAAATCAGCTTGTATTGAACTGATGTAAAACAGAATAAAGAATTGTCTAATCTTGTGCCATCCTTACAATCTCTGCAATGTTTAAAGTCATTGTTAAAGTTATTCTATCAATCCATCTTGTTGAGGAGCCTATTTTGACTGATCTCCATTTTTCCAAGCTTGATGATATTCCCTCCTAACAACATGTCCAAAGTATATGAAACTAAGTATTATGATTCTCGCTTCTAAGGAGCACTCTGGCTGCCCTATTCCACATCCCCCCCCCCCAATATCTGTTTGTCCTTTTGGAAATCTGTAGTATACTCAATATTCTTCATCAACACAGCAATCTTTGGTTTTCCTTATTTGCTGTTCAGCATTCCCGTTTGTGAGCCAACTGCTTCAGGTCATACACATCTTAGACTTTAAAGTGGCATCCATCATGGTTCTTAAGCATTTTAAGAAGTCTGTTTGAAAAACTTTATCTAATACAATATGCTATTTGAGTTTTTCACTGCTGTTTTCTTGAGAGTTGATTATAAAATTCTAGTCAGCATCAGACTTTTCTTCATTTATCATAATGTTGTTTATTGGTCCAGTTGTAAATGTGTTTTATACAATTGCTTTAGCTAGAATAAAACCAAATAAACATAAGATCCTCAGTATTCATTATAAAAGTAGGAATAGCTGAATCCTATTGAAATGAATCTTAAAATTACAGGTTTTTTGAACATAAAAGGAAAGAATTCAATTGATATATGGTGCAAATTGGATCCTAGAAGCACAATAAGTTAGGTCATAGGAAGGGTCAATGTAATTAGATTGGAGTCAGTCTTGGGGGGAGCAAGAAAAGCCTTCTTGCAGATCTGAGAAAACCCTGTACTGAAGGTGGTGAAAGAAACCTGTTCCCAGAGCCTTAAGTTGAAATACATTCAGAAGAGGAACTTCATCTGTCTGCATCCTGATCCTGTTTTGTGTCCTGCTGAACCTATTTCTATGTTACCCTGTTCCTTCCTGTACTATTTCATTGCAAGTATGGTGTGAATTTTGTGTGGTAACTGAAGAGAATTATTGAACATAGAACAGGAGAGAATTCCATAAGAGAAATTTCTGGTGTCAGAATTGGTAAAAAGGTTGGAAAAGACATTCCGCTCCTTGCGACCAGGTTTATGGAATTGTTCTTACCCTACCCATCCCAAAATAAATAAATTCTGAGGATACTAATATTACTATTGCTACCACCTCCATTTTGCACAGCTAGAAACATGACAATGTATTCATCTTAGTGTATGCTCTTGTATTTTTAAATTTTTTTAGCTGATGCCAAGAGAGCAAGTAAAATATGAGAGGCGCCCCTGCTGATGCAGGGGCCATAACAGTTGTCATTGATTAAATTCTGACTCATGAGACAATCCAATGTATTATAGAGAAGACCAGGATCCATTGGGTTAACAATGAACTTTTGGAAACAAAAATCTAGACAGTCTGGATGAGTTTGAATTGCCAACTTGACCAGGAGGCAGTCATCAGAACAGAGCAAGGAAACACTGCATGGTTCAAAATTTGAAAAGGAGTGCATCAGGTATGGATCCTGTCTCCATAACCTTTTAACCTATATGTAGAACAGATCATTTGAGAGACTAGACTTTGTGAGGAGGGTGGCATCAGCATTGGAGAAGACTCATCAATAACGTGCATTATGCACATAATATAACCTTGCTTGTCATGAGAAGGCCCTGAAGCATTTGCTTCAGAAGGTCAAGGACTGTAGTCTTCAATATAGATTGAAGCTTAGCATCAAGAAAGCAAAGATATTCACCACTAGGCCAATTGACCGCACCATGATAGATGGAGAAGAGATTCACATTTTTAACAATTTTAATTTGCTTACCTCCACAGTCAACACTCTTGGCACCAGCACTCAGGAAATCAGAAGACAAATTGCATTGGGAAAGTCTGCTATCAGGGATCTTTCCTTAGTGCTGAGGAGCAATGATATCAGTCTGGAGACTAAGGTATGCCTGATGCAGGCCATGGTCCTTGAAATTACATGCTATGCATCAGAGAGCTGCACAATGACTGAGAATGACAGAAGAAGAATTAATGCCTTTGAGTTGTGGTGCTGTGGAAGAGTATTGAATATGCATACCATGGACCACCAGCAGAACAAATAAGTTTGTCTTGGAGAGGGTGAAACCAAGTTTCTCCTTGGAGACAACAGTTTTGTAGCTTTGTCTCACATACTTTGGGTACATGGTTAAAAGGGACCAGTCCTTGGGGAAAGACATCATTCTTGGAAGGATTAAGGGACAGCACAGGATAGGACAATAACTGGGGCAATTGGATTAAGTGTGCCAGAGTCAGTGAGACTGGCTCAGGATAGGGTAGGGTCAGAGCTGTTGGACACAGGGTTGCTATGAGTTGTAAGAGAATCGATGGCACATAACCACAACAACAACAGTTAAACATTTAACTGTAAATGCCACATAGTGACTCCATACACGAAGCCAAATGATTAGGATATCTTGTTCTCCCGATCTTCTTTTTACAATCCAACTTAACCATGCTGTGGCATTGGAAGATACAGCCAAAGATAAAAAAGGTTTCCCACTTATCTGCCACTGTGATGTGTTTAGAATTCAAATATCAATGTATCATATTTCAGGGTGCAAATACAGACAAACAATAATGAAGTTTGACTACTGATAAGCAACAAAAACAATAAAAATCACATCAAAAGAAATAGTTTAAAATAACAATGCTGTATAAACTTCCACTACTCAGAGAAATCTGAGTTAAGGCAGTTGCACAATTACACATATATGATCTATCAGATTATCTTCTTTTGTCACTTCTGTCCAGATAGGTGACACACATGTGCCACATTTAGTAAATAGAACATTGGTGAAAGCAGAGCCCTGAATTCAAACATCAGGAAACTGTTTTTTGAGGCATTTTTGCTTCTTGGGTTAATAGTAAGTCTACATTTTACACAGTAAATTTATATTTTCTAATATTCTTAAGCAAGGGAGTACAGGACAATGAAGTTATTAACTTTTAGCGTGAATCAATCTATCCCTAGAAATTTCTTAAAATATAACAGCCTTCAAGATATTTTCAGCTTAAAACCCCATACAATTATATCAGTCAATGAGAGAGTTCTTCACACTTTTGAATCGTATTCCGCAGTCAGCCACAAAATTCAACTTTTGGTAAAAAATGGCTTATGTTCTGTAAAGCACCAAATAGGATTTGCCAGAAGTGATTTTTTTCTTGACAAGGCAAGCTTCTATCTGTTCTGGAGAAAATATAGCCCACATGTGTCTAATTCATTTTACTTCATGAGGCAGGCTATTTTGTCAGGGGTTTGTTGTCCAAAAATCTTTTGCAGTTCTTGAATAGTTTCTTGCTTCTTTGTCTTACATACCTCCATTGATCTAAATCCAAAAGACGTATTTTCCAACCGATATAAACTTAATTTGATGCTCAAAGAGTAAGATAATACTTTCATTTGAAACCTGGTAAAAAATATATGCCCTTGTTTCTTACTTTCTATCAAAGTATTTAGGACCTGATCTTCTGTATATGCTTTTCAAATACTTAAGAGATTCTTACTGAAATATAGGACTTTCTTTTGATGTTAATACAAAAAACCTTCTGAATATGGTAAAATGGTTTGTTTGAGAATAAAGATGAAATAATCACCACCTTGTTCTTTCCTCTCTTTGACCTAGTTTAGATAATTTAATGTAGGTTAGCACAGTCTCTTTCTCTGTGAGCAGCAATCAATCCTTGATGTGTCTTTTCTAATATTAAATATTAATATGCATTATTTAATATAAAAGAATTTGCCTTATATTAGCAGCCCTACCACCAGAAACATACAAAGAGTGTCAATGAGTCAGAACACTATTTGTTCCTGGGTCTTTAAATTGTAGCTAAACCAGAACAGGCGCACACTGTACCAGTATTCTTATTTAGCTCCTGGTATAGCACAAAGTACGAAGCTGATAGTCCAAAGATTAGAGTCTAGAGCAAACAGCTAGATTGTGGGGGAAGATCTGGTAATATGTTGTTATTATTATATGCTCTTTAGCTGGCTATGACTCATAGTGACCCTATGAACAATAGCTCTGAACATAGCCCAATCCTGAGCCAATCTCACATCTCTGACATACCTGCCCCATTTTCATAGTCACTGTGTCAATCCATTTCACCCAGGGTCTTCCTCTTCTGCACTGACCCTCTGTTCTTCCAAGCATGATGTCCTTCTCCAGGGACTAGTCTCTCCTGGCAACATGCCCCTAGTATGTGAGATCAAGTTTCAAAGGAATAACCTGGTTTTACCCTCTCCAGAATAGACCTGTCTGTTCTCTTGTCAGTCCATGGTATGTTCTCTTCCCCAGCACCACAACTCAAAGACATCCATTCATGTTCTGTCATCCTTAGTCTTTACAGCTCTCAGATGCATAGCAAGCAATTGATAAAACCACAGCCTGGATCAGGTGCAACTTAGCATCTATACTTATAGTGTTGCTCTTTCGCACTCTGGAGAGGTCCCTAACAGCAGTCTCCCCTAAAGCAACTTGTCTTTTGATTTCCTGATTGCGGATGCCAAGAGTGTTAATTGTGGATCCAAGCTAGGTACAGTTTTTAACAACGTCAATCTTTCCTGTATCTATCAAATGACCTGTTGTTGAAAATTTTTGTTTTCTTGATGCCTAACAATAAGTTGTGCCAGAAATTCCATGGGAGACAGATGGGCAATCTCCTCCCATATGATTTACAGCCTCTTGGGAAAATACTGGAGAATCAGCTGTGAGTCAGTTCTGACTTAAGGGCAACGAGAGAGAGAAAGAGACTGTGGGAGTAAGATGAGTAGTGTCTATACAGCCTTGGAAACCCAATAGAGTGTACGATGATTTGGAAATGACTAGACAAAAGTGGGTGGGTCCCTCACCGTGAACTGATTCAACAACCGTAGTTAGGCTGCTATGAGAAAAAGCTGAAGCCTTTTCCATTATTTTAACAGCTGCAGAAGCAGTGAGTGAGAGTGAGTATGCTGAAGAATTTGTTGTGAACAGAGATTGGTAGATTGCTTAAAATGGGGGAGAATTTACATAAAGAATAAGTAGGAATTGTCCAGGCAGGATCTGAGAGTGTGGTCTATAGTGATTTACACTGCTAATCCAAAGGCTGCATCTCCAGCAGTTCAAATCCACTAGGGACTCCAAGAAAGATGGGCAGTCTCTCCTTAAGATTAATAGCCTCAGAAACAAGATAAAGGACTATTGAGTCAGACCTGAATCAAAGGCAGTGAGTGAGGAGAAAATCTATTCCAATCCTAGTCAACAAAGAAAGATGTAAGTTGTGATGAAATTCAGACATGTTAATGACATTCAGCAGCTTGACATACTTGAAAATGCTGTACAACCTACAAAAGGGATTTCACAAAATAGTAAAATCCATGAAAGGTAGTGCATGTGAAAACTAGCCACAGCTAGTCAGCATGCTAAAATATGATGATAGAGAATATTTTCCAAAGAAGTAGGTTCTCCAACAACAATCTTTATATTGAATTAATTGAATCTATCACAGAGAAATTTCCACTCTAAACTGAATTTCTCATACCCTTCCTTGAAACTGTTTTTCCAAATTATCTGTGAACATTCAGTCTACTGGATATGTAGTTCTCTAATAGAAATATGTTGTGTTCTTATAAACTATTGATAACCAAATGAGTGGGGAGAGGGTTGTGTCGAAATGAGACATTGAACATTTCTTTATAATGGAACTTACAGTCTAGCAGAAAACAAATCGTTGGGTAAATCTTTGGACGTTTGAGCCATGAAATTAGGTTTGAAGTTATTTTCTGCTGTTATGTTTGGATAGGTTACCTACACATTCAGTGCTCCAACCAAAAAATCCAAACCCGTCGCCATGAGGTCAACTGTAATTCTTAGGTCAGAATAAAATTGTCCTTTAGGTTATCCATAGTTATAATCTCTATGGAAGCAGACCACCACATCTTTCTCAGAGTACCTAGTGTTTCAAACAATTGAACCATAGGGGAGTGTGCTGGTGTGCTGTGGAAGAGTAGAAAACGAGATTGCACGGAAAATGATAACGAGAGAACAGAGGATAAATGTGCCCTTTTGTTAGCTATCATTTAAGGAGCTCTGACTCATGCTTAGACATGTATAACAGTAGGAAATCCTTCCTGATCCAGTATTATCTTCTCAATATCCTTCTGTTGCCATCACTTGGCCATTTAATTCATCTCATTGAAGCTACTTTTTTTTTTTAATGACCCTCTTTTCCCAAGCATGATGTCTTACCCGAGGACTGGCCCTTTATGATAACATGGCCAAAGTTGATGAAGTCTCACAAATTTTGCTAGAAAAGGAGCACTCTGGCTGCACTTCATCCAATACAGGGTTGCATATTTTTTTGGAAGCCCAAAGTATTTCCAATATATTAAAAGTGCAGGCAAGAACTAATAAGAGCCATCTTTGTTTTATTAGGATTATCTTGGAGGTGTGAACCTAGTTAAAGGTTTGTATCCATTCAAAAAGTCCAAGAAGATTAGACCTGCAGATCTGTTCCCCAAAGGTCACAGCCTTGAACACTCGCTAGACCTAGTTCTACACTTGTGCATAGAGTCACTATGAGTCAAAATGAATTTGTCTGCAACTAATAATATTTTTTTTGTAAAAGTGACTACTGAAAATGTCCAGTAGGCAGAAAACCAGAAACTGAACCTTAGTTTTCCATTTATTAGCTGTCACTTAACCCATCCAAGCTTTGTGTCCTACTTATAAAATGTGAACACTAATACCCAGGAAATTGTGAAGCTTGAGTAAAATGATGCATATGGATGTGCTTTGTAAACTGCCACATTCGGTGCAAATATAAAGTTATATAAATATTATAGACTCATCAGCCTGGTAATTTATTCTAAACAGCACAATATTTTAAATGTATTTTCCAACTAACAAGGTATCCTATTTTCACTAATAACAAAGGTTGAATAAATCAAACCTCATTAAATAGAAGTCAATTCTTTCCAGTCCCTTGCATTTAAAATTAATGATGTAAAATAGTGCTGTAGAAAAGGAAATGCAGCTGACTAGTCACTTCTGATCTACTTGAATCCATTACTGCCCATGTTTTCGCTAAGTTACATGACCCTTACTATCAGTAAGGACTACAAGTTTTCAGGAGTATCTATAATTCAAAAAAGTTCTAATTGTGTAACCTCTAAGTTTTCTCAGTCACACAGACCTTACAAAAAAAAAAAAGATGATTTGTCAAGATGATTTGATGGCACACAGATGGGCATTATATAAATGCAGATACAGTTGAGATATTTAAAGTATCGTTGATGCAAAGGAAGACATTTTAGTTTCAAACTGACACAGACTCCAGACACAATGATGATAATAGGAGATAGCAAGACTGTCCATTTCTTCCCTGCATTAACAGCCCTGAGTTGTACATTTCCCAGCTACACTATGAAAAGTCATGGCAGCCCTTAAAGTACTGAGTAGTTCCCCCCCGCCCCTTTTTCCCTGAGAAAAGATAGAAAAAGAATAGCAATTATTTCTTGAATCTAGAATAAATTTGCTAAGAATGTGACTTGGAAAAGTAAAAATGGAGTTGTGAATATTCTTCCTCTCATGCTTGAGAAGTCAGGAAGATTTGGGAAAAAAATTTAACTAAAGAATTGCATGCCAGTCAGAAAATGAGTAATTGATTGTTTGTATTGACTGTATCATGTATCAACATTTTTGGCACAATATTTGAACAAGTCTTTGAACAGGATAAATGGCTTAGCATTCCAAACATCCCTTCAATTGTGTAGAGTAAGTAGGGATAAATCTGAAAAATGTAGCATGTTCTACCTCACATTCAGATATGGATGCAAATGTGTAGTTAATGCCCTACAGTTAGAACCCTGGGCTCTTTTACAAGCTGTGTATCCTACCTACTATGCACTCTCTTGCTCGCACTCCCGCTCTCCCTTTCCCTTTCCCTCTCCCTCTCCCTCTCCCTCTGCCTCTCTCTCTCTCTCCCTCTCCCTTTCCCT
>NW_006399776.1:13243287-13249966 GCF_000299155.1 Elephantulus edwardii
TTGTTATGTGCTGTCGAGTCGTTTGCGACTCATAGCGACCTATGTACAACAGCCCTAAACCCTGCTCTATCCTGTGCCAATCGCATTGCCCCTGACACACCCATCCCGATTACCCCAGTCATTGAATCAATCCCCCTCATAGAGGGCCTTCCCCTCCTGCGCTGTCCCTCCACTCTACCCAGCATGATGTCCCTCTCCAAAGACCTGTCTCTCCTTGCAACATGTCCAAACACACATACGAGAACAATAATCTTATCTAGTATTTATCCTTACAAGAGTTTGTTTACTCACCATAATGCTATCCAGTCTCTCCCAAGTTATGTAATATTTTTCAAAATTCTTGCTCCTGAGTGTTGCATAATATTCTGTTGTATGAATATACCATAATTTCTCAAGCCATTTGGTTGTAGTTAGACATTTGGACTGCTTCCATGTTCTTGTGATAGTGAATAATGCTGCTACCGACATTGGTGTACAAATCTCCATTTGTGTCTCAGACCTAAAAGTTATGCTACCAAGCCCAAGGTGGATGATTTTAATCTGCGGCCCTCAGGCCTGGTTCAAATTGTTTTCCTGTCAAATGTTCTTCTAGGTGGTATAGCACTGGTCTGTGCATTGCTGTACAGAAGTAACTCATGGTTGCTGTGATGCTGAACACTGTGACACTGATGTGCCATCAGTGGTTACTAATGGTGGACAATGTTTGCTGGAGCTTCCTGATTAAAACAAGCATGGAAGCAGGGGTGGCATCCACTTCCTAAATGTCTTGCCTCCAGAAACTCTATAAACAAGCCTTTTCGTTCATAGGGTTGCAATGAGTCATCTACAACTCGATGGTACCTAACAACAACAACGATGATGACAACAACAACATATTCCTGTTAGTGGAATAGTTGGGTCATACAAAGTTTCTATGTTCAGCTTTTTGTACAAATGCTAAATTGCCTTCCAGAGTGGTTGTACCATTTTACAATATCACAAACAGTGTATGAGAGTTCCTACCTCTCCAAATCCTCTCAAACAGTGCTGCCCTACTAAATTGTACCAATGCTACTGAGGTGAGTTGGTATCTCATAGTGGTTTGATTTGCATCTTTCTTATTGCCAGGGATTTTGAGCAATTCTTAATGTATCTGTTGGCCATCAGAATGTCTTTCTCTGTAAAAGTCTTTCCATGTATTTTACCTATTTTGTAGTTGTGTTACCAGTCTTTTTCTTCTGAAGGCCCAGTAGTATTCTGCAATCTTTTATTATGAGACCCTTGTCTAAGATGGTATTGCCAAATGAATTTCCCCCTAGTTTTCTTTTAACTCTATTGGAAAAAGTTGGTTTTATGCAATGAAGGACTTAATTTTTAATTTAACTTTTTCCTCTTCAGATTATGCATTTCTGGTTGTTTTTGTCAGTCTTTTTTATACCAGAGACTTGGCCCTCTAAGCTTGGTCCCAGTTTGTCTCTAATGAACTTTATGGTTTGTGGATTTACTCCTTAGTTTCTGATCCACCTTGTTTATCTTGTGCATGGTATTAGATGTGGATCTTTTTTCAGCTTTCTGCAGTTAGGTAGACCAATTTTACCAAAATCATTTGTTCCCCCATATGATAAGGTTTGTTTCCCTTTCATAAATCAGTTGACCATAGATAGATAGGTTCATGGTACCAGTATCATACTGTTAGTAGGATTTGAGGTCAGGGAGTGCTATGCATCCTACTTCATTTTTTGTTTTTCAGAAATGCTTTGCTTATTTGAAATATCTTTCCTCTTTAAGGAAACTTAATAATTTCCCTTTCAATCTCCTTGAAAAATTAATTTGGTATCTGTATTGGGATTGTGTTGAACATGTAGATTGCTTTTGATAGGCTTGTCATTTTCACTATAACTTAGTCTTCCTATCCATGAACAGGGAACATTTTTCACTTACTTAGGTCATATATAGTTTCTCATAGAAATGTTCTAAAAAAAAAAAAAAGAAATGTTCTGTCATATTCTTTGTATAAGTCTTCTGTGTATCTAGTTAGGTTCATTCCCAAGTATCTCAATTTCTGGTTCACTATTGTAAATTATATTTCTTCCTTGGTTTCCTTCTCTGAGTTCTCTTTGTTACTACTGAGGAATCCTGCTGATTTTTGGATATTGATCTTGTAGCCTGCCATACTACTAAATTAGTCCACTAGCTCTAATAGGGTTTTGTTTGTTTGTTTGTTGCTTGTTGAGTCCTTGGGGTTTTTTGAGTACACTATCATAACATCTGCATACAGCATTATTTATGATATATAGTGACATATGTTTATGGTATATATACATTTATATATATGACATACCATCATTTATCATACCATCATACTACATTTGCATATCTCATTGTCAAACTAGATGCCTTTTATTTTCTTCTCTTAGCAAGTATTTTGAGTAGAAGCGGTGACAGGGGGCTTTCTTGTCTGGTCCCTGTTTGCAAGTAAAATGCTTTTAGTCTTACTCTATTGAGACTTAATTGGCTCTTGGTTTTGCATATATACTTTTCACTGCGCTGATGAAATTCCCTTCTATTACTATTTTGCTGAGTGTCTTCATCAAGAAGAGGTATTGGATTTTGTCAAATGGCTTTTCTGCATCAATTGCTAGGATCGTATGTTTCTTGATTTTTGTTTTGTTAATTCGGTGACAGTGTTATTAGTGATATTGTTCAATAATTTCCACACTCTGTCAGATCAGCTTTATTTTGGGGAGAAGCTAGAAATAAATATGGATCATTTCTAGTCTTCTCAACAGGTAGTTGTCCTATAGACTCTTTGGCACAATTTGATGAGCACATCCAGGACAACATCTGTTTGTTGAAATACGTTAATTGGTATATCATCCATTCTTGGGCCCTTATTTTTTTGCCTCTTCAATATAAACAAGCAAAATCCTGCTGAAAATTATCCAAAGATGATCCAAAAATGACTGGAATAGTTTATTAATAGAGAACTACCAAAAAATACAAGCTGAGGATAATAGAAGAGGACATGGCACTAGAGACATTATAATCAACGTCAAATGGATTTTGGCTGAAAGAAAAGAGTATCTTAGGAATGCCTCAGTGTTTCATTGACTATGAAGATGTATTTGATGTATAGGTCACAACGAACTGATTGAGAAGAATGGGAATTCCAGAACACTTAACTGTGCTCATGTGAAACCTATACTTGGACCAGGAAGCAATCCTCAGAACAGAGCAGGAAAACATGGCATATTTTAAAATTAGGAAGTGACTGTTTGAGGGATGAGTCTTGTCTCAATACCTTTTCAATCTCTGTGTGGAACAGATTGTTTAAAAGGCTGGACATTATGATGAGGAGTGTGGCATCTGCTCTAGAGGAAGATTCATCAACAATTGTATTTTGAAGAATGGGAAATCCACATTTAAGCAGCACAGTGAACACCAAATACAAATAACCAGACCGAAAATGAAAAACATCAAAACATAGCATACTCAAATTCTTCAAATTGAAAGATAAGAACAGAATTCTAAAAACAGAACAAGAAAAACAGAGTCACCTACAAAGGGGAAACAATTAGATTATATTCTGATTTCTCAGCATAAACCATGCAAGCTAGGAAACAATGGCATAGCACGGTATATACAAAAAGTTTTAAGAAAATAATTGCCAATCAAGGATCATCTGCCCAGCAAAGCTCTCCATCAAATATGAAGAAGAAATTAGATGCTGTGTAGAAAAGAAGGAACTTAAAGAATTTGTGAAAACAAGCCCAAAAGTATAAGAAATTTTAAGTCCTTTACACAGAGATGCCAAAGGAAAGTGCATGGACCATAGTAACAGAAACAACAGAAAAAGAATCTTGGCAAAATGCAAAAGTAAAAATCTATGTTGTATAGATGATACAGCATTGCTTGCCAAAACAGAAGAACTTGAAGCATCAGCTGCAAGACACATTCTATAGGACTTTAATCTTCAATATGAATTGAAGGTTAACATCAAGAAGACAAAGATTCTCACCACCAGGCCATTTTTTAGCATCATGATGGATAGAGAAGAGATCAAAGTTGTTAACAATTTCAGCTTGCTCAGATCCTCAGTTAGCATTCTTGGCACCACTAGTCAGGAAATCAAAAGTTGAATTGCACTGGGGAAGTGTGCTGTCAGAGACCTCTCCAAGGTGTTAAAGAGCAATGATGTGAGTCTATAGACTAAGGTGTGTCTGATCCAGGCCGTAGTCTTCACGATTATTTTCTATGCATCAGAGAGCTGGACAATGACTTAGAATGACAAAAGAATAATTGATGCCTTTGAGTTAAGGGGCTAGAGAAGAATATTGAACATACCATGGACCACCAAGTATGTCTTGAAGAGGGTGAAATAAAGTTTGTCCTTGGAGGTAGGGATTTTGAAGTTCTGTCTCATACTTGGGTGTGTGGCCAGGAGCAGCTTGTACTTAGAGAAGGACATCATGCTTGGAAGGGACAGCATAAGAGAGGAAGACTCTGGATGAGATGGATTGACACATAACTTGGAAAATGGGATTAGGTGTGTCAGAGTCTGTGAGACTAGCTCAGGATAGGCAAGGTTTAGAGCTATTGTACACAGGGTCACTTTGAGCAGTGAGTGACTCAGTGGCACATAGAAACAACACAACAATGTGGTGAATTACATTAATTAATTTTCTTAACAATCATTGCATTCCTGTTATTAGTTCTGTTTTGTCATGATGAATTATTTTTTTTAATGTACTGTTGGGTTCTGTTGGCTAGAATTTTGTTAAAGGTTTTTGCAACTATGTTCATGAGAGATGTTGGTCTGTAGTTTTCTTTTTTGTAATATCTGCCTCGTTTGGGTATTAGGATTATGCTTGCTTAATCAGAATGTCTCTGGGATCTCTGGGAGTGTTTGTTCTTTTTCTATTTTTTGAAAGAATTTAAATAGAATTGGTGATAGATCTTCTCTGAATGTTGGGTAGAATTCAGCCATGAAACCATCTAGTCCAGGACTTTTTTGGGGGGGGAGTCTTTTTTTATGACCTGCTCAATTTATTTTTTTTTAAATGATAGGTCTGTTCAAGGGTTTTACATCTGTCTGTGTCGTTCTGAATATGGCATGAAGTTCAAGGGATTTGTCCATTTCCTGTAGGTTTTCAAATATAATTGTGTACAGCTTTTCATAATATTCCAATAATATATATTTAATTTCCTCTGTGTTGTGATATCACTGCTATTATTCCTTAATAGTTATTTCTGCCTTCTCCTTTTTTAAAAAATTTTGTTAAGTTTGCCAATGGTTTGTCAATTTTACTGACACATCTGAAATACCAGCTGCTAATTTTGTTGATTGTTTCAATTGTTTTTCTGTTTTCAATCTTATTTATTTCAGTTCTTGTTCTTATAATTTCCTTTCTTCTAGAAGGGGTGGGGTTAGATAGTTGCTCTTTTTTCTGTTTTATGAAGGTGTTGAGTTAGATCATTAATTTTGCTTCTTTCTTCTTTTTCATGTATTTGCCTATTAGTATGAACTTCCCTGTGAGGACTGCCTTAGTTGTAGTCCAGAGGTTTTAGTATGCTATATTTTCATTGAAATTTGTTTCAAGGACATTTTTATTTAATTCTTTATTTCCTCTATAACACAATTGTGTTTTAACAGGGTGTCGTTTAGCTTCCACATGGGTGGTTTTGTAAGCTTTATCCTCTTGTGGTTGGTTAATACCTAGTTTTATAGCATTGTGACTTTAGAAGATACTTTGTGTTATTCACTGTTGTTTTAATTTGTTGAAGCTTGCTTTGTATGTAATCAATTCTGCAGAGTGTATCATGTATGCTTGAAAAGAAAATGAATTCATTTTTATGTTAGCTTAGTACTCAGAATCCATCCACAAGTTAGAGTTGGCTCAACATATAGTTTAGATCATCTGTATCTTAGTTGTTTCTTTGAGTTGACTTATCTTTTGGTGAGAGTGGTATGCTAATGTCTCCTACTGCTGTTGTGGTGCTATTTCTTTATTCAATTTGTTAACTATTGTTTTAGGTATTTTGCAGGTCTAGCATTTGGTGCATTAATATTATTCGTGCTTCTTTTTTTCCCATGTACCGTCAAATTGGATATGACTGGAATAGAAAGAGATTGTCTATCTATCTATCTATCTATCTATCTATCTATCTATCTATCTACCTATCTATCTTCTTGTTGAATACTGTCAAATTGGATCCAACTGGCACAAAAGGAGATTTCTTCTCCATCACCAGCAGGGCATCTGGTGACTGTGCAGCTTTGAGATTGCAGTGCCACAGAGCTCCCTGATTTAATGATATTGTTGGATAGTTTCCACATTCTGTGGGATCACCTTTCTTGAAAATAGGAAAAATATGTGCTTCAACCAATTCATTGGCCAGACAGTTGTCCTCCAAATTTCTTGGTATAGACATCCAATGATGCATCTGCTAATTGAAACAAGTAAATTGTTATCCCATCGACTCCTTGGGCCTTGTTTTTTTGCCAATGCCTTCAATGCAGTTTCCACTCTTTCAGTACTATTGGCTCCTGTTTGTATGGTACTTCCTGAAATTTTTCCGTTTCTATCAGTTATTTTCTATCAGTGATTGGGACATGGAATGTGAGAACCATGAATGTAGGAAAATTGGATATTGTTAAGGAGGAAATGGAATGCATAAATATTGACATACTAGGCATTGG
>NW_006399776.1:13252651-13268376 GCF_000299155.1 Elephantulus edwardii
CAGAGACAGTGCGATTGGCGCAGGACAGAGCGGAGTTTAGGGCTGTTGTACATAGGGTCGCTATGAGTCGCAGGCGACTCGACGGCACATAACAACAACAGTTATTTTTGGTACAGTAATTCTGTGTATTTCCTCCATCTTCTTTTGATGCTTTCTTGGTTATTCAACACATTGTCCACAGCAGTTTTCAATATTGTGACTTGAGGTTTAAATTTGCTTTTCACTTCTCTCAACTTGAGATATGCAGAACCAGTTCTTCCTTATTCATTTTCCATTTCCAGCTCTCTGTACTTTCTATTATACTACTTTTCTTAGTCTTCTCAAACTATGCTTTGAAATCTTTTGTTCAGCTCTTCCACTTCAGTGTGTTTTCCCTTTGTTTTGGCTTCTTGGCAATCCACTGCAATTTTTTAGAGTCTCTTCTGACATCCACTACAGGTTTTTTTTCTTTATTTCTCCTCTATTTTATATCTTCATAGATGATATCCATTATGTAATTGTACAACTCATCCAGTCTTCCATCATTGGTTTTCAATGCCTCAAATCTATTCTTAGGATGATCTTGACATTCACATGGAATAGATTCAAGATCCTGTGGACTTGTTTTAGTTTTCTTCAGCCTCAATTTGAACTTGCATAAGAGTAATTGATGGTCTGACCCACAGTCCACCACTGGCCTACCTTTAGCTGCCAATGTTCACCTTCTTCAATGATTTCTTCCACAAATGTAGTCAAATAGATTCCTGTGCAGTCCATCAGGTGAGATCCATGTATAAAGTCATCGTTTGCATCTTTTAAAAAAGGTATATGCAATGAAAAATCATTATAAAAACAAAATTAAGTCAAGCTATTTCCAGCTGCATTTCTATTACCAAGCCCCTCTTTTCCAACTACTACTTATTCCTTCTTCTCTATTTACAGTGTTTGCATTTCAGTCACCAATTATCATTAACACATCTTGGTTGCTTGTTCATTCAATTACAGGCTGCAAAATTTGGTAAAAACTTTTCAGCTTCTTTCTCTTTGGCTCTAGATGTAGGAGTGTATATATGAATAATACGTTGACAGATCATCCTTGTATGCATATGAATATTCCAACAGAATGTGGAAATTATCAGACAATATCATTAATATCATGTACAAGCAAAATACTGCTCAAGAGCTTGAACAATATAGAGAGAGGGAACTTCCAGAAATTCAAGGATTTCAAGGAGGCCAGGCACCAGGAAATTCATTGCTGATGTCAGATGGATCCTGTTAAAGTAGAGAATACCAGAAGAATGTCTCCATGTACTTTATAGACTATGGAAAGGAATTTGACTGTGTGGATCATAACGTGTTGTGGCTGACATGGAGAAGAAAGGGAGTCTCAGAGCACTTAGTTGTGCTCATGCAAAACCTATACCTAGCTCAGGAGTAGAACAGAGCAGGGGAACCCTGCATGGTTTAAAATCGAGAGTGTGTCAGTGTTGTATTCTTTCTCCATACATATTCAATCTGTATACTGAACAAATTATTTGAGAAGCTAGACTCTGAAGAGGCATGTGGCATCAAGATTAGAGGGAGACTCATCAATAACCTGTGTCATGGAAATGACACAGCCTTGATTACTGAAAGTAAGGAAGACATGAAGTAGATGTTGCAGAAGATCAAGAAATGCAGCCTGGGGAGCTCTGGTGGCCTAGTGGCAAGGAGCTGCAACTACAATCCCAGAGGTGCACGGTTCGAATCCACCAGATGCTCTGCCAGGGAAGGAGGGAGAATTTCCTCCTGTACCAGTCAGATCTGATTTGACGGTACACTCACACAAAAATAATAAAATAAAAATTAAAAAAAAAAGAAATGCAGCCTTCGGTATGGATTGCATCTTGATGTTAAGAAAACGAAGATTCTTACCACTGAGCCAATAGACAACATCATGAAGGAGAGGAAATTGAGACTGTAAATAGCTTAATCTTCCTTGGCTCCACAATTAACACCCTTGATATTAACAGGAAATAAGGAGACACATTACACTGGAAAAAAAATCTGCAATTAGGGACATCGCCAAAGTATTGAGGTGTAATTATGTCAGTTTAAGGATTAAAGTATGTCTGACTCATACCATAGTCTTTCCAATCTCTTGCAATACATCTGAGAGCTGGACAATGAGGAAAGATGACAGAAAATGAATTGACACTATGAGCTGTGGTGTTGGAGAAAAGCACCGAACATCCCATGGATGGCCAAGAGTACAAACAAATACGTCTTATAGAGTGCAGCTGAAATGCTCTTTAGAGACAAGAATGAGAAGGCTCTGCCTTATATTCTTAGGACATGTTGCTAGGAGGTGCTATTCCTTAGAGAGGGACATGATGTAGGAAGGATGGTGCAGGATAGAACAGGTTTCAGATCTTTTACTCATAAGGTGTTCCACTTGATTGATGGCACCTAACAACAACAATGTTTCCATTGAGGTTCTTGTCTTCCAGATCAGTGATGCTTTCCTCTGTCTCTTCTGTTCTACATTTTTATCCTGCCAAAGTATTGGGCACTTTCAGTCTTAATATTCTAGATTGTATTTTCATGCATTTCTGTTGATTTCAAGTACTGTGTTTGCTGTCCCCTCTCTATCCTGTGATGATGTTTATGTTCTTGTACCTCTTTATCTAGAACTGAAATTCTTTCTTACATCTTTTACATTTTCTTCCGTAATTGTTCCAGTTTCTCTGCATAGATATATTCTTTTTCTGGCTCCTTGTCTCTGGAGTATTTGTTCCAGTTTCTCTGCATAGATATATTGTGTTCTGGCTCCTTGTCTCTGGAGTATCTGTTTTCTTAGTGGCTTCCATTGTTTCTTCCACTATTTGCACATTCTTCTGGGTTAGTCAAGCAACTCCTCATAAATACATTTCTTCTGATTCTCTTCCTCTAGAGTATTCCCTGTATTTGTGGCTTCCATTGTTTATTCCAGCATTTGTACTTTTTCCCATGTAGCTGTTCAAATGCCTCCATATCAACATATATCTTCTTGACTCTGGGATATTCACGAGGTCTGCCATATTCTGCTTTTTTTTTTTAGAAGATAAATTTGGGGTTTTTTTCTTTGTACAGTATTTGATGCTGCTTGCTCCTTTTTTGACTTTATGTGAAGATTTTCTCGATAAGAGTTAAACCGTTTTTATCGTGTTTGCATAAGTTATTGGCATTTCTTATCTTTCTAATGTTGTGGATTAGTTTCCAGTTTAAAATGTTCAATCTATGATATGAGCCACTCACTCTGAAGTCCTTTTTGGGAAAACTTGACTTTCTTGAAGTCCTTCAGGTTCTCTCTGGTTTACACTACAACCCTGTGGGAATCTTGATTATTTTAGTCCCCTCTCCCAAACTCTACTGCCCTCCTTTGTTTACCCTCCTTTGCATGCAGAGTGGTTGAGTGCTGCAAGACCTGGTGTTCCACTTGAGCAGTTTCTGTCCCACAGGGTTTCAAATCAGCTGTTTCCTCACAACACAATGTGCCAGCTGAGAAGGCTGACAATGTCTTTCCCCTGCTTATAGCTCTCTGTCCCAAATTCTCTTGTCCTGTTTGGTACTTGGGATGGCTCCACAGAGGCAGAGGCAAGGATGCCCAAATGGAGGGACATTTCCCCAGGGAGGCTTTAACCCTTTTTTAATCTCTCATACTTTCTACTTCTTTTTCTTTTCTTTCTCTTTTAAACACATTAATTTGTCAGCTACATCACTGAATAATAATTGGTGTTTATTAGTTCCAGAATGGATATGAATGAATCAGTGTGTCCCTGTTGTCGTGTTGTTATGTGCCATCAAATTGGGACTGTGTCATAGCTGACCCTCCAGTGAATTTTCAAAGGCAGTGAATCACACAGGAAGAAATGGCTCATCTTTCTCCTGAGGAGCAGCTGGTGGATTCACTGCCTGCTATTATATTGGTAGCACAACCCCTTTCCTACTTAGTCACCAGAGTTCCCTAGCATGTCTTTACTGTGCTTATGCAAAAAAAGCTGCACTATAATCCTGAAGGCACTCAGTTCAAATCCACTAGCTGCTCTGAGGGAAGGGAGGCTGGGAAGTCTCCTCTTTTGTGATCAAATGCCTCTGAAAACCCTCTAGAGGGTCAGCTATAGGTCGGTTCCCACTCTAGGCTACACAACAACAATAACAATAACAATAACATGAGTACATCCATAAAAAAGAAACAGTTCTACACATTCTGATTGCTTTGTCTCCAAGTATCTTCACTTATCTATATGAATATTTTTTTCCTCTTTTCTGACCTCTAGACTCTTTGGCCACATGTGGTTGGTTCATAGAGCTGGTAAAAAATCAATCAGAAGACACCTGGAAAAATCCCAAAGGGATGGTCCAAGTGAACAAGTAAGTGATACTGTTAATAAAAGTAAGTGGATCAAGTTGAAGTGAAGCTGTAAGTCAAACCCAGTCTGCCAATAAGGGAGGCATAAAGAAGAGACTATCCATAGTAACTGCTGCCGAATATCAACAGGGTATCTTTAACAATCCCTTTATCTACAGAAACATAAATAAATATATTTGACATAAAGTTGACAAGTAGAGAAGAAGCAATATATTTTCTTTAGAGCACATAATACTCCTTACCAATATGAATTCTTTAGTTAGGATACCATGTGTTTAAATTCTTTCCCACAATTGTTGTTGTTAGGTCCCATCGAGTTGAGTATCACTCATTACAACCCTATGAAGAGTCTACCTAAACTCTGTTCTATTCTGTGCCCTCTTCATCATCTCTGACACACTAGAGCCCCTTGCTGTAGTCACTGCATCAATCCATATCATTGAGATCTTCTTCTACTTTGCTGATTCTCCATTTTTCCAAACACAATGGATCTCTCATTCCAAGGAAAAGCCTTGCTTGGCTACTTGCCTAAAATATGAAAGATGAAGCCTCACTATCTTTGCTTCCAAGGAGATCTCTGGCTGCTCTTTTCCCAAGACATATCTGTGTTCTTTTGCCAGTCCATGGGAGATTCAGTACTCTTCTCCAACACCATA
This sequence comes from Elephantulus edwardii, assembly GCF_000299155.1. Classification (NCBI taxonomy): domain Eukaryota; kingdom Metazoa; phylum Chordata; class Mammalia; order Macroscelidea; family Macroscelididae; genus Elephantulus; species Elephantulus edwardii. The sequence goes on from NW_006399776.1 coordinate 13,257,680, forward strand.
ACTTAAAGACATCCATTTTTTCTGTAATTCTTATTCATTGTCCAGATCTCTGATGAACAGGTGGTGATTGAGAAGGTCATGCCCTGAGCCAGGCACGTCTTACTCTTCAAAGTGACATCATTGCTCTTCAGCATTTTGAAGAGGTTCCTGACAGTGGACTGGCCAATGGAATATGTCTCCTAATTTCTTGACTGCTGCTGCCAAGGCTGTTGATTGTGAATCCAAGAAAGATTAAATCAATCACAGCTTCAATCCTTTCTCTATCTGTCATAATGTTGACTGTTGGTCCCACAGTGAAGACTTTTTTTCCTTGATGTTAAGATGTAATATTCTGCAGCAAGCATTTCATATCCTATTCACTTCCACTTGTTTTATGTTTAGAGAAAGAGAAAATGGATATTTGTGGATATATTTAACTTTGCTTTACATGAGTCGTATTTGTGGTAACAGTACTATTATTTCTTAAAAGTTTATTCTTAAATAATGATAAGAAGAGCACAAGTATACTACAATTAGACCAAAGTGTTCCTTCACTAAGAAGAGACTGCATGAAAGTTTATACTTTGTTATTTTTTCTGCTTGACTATTCCTTTGGGAGAGAACCATGCCCTGAGACCCCTCTTGGTTGACATTGAAGTTCAACATCTATTAAAGGAACTTGAGGATCCAGATCCCATACTATCTACTTCAACACTACGAGGGAAATTAGCCTGCTACACATGCCTCAGATCTCAATTTGTAACCCTCCATGGCTTTGTTTTTGTTCACTTTTCTGATCTCATCTTTTGTATTCCCACATACTTGGTGAGCACCTGTTGGTTTCCCAGGTCATAAGGACATTCACATTGAATAAATGAAGATAGTTGCTGGTGCTTGTAGGTTGAACTGCAATCTTACAATCCTGAATAATGTTGTGGTTATATAATAATGTTAGTGGCCCTTAAGTACATTCCAATCACAGAAACCTCAAGTGCACAGTACAGAACTTCTCCATAGGATTTTAGAAGCAGAGAAATCAGAGTAATCTTTCAAAGCACCTCCTTGTGGATTTTGACAAAACTTAATTCTCCTGGACTCTAGATTTCTTGGGTGCTTAGAATCGGGGTGATCCACCCAGGCCATTCATGCTTAGCTGTTTTTTTGAAACTTGAATCTTTAAGGAACTGGTTATTTTGTTTGACTGTAAGTCAAAAAATAGTTTATCTGAGGCCATTTTGCCTTGGGCATTGTGCTCTTTTGGAAAAGTAAGAGCCGCCAGTTTTCAGAGTAGAAATTTAAAAGTCTGACTGGAGCCTTTGTTTTAGAATGCATGTCCCTGGTGACTGTGTCTTAACCAACTGATGCTTAAATCCTATACTGTGCTTTGATGCAATCCCCTGATAAATTAATATAACAATGACCTATAAAATCCAATTTCACTGAGCATTCTTCAGAATAACTTCCTTATACATTTAAGCTGAAGCTACCCAATATGTATCTACAGCTTAATTTCATTTACATCTGAAGTGTAAATACAATCTGTTACATTAATTTTTTGGTATTTCTCCATGTATTTAGATTTTTAAGCCACTAGCCTTTGATTAGTAATGGAATGCTTAATTGTTGCACCACCTAGAGACTTCATGACAAAGTTTAGCCAAAGGTGAATCTTGCCTCTCGTGGGACCTGGGGATTCAAATTCCTTATTTTAAATGTAGTGTGAATTCAATTTTTGGAGAATGGCATTAAATAAACTATTACAGAGTCAAGTCTGAGACTCAGAAAGCAAGCACTATAGCTTCACAGATATAGCGTGGAAGGTATAGTACTGTAAGAAAGTCAAAATAAAAGGTGAAACCACAGATAAATCCATGGAGAAAATAATACGGCTATTCTCTCCGCTAGAACTGGGCATATCAATGACCTACAAACATTCAGATGGGTGGGTATCACTTTGGAATCTAGTTCAAAATGCGGCATCCTGACCCTCATCCCCAGGAACTATTAATATAACCGGAATCATGTGACTGACTCCCCCTGACTCAAAAACCTTCCTTATGCACTTTCCAAATCCCTGAGTTCTGTATTTTTTTAAATGAAGCATTAATGGAATAGATGTTGTCTTTAAAAGGATTCTATTACTTAGTGCATGTAACAAAATCAACATATATTAATATATATATATACATGTTTTTGTTGGTATTGTTGGTTTTGTGTACTGTCGAGTTGGAATCAATCCACAGCTTACCCTCCAGTGGGTTTTCAGATGTAATTTAATTACTCAGGAGGAGATTGCCTATCTTAATCCCACAGAGCAGCTGGTAGTTTTGAACTGCATATCTTCAGGATAGCAGTGCAACTTCTTACCACTATGCTTGCTAAAAGTGAGGAGGACTAAAGCATTTGCTATAGAAGATCAAGGACTGCAGTCTTCAATATAGATTGCAGCTCAACATCAAGAAAACAAAGATACTCATTACCGGGCCAATTGGCATCATAAAAATAGATGGACAAGAGATTGAAATTGTTAACAATTTCATCTTGCTCGGATTATAAATCAACACTTGTTGGCACTAGCACTCGGGAAATCAAAAGATGAGTTGCATTGAGAAAGTCTGTTGTCAGAGGCCTTGCCAGATAACTGAGACACAATGATGCCAGTCTAGAGACAGGTACACCTGACTCAGGCCATGGTCTTCAAAATTACTTGCTATGCATCAGAGAGCTGGATGATGATTCAGGATAACAGAAGAATTGATGCTTTCAGTTATAGTACTGAAGAAGCCTATTGAACATACCATGATCTGTCAAAAGAACAGACAAGTCTGTCCTAGAGAGTGTGAAACCAGTCTGCTCCTTGAACGTACAAATTTTGCAACTCTGTCTCACTTACTTTGTTCATGTTGCCAGGAAGGACCAGTCCTTCGAGAAGGACATCATTCTTTGAAGGGTGAAGGGTCAGTGCAGGAGAGGAAGACTTTGGATGAGATGGATTGGCAAAGTGATTGTGGTAATGGGGGCAAGTGTGTCAGAGACTTTGAGATTGGCTCAGGATAGGGCAGGGTTTCGATCTATTGTTCATAGGTTTGCTATGAATTGTAGATAACTCACAGCACATAATAACATCATTTGAAAATATATATATTATAAAATTGTTGTTGTTTTTATGTGCCACGAGTTGACTCTAGGGTTGCTATGAGTCGCAAACGACTCGAGGGCACATAACAAAAACAGCAAGGAGTTGACTGATTAATGAAACTTCCAATCCTGATGCCACATTCCTCCTCACAGAGCCCAGTCCCCTGGATGATCTGTTCCACACATAGATTGAAAAGGTATGGAGAAACCATTATTGTAGAATGAGTATGAGGATCCAAGGCAGGGGAGAGGTTGGAAATAGAAGAGTGAGGATGGGGGTGGGGGGAAGTTGGGTGTCAATCATAGGGTTGCGCAATCGATGGATGGGTGAAGTGAAGGAAATGGGAAGAATCTTTTGTGAAAAACAATGTATCTTGACTTTGTAAATAAATCAGAGTAATATTAAAAAAATTAAAAAGAAAAAGGCATGGAGAGAGGATGCATCTTTGGTGTACACTTTTCCTTATTTTAAATCATGCAGTATTTCCTTGCTCTGTTCTTATGACTGCCTACTGGTCCAAGTATAGGTTTCCCAGAAGTCAATGAGGAACTCTTAGAAACATGAAGAGGAAACTAGAGAGAGCAAGGACTTCCGCCTGACCACTGTGGAAGATGCACTGTGATTTTGATCAACCTCAGTATCCAGTCTGCTTCTGGTTTTAGTGCGTCTAAATGTGCACACTTCTGTGCAACATATTCCCCAAACATGAATCTATTGCTTTATCAGATATTCAGAGAAACAGCCACCTGTTCCTGTCTACAAGGATTTATTAAGAAGCTTCTAGAAGTCAGAAAAAATAGGAGGGAGGGAGGGAGGAATGTAAACAGGAAGCACATGATAGAGGTGGCATGAGCTATGCTACCTTGTGGGAAATACAATTAATGGCATGAAATGAAAAGTGATCAATTGAATGAAAAGTTGATTTGCTCTACAAGCCTTCACCATTTTAAGAAAGGTGAAGAAAGAATCTTCCAAGATAAATTTGGTAACCTAATTTTCAGGTAATACATCATGTTTATAATCTGTTCCATGAGTAAGATGACTCGGCTTCAATTTCATAGAGGCTGTATTTGTGTGGCGCACATTCACTGAGCACAAAGTTCCACTTGCCCACTTACTAGCTCTGTGTTTCTTGCAAGTTACTTATCTGCACGGCTGAATGTCTTCATTTATGAAACAATAACCTCTATTCTGCATATATTTTCTTTTATCCTCTAGGGAAGAGATACTATCCTTCCTGCAGAAAAGGATACAATTCCTTTCCTATTTCCCTCCAATCCACAAGATTCTAAAAAACCTCTTTGCTGTTGATTCAGAGCTCACACATAGCTGATCCTCTACTGGGTTTTCAGAGGCTGTAAATCACCTAGAAGAAAATTGCCCTTCTTTTCCAGTGGAGCCACTGGTGGATTAAAATCTCAAAAAGAAAAAACGGAAACAGCTTTGAGTTAGTACGTACCGGAGCTCCATTCCACAAAACAAGAACCGTGTATTCTCTAGCGTGCTTGCTGAATATTGGTGAATTGAAATGCAAGCAATGCTGGGAGAGCACCTGCCTTGCTTTTCCTTTGGCAACCACGGCGACAGTGTGCAAGACCAGAGCGGTGAGATTCAATCCCATGAGGGATGAAAAATTCAATCAAGCATTTGGGTTGCCAAAGTTTCATAGTAGGAACTGTGACGAGCTTTAAAGTTGGAAACTTTCCCTGACCATTATACTATTTTGGTTCCCCCATCACATACTTTTAAAACCAGTTGAATCTAATTCATGGTGCTCCTGTGTATGCCAGAGTAGAACTGTACTATGAGCGGATTTCTTTTCCCACGAACAGAGGGCAAGATATTTCTTCTGAGATACCGCTGAGTGGACTCAAAAGATTAACTTTTTATTATTTAATAGGCAGAAGGCCGAACCATTTTCACAACCAAAAGACTCCTCATAATTTAACATTTTCTTTAACATCATTGGTGGAATTTAAAGCAACTTTGTTTGCATAATTATGTAATGCTTATCACCTTGGCCCTCACCTTCTGCCTTCTCTCACTTCAAAATGTAAATTGTATGAAAAAGTATCTATTCTTTTATCATTAATGTTTAATATAGTGCAATGATGCACTCTTTCCCTGATTTTAAACCGTGCAGTATCCTATTGTTTTGTTCAAATGACTATTTTTATGTCCATGTGCACATTCCACATGAGCACAATTGAGTGTTCTGTATTCTCATTCTTCTGAAGTTTATAAATAATTTATTGTGATCTGCACAGTCAAATGGCTTTGAGTAGTCCATAAAATACAACCAATGCCTTCCTGATATTCTCTACTTTCAGCCAAAATTTTACTTCTATAAAATTCAGGTAAACACATTCCTATTGTTTTCAACGTTCAGTCAAAATTCATATAATGTCAGCAATGATATCTTTGTGGTAAAACCTATTCTGAAACCAGTTTGAATTTCTAGAAGTTCCCTGACAATGTGCAATTTCAGTCATTTAAAAAATAATTTTCAGCTAGATTTTACTTACATGTGATATTAATGATATTATTAATTTCCATATTCTGTTGGATCACCTTATTTTTAATAAACAAAATATGAATTTCTTCTTAGTGGTTGGCCAGATTGCTGTCTTTTAAATTTCTCGGGATAGATGATTGAGCACATCCAGGCCTACATATGTGTGGACAATCTGAAAAAAAATATTCTGTCAAGTTTTAGAAGCTTATTTTTCTTTTTTTTTAAGAAGCTTATTTTTCACCAAGGCCTTTAGTGCAACTTGAATTTCTTACTTTAGTACCATTGGTTTCTTATTATTAACTCTAATCCTGAAATGGTTCATCATCCATCAATTGTTTTTGGAACAAATTTCAAAAACAACATTCCTTCTATTTTATGTTGTTGTTGATTGCCTTCAAGTCGAGCACTACTCATAGTAACCCTATGAACAAAAGGCTTGAAGCCCCTCTACAACTATCATGTTATTTTAGGAAGTAGATGCCACTCCTGCTTCCAAACCTGTCATAGTATGTTATAGTTTTCATATGTCATTGAGACCCGATGTACAGCAGCTCTAAACCCTTCCCTGTCCTAAGACAGTCTCACTACCTCTGACACATAAACCCCCATTGCCCAAGTTACTGTATCAGTCCATCTCATCTCGGGTCTCCCTCTCCTGCACTGTCTGTCCACCCTTCCGAGCATGGTGTTCTTCTCCAAGGAGTGGTCTCTCCTGGCCGCGTGCCCAAAGTAAGTGAGGCAGAATTTCAAAGTCCTAGCCTCCAAGGAACAACTTGGCTTCAACCTCTCCAAGAAAGACCTATTTGTTTTCTTAGCAGTCCATAGTATGTTCAAGACGCTTCCAGCACCACAACTCGGGGGCATCCATTATTTTTCTGTCATCTTTAGTTATTGTCCAACTTTCTGAATCATAACACATAATTGAGAAGACTATGGCCTTGTTTAGAAACACCTTTGTATCTAGACTGACAATGTTGCTCTTCAGCACTCTGGAGAAGTTCACAGTTGTAGGTAAATTGATGCCTGTGTATCCCATCAGGCAAAGCCTGTGTTGAAGTTTATTATCTTTTTTAAAGAAATATCTTTGCAATGAACAAATAGTTTTTATACAAATTCTATCATGTGATCCTTGCTTCATTCCTGTCTCCAAGCCATATTTTCTACACACCACACCTCTTTTCTAATTTTTGTGTTAAGTTATTGATTATTATGAATGCATCTTGAAGGCAAATTCAATAACTGTAGACTGCAGAACTTGGTAAAAATCCTCAGTTTCTTCATTTTGGTTTTAGTGATTGGCATATGTATTTAAGTAACAGTTATACTAATGGTCATCCTTGGATGTGTCTGGATATTATCCCATCAGTAACAGTGATATTGTGTTTCAGTACAGAACTTGACATATTCTTTTTGAAGATGATTGGGACACCATTCCTCTCTAATGTAACACTCTCAGCATAGAAGATCATTTGATTATCTGATTCAAAGTGGTCAACACCAACCCATCTAGGCTCACTGGTGATTAGAATCATGATCTAGTGCTAAGAAGTTTCACTGTAAGCCCAAAGGCATGTAGTTAAAATCCACCAGCTGTTCCAAGGAGAAAAATGGGCAGACTCCTCTGATGTGATAAACTGTCCCTTAAAACTTGCGAGAGGGTCAGCTATGGGTCGGTTCTGACTCAACAGTACACACCAACAACAAAAATTACTAGAATTTCTGTCTTTATAGGTTATACTTCACTTTTGAAATTTTCCTTTATTCACACTTGGTATATTCTACATTGATATCATTAATGGTTACTTGCAACTGTTTCTCCTCATTTTGAATCTTCCCGCGTCAGTAATAAAGGTTCTTCATTGAGTTAAAGCTTTATTGCAACCACTTCATTCAGGCAAACTTTACTTTGAAGAGGTAGCTCTTCTCCAGTTGTATCTTTAATTCCTTTAAACCTGAGGGGCTCATCTTCCAGCATTGTATGGGACAGTGTTTCATAAAATTTTTAAGAGTTTGATATTTCCTAAGTGGATGACCAGTATTATTTCTTAGTCTGGAAACCGGACCACTATGGGGGATCCCTGCTGCTATTTCTAAGATTGGTTACATAGCTTTCTGCATGGCAGAAACATACAAGCCACCACAGGACAACAAACTAAAAGGTGAATGTTCTAGATTAGAAGGACAAAGTTAGAGGGCAAGCTTTTGGGGGAAGGTTTTCTTTCTCTGTTGACTCAGGGAAAGTCCTTACTCCTTGGCTTCATAGTAATTAATCTTCATAGTTAATTTAGGGGATGATGTCCATCTTATCCCATATCTCCTCTGTCCACCTCTTCAATCTCTTTTATACTTAAAAGATATTGACTTAAAATGCACTCTACACTAACCCTACCTTATGAACATTAAAAAACAGACAACAAATTCACAAATAGGGTAATAATCATAGGCATAGAGTTAGGATTTACAACATACCTTGATGGTGTACATCTAAACCTATAACATTCTACATTTTGCTCTCCAACATCCATGTCTACACTTGCACAACACAGTCACTTCATTTCATCATGACAGAATTCTTAAATCACCTCCAAGCCTCAAATATAATTTTTAAGCTTATATGACAAATATGGGTAAGATTTTAGGCATATCATATCCTGAGGCAAAATACTTCTTCATCTGTGAAATTTAAAATACAAGTTATCTTCTTCAAGCGTACAATGGTAGAATAGGCATAAGGTAGACATTTCCATTACAAATGAGGGAAATTGGAAGACAAGAAGGAATAACAGGCAATAAGCAAATCCAAAAGCCAACAGAACAATTTACATTCTCTCTCTGAGCTTGAAAATAATTCTCTGTTCTCCCAGAACATTTGTGCAATGGGAACACTCTCCAAACTCTGAGTATTGGCCATACTCTTTGGATTCTAGATAATGCTCCCTCCACCTCTTACTCGGCTTCAGTATCACCTTCCATTCCCTGGAAGCAAACATACTGCTCAACATTGAACATTTGCATTCTTTCAGTTCATCTTAGAGGTGATCCTGCCCCCTTTAATCTGGCAGGTTCCTTTCTTCTAACCTCTTGGACATGGCAGTCCTGCCTTTTTAGAGTTAGGAAGTGATTCCATCCCTTGGAACACCTTCACATGGTACTTTAACATCCCACACTCCGGGACTGAACTGGTGAAGTTATTACTCTTTGAAACCTGTGGCTCCATTTGTTGAGATCCATGATACCAAGGCCCCACGCTTTAAATGGAGAAAGCTTTTCTGCTTGTACTCCTTACACAGTTCTGAATTCTTTGCTGCTCTGGGATTGTCCTATTCTTTAATTTGAGAGCAAAAGATATAGCTTCTTTTTCCTGTTTTCTGCCTATAGCATTCTGAGAGACAGACATGCTCTTTCTTTCACTCTTATTTTGTCCTTCTGTTATTGTTATTGTGAGTCACAGGCTTAATTTTTTAACCAAATATTGTATAGTCGTGTTCTTTGTGAGGACATGTGTACTTACTTTGAATAATTTTAAAATCTTCAAGTTATATTTCCATTGTGCACAGTTCATTTTTTTAGTCCATCCTTTATCCCGAGTAGAAGTGAAAAGGATACATGATATGGTTTATTTAATATCTTGCTTATAAATTGCATCAATCAGATATCTAAGTCCTTCACTTCTAGATTCTACCTCTTACTAAGCATTTGAACATAATTCAGGTAACGTTTTGGCACTTCATAAAAAGCACTGCTATTCTTCCACTGTTCAATCACACATTCATCATTTTCTTTTCAAATGGTACCAGAAATACATTTAAAATCCATGTTTCTAAAAGCATTTTGCTGCTAGTGTCTTAGATGTTCTCTAAGTTGTTACAGGCTATTCCTTGGAAAAGGATCTTATGCCTGGAAAGGTGGATAGTCAACAAAAAAGAAGACAACCCCCAGCGAGATGGATTTGACATTGTGACTTCAGCAAGGGGCTCAAGTGTATGAGAGATGGTGAAGTTGGTACAGGAACGACCTGGATTCAGGTTTGTTATTCAACAACACCTAACAACTACAACAACAACCAGATGATAGAGATTTTCCCTAGAGCTTTTGTCACTTGTCTCTGAACACTCACAAGAATTGCCTTTAATAGGCATAATTCTACCAAAACTTTCTTTAAGGCAATCTAAAGTTTTTGTTGTTGCTGTTATTGTTAAAAATCACCAAGTCAAACCAGACTTACAACATTATGTGTAATAGAATAAAATATTGACTTCTTACAGCAATTACCATGTTTGAGGCCATTTTTGTAGTTACTGTGTCAATCCATCTCACTGAGAATCTTCCTATTCCTTACTGACTTTTCACTATATCAAGCATATTTTCCTTTGCAGACTGGTCTTAATACTGTGTCAAAAGTATGTGATACAGTCTCATTGTCCTAACCTCTAAGGATTATGAAGGCTGAATTTTATATCACAGAATTATTTATGATACATTCAGAATTCTTGACCAACATCACAATTCAAAAGGCATAACTTCTTTGGTCTTCTGTTTCCAGTCTTTCACATGCACACTTTTGTTGTTGTTGTTGTTAGGTGATACTGAGTTGAGTACACTGCTTAGAAACCCTATGAACAACCGATCAGAATCCTGCCCTATCCTGTGTCACTTTCATCATCATTGGTGCACTTGAACTCACTGCAGTAGCCACTGTGACAATCCACCTGGTTGACGGTCTTATTCCCCTTTGCTGATCCTCCACCTTTTCAAGCATGGTATCCTTTCCCAAGGAATACCCTTTCCTGTTGTGTTGTCCAACATATGAAAGATTAAGCTTCTCCATATTTGCAGCCAAGGAACACCCTGGCTACATCTTTTCCAAGATATGTCTGTTCATTTTTTTTGGCAGTCCATGGGATATTCAGTAATCTTCTCCAACACAAGCATTCTTAAGCTCAAGGAACTGAAGAACAGATTCAAACCTAGAATTGCTGTAATCAAGGATGCTTTGGGCAGAATATTAAATGATCCAGGAAGTATTAAAAGAAGATGGAAGGAATATACGGAGTCATTATATAG
>NW_006399776.1:13269836-13273939 GCF_000299155.1 Elephantulus edwardii
GTGAGGTTGGCGCAGGATAGAGCAGGGTTTAGAGCTGTTGTGCATAGGGTCACTATGAGTCGGAAACAACTCGACGGCACATAACAACAACAACAACAACATTCTCTGGTAAGTGGACTTCCCCAAAGCAACTTTTCTCCTTATTTCCTGTATGCTGGTACCAAGGGTGTTGATTGTGGATCAGGTATATGAATGATTGTATAATTGTGAATGAAACACAATGTAAATAAAAGAAATATATGCATATAAATGAATATATTTGCAAACCAATAAACTAATGACAATAAAAAAGGTATACCTCTTTCAAGCTATGATCTTCTCAATTACTTGTTATGTATCTAAAAGTAGGACAATGATTAAGGATGACAGAAGAAGAAATTGATGCCTTTGAATTATAGTATTTGATAAGAGTACTGAATATCCCACAAACTGCCAAGAGAACAAATAGTTCTTTCTTAGAGAAAGGGAAACAAAACATTACTTGTAAACAAGGATAGTTATATTTTGTCTTACATTCTTTGGAATATTGTATAATATTAAGAGTTTATTGTTCAAAATTGATTTCCTAGACACTGAGATTGAGTTTGATTTTGTTATTTGGATGTGTAGAAATATGTAAATTGGTTGTGTCTATTCACAAGAGGTTTGGCTAGTTTTCTCAATCCACAAGGGGATTGACTAGTTTCAGCTTTAAATTGAATGGATTCAGCAGCAGTATGATGGTGAGCAGAACCTCACCATCAGCAAATAAGAAGTGTGTATACAGTAGTCACCTTTCAGGGCCAGAGATTCTTGTACCAGCTAGGCCTACAGTAGCAGCAGGCACGGCTGCAGCAAAGAACGAGACTGGATATGAGACACAATTGACTCTAGGACTGCTACTCCATGGAACCAGAGCTAAGAGCCTTTTGCCCAAGTTTATTTGAAGACCACCAAAGGGTGGAGGATACCTATCTTGACAGGACTAAGGGCTTTGTAATATTAGCCCAAAGCTTCAAGGCTTAAAGCATATGTGCCTGTGAGTACATTTTGGGAGCTGTCTTGAGTAAGTGATATTATCTTGCTGCTAACTTGAATTGCTGCCTTTTGCCTTCCTTAGTTGGGTTTTGTGCAGTTTGTGAGCCATCACAATGGATTTTAGACCTGGTGGAGCAGTAAGATTGATGTTGAGATGCATTAAAGGTGGTGCAGCATCACGGGGAACATGTCTGATCGAATGGCAATTGATTCTGCATTGCTGATGTTGTTGATAGGGATAATACCCTTTTGTGATGTTGGTAAAGGTCAGACATGGTCTTCCCCACATGGTCTTTGCTATTTTTTGCAGTTGTTAGGAGGGTCAGTCCTTGGAGAAAGAGATCATGCTTAGAATATAGAGGGTTAGCAAAGAGAAGAAGGAAGTCAAAAAGATGGCTTGACACAGTGACTGTAGCAATGGACTCGTAAATGTCAGAGATGGTGAAGAGGATACAGGACAGGGCAAAGTTCAGATCCAGTGTTCATAGGACAATTATGAATCATAGTCAACTCAATGGCACATAACAACAATAACATATTCTAGAGCAAGTTTCAGAGTCTTTCTGACATTCATTTTAGTGTTTTTCTACTTAAGTGTTAATGACTTCTTTCTTGTTTTTTTATGATATTCTTTATGTTAGCTCACAACTCACTTATTTTCCTTTAATGTCCAATGTATAAGATCTATTCTTCAGATGCTCCCCAATTAATGCTGGAGATACTCATGGTTGTATTTTGGCTTTCAAGAAATTGCTTAAATTTTCTTTATCTTGAACTATAACTTGTATAGGAGCAATTGGTGGTTTATTTCACAATTGACACTTGGGCCAGTTTTCATTGATGGTACTGAATTTTCATTGTCTTTTTTCCAAATAAAGAGTTGATTTGGTTCCTGTGAATTCCACTTGACAAGGTCCATGACATATTCATTTTTTGGGGAAAAAAATTTATTTGCTGTGAATAGGTCATTGATCTCATAAATTTCTATCATGCTATCTTAATGTCTCTTGGATGGCCAAAAGAACAAATATGTCCTTAAAAAGGTGCAGATAGGGTGCCTCGTGGAAGTGAGAATGGTAAAGCCTCATTCCTACATATTTTGAGCATATTGTTAGTAGGAGCCCTTTTTGGAAAAGAACAACAGGCTTGGAATGGTGGAAGTTCAGCAAACAAGAGGAAGAAACTTATGAGATGAACTGACACAATGACTGTTAACAATGAGCCCAATCTATAAGCAATTAAGAGGATGATGCAAGATAGGGCAGGGCTCAGATCCATTATCTATAATGTTATTTTGAGTTGTGGTTGATTTGACAGAACCTAATGACAACCATCTCCCATATTTTTCCTACCTTCAAGGTCATATTTTTAGTTGTGCCAAGAAATCTGGAGGACAGCGACTTGGCCAACTAACTGGAAATGATCATATTTATTCCCATTCCAAAAAATGGTCATCCAAGAGTGTAGGAATTATCAAACAATATTACTAATATCACACAAAAGCTATATACTACTGAACATTATCCAAAAACGATTAGAAGAGTAGTACATCAACAAAGATTTTCCAGATGTGCAAACAGGATTTAGAAGAGGCCATGGCACTAGGGAAATTATATCTAATATTAGATGGATCTTAGCCAGAACTAGAAAGTACCAGAGTATTGTCTATCTGTGTTTCATTGACTATGCAAAGGCATTTGACTGTGTGGAACACATAAATTGTGACTAACCTTGAGAAGAATGGAAATCCCAGGACACTTGATTGTGCTTATGCAAAACCTATACTTAGAACAGGAAGCAGTCATCAGAACAGAGCAAGGAAACACTGCATGTTTTAAAATCAAGAAAAGTGTACATCAGGGTGCATCCTATCTCCATATCTTCAATCTATATGCTGAATGGATCATTCAGGAGGCTGGACTTTATGAAGTATCATGTGACATCAGAATTGGAGGAAGAATCAACAATCTGTGATATGCAGATGACAACCTTGCTTGCTGAAACTGAGAAGAACCTGAATCATTTGCTGCAGAAGGTCAAGAACTACAGTCTTCAATATGAGTTGAAGTTCAACATCAAAAAGCAAAAATTATCACCACTGAGCCAATTGGCAGCATCATGGTAGATGGAGAAGAGATTATGAAAAGCTTTAGCTTGCCTGGCTCTACAATCAAGATTCTTGGTAGCCAGGAAATCAAAAGACAAATTACATTCGGAAAGTCGGCTGTCAAGGACCTCTTCAGAGTACTGAGGAGCAATGATGTCAATCTATAGACTAAGGCGCACCCGATCCAAGCCATGGTCTTCAAAATTACTGGCTATTCATCAGAGGCATTTGAATTGTGGTGCTGGAGAAGAGTATTGAACATTCCATGGACTGTCAAGAGAAAAAAATAGATCTGTCCTGGAGAGGATGAAACCAGGTTGTTCCTTGGATGCAAGGATTTTGAAGCTCCATCCCACATACTTTGGGAATGTGTCCCCAAAGGACCAATCCTTAGATAAGGACATCATGCCTGGAAGGGGGGAGGAAGAACATAGGAGAGGAAGACCCCAGATGAGATGAATTATCACAGTAACTGGGGTAACGGGGATAGGTGTGTCAGAATGGTAAGATTGGCTCAGGATAGAGCAGAGTTCAGAGCTATTGTGCATAGGGTCATTATGAGTAGACAGCACATAACAACATTTTCTTCTCATTCCCCACTTCCATGTTCCAATCATCAGTAATTATCAGCAATGTGTTCTGACTTCATATTTGATGAATTTGTACTACAGTTGTTGGTGGAAATCCTTACTTTCGATATATACTTGAATAATGATTGTATTAACAGGTCCTCCTTACATGTTGGTGGTGTTGTGCACCTTGAGTCAGAACTGACCCATATCTGACCCTCCTGTGGGTTTTCAGAGGCAGTTACTTGCAAGGGAGGAGAATACTCATCCTTCTCACCAAAGCAGCTGGTGGATTTGAACAATGTGCTTTGGGGATTGCAGTATAGCTTCTTGCCACTAACCCACCATGGTCCTTCTTTCTTACATGGGTTGTTGTTGTTATGTGCCATCGAGTCGTTTGCAACTCATAG
>NW_006399776.1:13277596-13285722 GCF_000299155.1 Elephantulus edwardii
TCCTTGGTACACAATCACCCCCGCACCCCTCCCACTGCCCCAAGTACATTCCACTATGCCACCTTAATTGTGGACTCTTGAGAAAGTGTGTGTTAAGTGTGATGTCATTGCTTTTCAAATTATCATTGCCAAAAGAAATCACCACATTGTTGTTGTTAGTTTTAGATGATGTTGAATCTGCTATGACTCAAACACCCTACATACAATGAAACCCTGTCCGATCCTGTGCCATTCTTACAATCTCTTCTGTTCTTAAACCCATTATTCCAGTCACTGAATCAATCTCTTTGAGCATCTTTCTCTCTTATGTTGACCCTGCACGTTTCCAAGCATGATTTCCTTTTTCAAGAATGATTGAACCCTCCTGACAACATGCCCAACATGTGTGAGATAAAATTTTAATATCTTTATCTCTAATGAATTCTTGAAAATGTTGTGGATCTTATAAGAGAAGTTTGGTTTTTCTTTTGGTAATTCATAATATATTCAATAATTTTGACAACCACAATTCAAAGACAGCAATTCACATCACTCAATTTATCCAACTTCCTCATGCATATGAAACAATTGAAAATACTGTAAGGCTTTAAAGTGACTCTTGATTTTTTTTTTTTTTTGCATTTTAAGGAGAGAGTTGGCAGCAAATTTGCTCAATACTATATGCCGTTTAATTTCTTGACTGCTGTGTCCATGGACATTGGTTGTGAAGTCAAGTAAAATTGACAACTTCAATCCTTTCTTCATCTATCATTACGTTCCTTTTTGCTACCTCTGTGAGGATTTTTATATTCTTTATGTATAATCCATGCTGAGTGTAATGGTCTTTAATCTTCTTCAGTAAGTGCCTCAAGTTTTCTTCATTTTCAGCAGTTGGAATTTACTATATGATTATCCAATTCAAAATGGCCAATACCAATCAATATTAGGATACTGTTTCCTAGGAGACTGATCTTTGAACATTGCATTTAGAACAAAACAAACCATTTTCCTAGGTTCACACTTCGTACCTTTCATGTTCTGATTGTTATTGGGCATATACAGGTATCTTCATTTTCTGTTCTTCTACATCAGTAAGTGGAGGTTCTGAAAACTTTATTCTTTTCATGTTACCAAAGTGGATTCTAATTTGAGGGACAGCTCTTTCCCAGTTATATCTTGAGTACTCTCCAAACTGAGAGGCTCATCTTCTGACACTCTATCAAACAATATGCTACCACTATTCATAAAGTTTTCATTGGCATCCATCATCTATCCCAGAATTAAATCAAATATACTTCTTTCTAGTCTTTCTTAGATGGAAGTACTACTGAAAACTTGTACAACATGAGTTACGCTACCACCTATGTCCTTGGTTTATGATTAACTGGCAAGACAATTGGGGGCTTTTACTATAAAGCAGGAGCTCATGTGGCATAATCTGTAGTGAGTTGTACTGCTAATCCAAAATCCATGTGTTTCCAGAGGTTAGAATCTACTAGCAATTCCATGGGAGAAAGATGAAGAACCTCCTCCTATTGTGATTTACAGCCTAGGAAACCCACTATGAGTTGGAGCTGAGTCCACTGGCTGTCAGTGATTGAGTGAATTACTAAAAAGCACCTTAAGATTTTTCCAGATTTTATGCATTATTCAACATTATAATAATTTTCATATTATAGGTATTTGTTAAGGAGCATACTCAGTTCCCAGAGCAAACGTCTTTTTATTTATCTGTTGCTTCTTTAGTAGAAATATCACACGTGGATTGCTTTAACAAACAGAAATTTACTTTCTCACAGTTGATCTGAATTAAAGTGTCACCTTAGGGAAAGCTTTCTTTTTCAGCTCTGGAGGAGAGTCCATTCTTTTTAATCCTCTCCTCCTAAATGATTTTCATGTGGCTTGGCATGTCTCATTCCCACTGACACCTGATTGTTTAATCTTTTATATATTAAAAGAGATTCATTCAAGGTAAAACCTACACTAATCGTACCTCATCGATGTAAGAAAAATAATCCATTCCCAAATGGTATTATAACCATTGGCACAGATGTTAGGATTTAAAACACATATTATGGGTGTACTGAGAAGCCATGATGTTAGTCTAGACACTAATATGTGCCTGATCCAGGCTAAGGTCTTTACAATTATTTCCTATGCATCAGAGAGCTGGACAATGACTAGCAATGACAGAAGAATTGATGCCTTTGAGTTGTGGTGCTAGAGAATAGTCTTGCACTGCTAAGAAAACAAATAGGTCTGACTTAGAGAGGGCGAAACCAAGTTTCTCCTCTGAGAAGTTCTGTTCCACATAGTTTAAGCCTGTGGCTAGGAGAGACCAATCCTTAGAGAAGGATATTATGCTTAGAAGGATGAAGAGACAGCATAGAAGAGGAGGACCCTTATGAGATGGATTAATACAGTTCTGGGGCAATGGAAGTAGTTGTGTCAGAGTCAGTGAAACTGGCTCAGGACAGGGCAGGCTTCAGAGCCGTTGTACATAGGGTTATTATGAGTCACAGACAATTCAACGACACATAACAACAACCATTATAGGAATGGAGACCATAATTCAATCCATAACAGTCATATACATGTATAGACTTTTGTTACTTCTATTTTTAAAGTGGTAGCTAAGAGTAAAGAAAGGGACCATATTCATTTATATTTTGTCAGTTTTAAAGTCAGCCATATGCTTTGCCATACCAAGTGTTCACTCAATTTATCTGAATTCAACAAACACTTCTTCAGAACTATCATGTGCTACAGTGCTCAGGATCTAAAGATGCTCTCAATGGGTTCACACTCCCCCAACACATTCTGGTTCCATCCAAACACACATATTAGAAACATTATTTTATAAAACAAGGCTTTGCTAAGTGGCTGCTGTATACTCTGTTAAGCATCTCTAGTATTTCTTCCTTGTGTCTTACTTTAGCACTAAAGACGGAAATATTTACTCTCTTTGTTTTATATTATGTAACTTTGCCTGTGAACAATTATATCTTTGCTGCATGTGTATAAATGGGTCCTTCTGGGTAACACACTTGGAGCTGGGGCAATGATAGCTTCTTGTTTATATTAGTAAGGCTGAATCAGAAAATAGTGCAATTTAAAAAAATCTCAAAAATTTCTGAAGTTTATGTCTCACACTCTCGAGTTTTAAAGGTGTAATGACTCTGCAAACCAGCCTTCTTCTAAGGCCAGCGACCCGGTGATTTCTGTTTTGTGGCTTTGCCACCTTAGCATTTTGTTTGTGAGGTTGCCGTGCCCACATGGAGACCTCACATTGCCCTTCTATTCTTTGGCTGAGGAGTAAAATTTTATTTTGTTGTTGCTGATAGGTGTTGTCCAGTCGAGTATGATTCACACTGACCCGCTCTGTCCCAACAGATCTGAATCCTGTCCTATCCTGTGCTATCCTACCATCTCTGACACCCTCAAGCCGTAGTCACTGTGTCAATTGACCTCATTGAAGGTCTTCCACTCCTTCTACCCTCCACCTTCCCACACATCATATCTTTCTCCAAGGATATCCTCTCGACAACATATGCCCAAAGTATATGAGATGAAGCTACGTCACCTTTGCCTCCAAGGAACAGTCTAGCTGCACCTTTTCTAGGACATACCTACTTGTTCTTCTAGCAGTTTGCGTCCCCAGAACACCTGGCATTATATAGTATTTGTCTTTTTCTGACTGAGATATTTCACTCAGCATAATGTCCTCCAGGGTCACCCATTTTGTATAACATTTCATGAGTTGCTTGTTTTCCAATGCGGCATAGTATTCCAGTGTGTGATTATACCACAGCTTCCCTATTCATTTGTTTGTTGATGGACACTTGGGTTATTTCCAACTCTGCTATTGTGAAGAAAGCCCCGATAAACATGGATGTGCATATATCTTGGGGTATATTCCCAGTAGTGGAATCGCTGTGTCAAATGATATTTCTATTTTCAGTTTTTTGAGAAAGCGCCATAATGCCTTCCATATTGGTTGCACCATTTTACACTCCCACCTGCAGTGAATAAGGGTTCCATTTTCTCCACAACCCCATCAGCACTTGCTTGCTGTTCTGTCAAATTTTGCTATTGTTACTGGGGTGAGATGGTATCTCATAGTTGTTTTGATTTGCATCTCTCTTAGAGCTAGAGATTTTGAACATTTCTTCATGTGTTTGTTTGCTATTAGAATGTTTTCTTTGGTGAAGTGTCTGTTCATATCCTGTGGCCATTTTTCAATTGGGTTGTTTACCTTTATCTTGTTGTTGTGCCCAAGTATTCTATATATTCTAGATATAAGTCCCTTATCATACATGTCATTACTAAATATTTTTTTCCCACTCTGTGGCTTCCCATTTTATCCTGTTGGAGAAGGTTTTGGATGTGCATAGGGATTTTATTCTTAGAAGGTCGTGTTCACCTATTTAAACTTCTCCTGATTGTAGGTTTTTCAGGATGCTTGGGAGATTGTTAATGACGTGGATTAGGGCTTCTAAAGTTCTTCCAAGCTTTTCTCTAATGATGTTTATAGTCCTTGGTTTTAGTCTTAGGTCCTTGATCCACTTTGAGTTGGTTTTTGTGTATGGAGTGAGATGCGCTTGGATCTTCTGCAGACAGTTTTCCAATTTTGCCAACACCATTTGTCATTTCCCCACTTAACTGATTTCATCTCCTTGTCAAAAATCAGTTCTCCATAGTTGTTGTTGTTGTTATGTGCCGTTGAGTCATTTGCGACTCATAGCAACCCTATGTACAACAGCCCTCTGACACACCCATCCCAATTACCCCAGTCACTGAATCAATCCACCTCATAGAGGGTCTTCCCCTCCTGTGCTGTCCCTCCACTCTGCCCAGCATGATGTCCCTCTCCAAAGACCTGTCTCTCCTTACATGTCCAAAGTATGTCAGGCGAAGCCCCAGAATTGGAGCAGCCTGGTTTAACCCTCTCTAGGATGAATCTATTTGTTTTCTTGGCAGTCCATGGTACATTCAGTACTCTTCTCCAGCACCACAGCTCAAAGGCGTCAATTCTCCTTCTATCCTCCCTAGTCATTGTCCAACTCTCTGATGCATAACAAGTGATTGCAAAAACCATGGCCTGTATCAGGCGCACCTTAGTCTCCAGAGAGACACCGTTGCTCTTGAGTACTTTAGAGAGGTCCCTAACCGCAGACTTTCCCATTGCAATACGTTGTTTGATTTCCTGGCTATTGGTGCCAAGAGTGTTGACCGTGGAGCTGAGCAAACTGAAGCTGTGAATAATCTCAATCTCTTCAACATCCATCCTGATGCTACCGATTGGTCCAGTGGTGAGAATTTTTGTCTTCTTGACATTGAGCCTCAGTCCGTATTGAAGGCTGCAGTCCTTGACAGTAGATGGGCTAATTTCTGGATTCTCAATTCTATTCCATTGATCTTTGTGTCTGTCATTGTACCAGTACCATGCTGTCTGGACCTCCATGGCAGTGTAGTAGGATTTGAAATCACGGAGTGAGATGCCTCCTACCTCGTTTCTCCTTTCAAGGAGTGCTTTGCTTGTTTGGGACCTCTTTCCATTCCAAATGAAATTGAAAAATTGACTTTTCCGTCTCGTTAAAGAATGGAATTGGTATTTGAATTAGGATTGCACTGGATGTGTAAATTGCTTTTAGTAGTATTGTCATTTTCACAATATTGAGTCTTCCTATCCATGAGTAAGGTATATTCTTCCATTTCTCCAGGTCTCTTTTTCTTTATTCTTCCAGGTCTCTTTTTGTTTCTTGTAGTAATGTTTTGTAATTTTCTTTGAATTGATCCTTTGTGCTTATGGTTAGATTTACTCCATAGTATTTAATCTTGTGGCTAGCTATTGTCAATGGTATTGTTGTCCTTAGCGCCAGCTCTATATTCTATTTATCACTGTAGAGAAATCCAATTGATTTTTGTATGTTTACTTGTATCCTTCCACTTTGCTGAATTGGTCAACTATGTCCAATAGAGTCTTTAGGGTTTTCTAAGTATACTATAATATCATCTGCAGATAGAGATAATTTTACCTCCTTTTTACCAATTGGGATGCCTCTTATTTCCTTCACTTGCATTATTGCTGTCACTAATAGTTCCAATAAAATATTGAACAGAAGAAGTGATAGTGGGCATCCTTGCCTAGTTCCTGCTCTTAAAGGGAATACCTTTAGGCTCTCTCTATTGATAACAATGTTGGATCTTGGGTTTGTGTATATACTTTTTACTATGTTTGGAAATTCCCGTCTAATCCTTGTTTGTTGAGTGTTTTAATCAGGAAAGGGTGTTGGATTTTGTCAAAAGCCTTTTCTGCATCAATTGATAGGATCATGTGGTTCTTGGTTTTTGTTTTATAAATGTGATGAATTATACTGATTGTTTTTATGTTGAACCATCCTTGCATACCTTTTATGAATCCTATGTGGTCATGATGAATTATTTTTTTTATGTATTGTTGGATTCTATTGGCCATGATTTTATTCAGGATTGAGATATTGGCTTATATCTTTCTACTTTGGTGGTATCTACCTGGTTTTGGTATCAAGGATATGTTTGCTTCATAGAAAGAGACTGGAAGAATTCCATCATTTTCTATTTTCTGAAATAGTTTATGTAGAATTGGTGACAGTTCTTCTCTGAATGCTTGATAAAATTTACTTGTAAAACCATCTGGTCCAGGGCTTTTTGGGGGGCTGGAATTTATTATCTTTTCTATTTCTTCTTTTGTAATGGTTCTGTTCAGGTGTTCAATTTTGGTTTGTGTCTGTTTAGGTAGGTTGTGAATTTCTAAGTAATTTTCCATTTCCTCTAGGTTTTCGTATTTGTTTGAATATAGTTTTTCCTAATACTCCTTTGTTAGCCTTTTTATTTTAGTTGGTTCTGTTGTGACGTTGTCTGTTTCATCTTTTATTCGGATTTGTGTGTGTGTGTCCTTTCCTTTTTATCCTTTGTTTTGCTAGGTGTCTGTTGATTTTATTGACCTTTTCAAAGAACTAACTCCTAGTTTTGTTGATGGTTTTAACTGTTTATCTGTTTTCTATTTCATCATTTCTGCACTAATTTTTACAATTTCACATTTTTTAGAGGGTGTTGGCTTTTCTTGCTATTCTTTTCCAATTTGTTGGAGATGTTGGGTTAGAGAGTCAATTTTCATTTTCCCCTACCTTTTGATGTGTTTGCTTATTGTTATAAATTGACCTCTGATTACTGTTTTGGCTGTTTCCCAGAGCCTTTGGTAAGTAGTGTTTTTATTGTCATTTGTTTCAAGAAACATTTTCGTTTCATTTTATATTTCATCCAGTACCCATTCACATTTAAGCAAGGTTTTGTTCCGTTTTCATATGTATGGGGGGTTTCCCCATTATCGTCTTGTTATTAATTTCTAATTTTGTAGCACTCTGGTCTGATAAGATGCTCTGTGTTTTTTTATGTTTTTGAATTTATTGTTACTTGCCTTGTGACCTAAAATGTGATCTACTCTCAAGAATGTTCCATTCACATTGGAGAAGAAGTTATACGGTGTACTTTTTTTTTTTTGAGGGGTGGTGATGGTGCATTATCAAGTTGGTATATTGTGTTGTTTAATTCTTGACTATCTTTGTTGAGTTTCTTTCTGGTAGTTCTATCTTTTCATGAGAGTGGTGTTTTGAAGTTTCCAACTACTATAGTGGTGGTGTCTATTTCCTCTTTAAATTTTGTTAATGTTTGTTTTATATATTTTGCAGCTCTATCATTTGATGCCTAGATATTTATTATTGTTATGTCCTCTTGTTCTATCAACCCTTTAAGCATATGTAGTGACCTTTCTTGTTCTTCATGATGGTCTTTGCATTGAAATTTATTTTATCAGAGATTAATATGGTTACTTCTGTTTTTTTTCTGGTTGCCATTTGCTTGATATATTTTTATCCACCCTTTTATTTTTAGTCGTTCTTTGAGATGTGTCTCTTGTATACAGCATATTGATGGGTTTTGGATTTTATTCAATCTGCTACTCTTTTTCTCTGTTTCATTGACTATGCAAAGGCATTTGACAGTGTAG
Organism: Elephantulus edwardii; assembly: GCF_000299155.1. Classification (NCBI taxonomy): domain Eukaryota; kingdom Metazoa; phylum Chordata; class Mammalia; order Macroscelidea; family Macroscelididae; genus Elephantulus; species Elephantulus edwardii. Next base: position 13,285,623 of record NW_006399776.1, read on the forward strand.
ATCATAACAAATTATGGCTGACTCTGAGAAGAATGGGAATCCCAGAACACTTGATCGTTCTAATGCGAAACTTATACTTGGACCAGGAGGCAGTCGTCAG
>NW_006399776.1:13287324-13303365 GCF_000299155.1 Elephantulus edwardii
AACAACAACAACAACTTAATTTTTTATTAATGGTAAATGTAGATTAAATATTTAGTAATTTAACTTCCCTTATTAGTTGAGAACATACTTTGTGGGGAGAAGTGATTAAATATATATATAAAGTTATCTGGGTTGGGATTCAGATCACAGGAGACTAACATGTACAGAATTGTTTCTATTTTTTTTTCTCCTTCCTTTTAATCCTTTTAATGTGTATGTGTATGTTTACAACTCAACCGCATTTAACAGAGAGAGCTCAGTTGGCCTAGTGGACAGAAAGAGATGCTACCAAGACAATGGTGGGTGATTTTAATCTGTGACCCTCAGGCCTTGTTTTAATTGGTTTTGGTCAAGCATTCTTCTAAGTGGTATAGCACTCGTCTGTCCATTTGTCTATCTATTTATCAAGGTTGCTGTGATGCTGAACACTGTGACAATGATGTGTCAAATGTGATAATGGTTATCTATGACGGACAGTGTTTGGTGGAGCTCCCGATTAAAACAAGCTTGGAAGCAGGAGTGGCATCCACTTATGAAATAGCTTGCCTCTGGAAACCCTATGAACTTGGAGAAACAATGAAAGTTATATAAGCATTCAGGTCTTCTGTTCACAGGGTCACTAGGAGTCATCTACGACTTGAAGGAACTTAACAATAACAACAAGAACAACAATATATACGCACACACACACACACACATACACACACATATATACACACCCACACACATATATATACACACACACATATATAAATATATATACCCACATTATAACACACATGCACACACATATACACACAAAATAAATTTTTCTCCTGAAAGACACATTGCAACTTTCCTCATTTCCTAAGAAAGGATTAAAAAAAGTAATAGTAGCAAATACTTTCTTGTCAGGAAATAGGATATGAGATTCTGCCATCAAGAAAACCCTTTGTAAATCAAGACCCTTTGATGATGTCTGTATAAGACATCACATTCACAGAGATAGTTAGGGATGCAATGTCAAGAAGTACTTCTTTCAGTATTTTAAGTGTCAGTCAGTAATTTTTTCCAGGAAAATTTCTTTCATTCTAAGGAGCATCCCCTGAACACAACCACTCCCTACCTTGTCTCAGAGTGTGAACAGTTCCTACCGTGTTTCACCTTCTCTGTTAACTCTGTTAACCCCCATTTTAGTAAACATAAAATTAAATTTTTAAAAAATAGGATTACGTTTCAGTTCCTTCCTTTTCAAATGTTGTTCCCTCTAGCTGTATATGGAGATCAGTGACTCTTTCAGATCTGATGCCAACATAAGTCTAAAAATTGGCTGGGAAACAGTACAAAGAGACTAGGCAATTGCCTGACATCCTTTTTGAATGTATATATATATCCCTCCCTTTTCTGTAAACCAATTAGCATCTAGAATTGGCATGGCTTTCCCTGTATGAGCCAATGCCCAAAGTGGACATTTCAAGCATGTAATCAATGTGCTACTGCTTAGTAGTAGAGCAGCAAATTAGACTTGCATCAAAATAAGAGTTAAATGAGAACAGGTAATGTCTGTTAGAACAGGTAATATTTGTCACAATAAGTAGATCACATTCCAGAGAATATGTCTTAATCTAAAGCCCACACATGTGCCACATCCTCAAAGATTATTAACATCACCAGATTCTAAATTACACAGGCTTTAGTCAATCCCGTTGAACCTCCCTGAGCTCTGAGATGCAGAGGTGAGACTCTCATACACCTGTTTTCTTCTCTGACTGGCATTGCTAAGGTAAAAGTGAGATCTTTATAAAAAATGTTAACAAATGTAAAGTAATATAATATAAGTAACATATTTCATGTAAAATAATACATAGTTGATGATAGCATAAAATTGTGCAATAGCTTGAAAACCAATTTGGAGTATCACTGCACCATTAGAAGTAAGTCTGTCTATGAACGCAAGCCTGAAATAGCAAAGACTTCTTGGTGGTGGTGTTCCTGCTATTAATGCCATGGATATGACTCTGACATATAGCAACTCTACAAACAACAATCTAAACCTTGTCCAATCCTTTGTCATCTTCTCAATCTCTATTAAGTTCAAGTTTATTGAATACTGTTAGTCCACCATTTTGAAAGTCTTCTGCTCTTTCTCCACCTTTTAGCTTTCCAATCAGGATGTGCTTTTCAAGGGATGTAAATGAAGTCTCATCATCTTTTCCTTTAAGGGGAACTTGAAATTGCCCTTCATCCAACACTGATTTTTATGTTCTCTGGCAAGTCCATACTCGACATTCTTTGCCAGCCCTGTAATCCAAAAGTATCAACTCATTTTCCTCAGTCATTGTTTAACTTTCATTTACACTTTAATATTTAAAATTCTTTATTTTGAGGTGTAACCCACACTGAAGGCTATAGTTCTTGTGACTTAGCAAGAAGTGTTTCAAATATCTTTTCAGCAAACAAGGTTGTACTCTGTATATTTCAGGTTACTAAAGAGTCTTCCTCCAACCTGATGCTGAACTTTTCTTCATATATTCCAGCTTCTTTTTTATTATTTGCTCAGCACACAGATTGATGTATGGTATGGTGAAAGGATAAGAACGTGATACACATCTTTCCAGATTTAAACCATAATATTTCCTTGTTATGTTTGAACAACTGCTTCTGAGTCTAATTACAGATTCCTCTAAATCACAATACAATGTTCTTAAATTTCTATTCTTCTTGGTAGTCAAGTGGGCAGGTTCCCTCCAGTGCAGATTTAAAGCCTCAGAAACCCAGTGGTGAGACTCTGTGAGTCAGCACTGACCCAGGAACAGGTTCTGATACTAGAAAACAGAGATTTATAAAAGCTCAAGTATTATCTTACAGATACCAAAATAAATTATCTTTCTCTTTGTTTCACGAGTAGCCAACTTGAGGACACCTAACAACAAAAACAATAATCTAAATTTAAAAGGGAAATAACGGGCAAAACCACAGGGTTTCAGTTTGATGGGTAGAAGGAGGAAGAGGAGAAGGAAATGGAAAGGATCCAACTCACACTTGAAAAGATTGGGTAATAATGAGGAAGGTCAAATTTATTAAACATAATGCATGGGAATGATTGTATTAAACATAATATGAATAAAGAATAAGGTGAAATGTATACAAACTTCGTGAGCAAACCAATATAAAATAAAATAAATTTTAAAATGATTACAGCCAACAATATGAATTACACCACATAAAAAATACAAAAATTGTTTCCACTGGAACAACATCATGATAGGTAAAAAAAAGATTGAAGTTGTCAAAAACCTCATTTCACTTGGACCTATAATGAATACTCATAAGAGCAGCAGTCAAAAAAACAAAAGAGGTGTTGTATTGGAAAAAAAAATGCTGTCAATGATCTTTCCAAAATGCTAATGAGCAATGATTTAAGTTTGAAGATTAAGTTGCACCTGATCCAAGCCATAGTCTTTTCAATTGCTTCCTATGTATCTAAAAGTTTTGCAGTGAATAAGGATGACTAAAGAATCTGCTTCTTAGAATTGTATTGTTCGCAAAGAGAACTTAATATTCTATGTAATTCCAAGAAAATAAATTAACATGCCTTAGAGAAAGTGTTCCTTAGAGGCAAGGGTGGTGAAATTTTCTCTCCTATACCTTGGGCAAAGTCATATTTTGGTTCCTATGGTCTTGATTTCACTTTCTTTAGCTTCAGCTTAAACTTGCATATGAGTAGTTGCTGATCTGTTCCACAATCAACACCAGACCTAGTTTTCACAGCTGATCGTGAGCTTCTCTAGTGGTTCTTTCACAGATGTAATCTATCTGATTCCTATGCATACCATCAGGTGAAATCCATGTGGATAGCCTGCGTTTACGTTTCTTGTAAAATATATTTGCAATGAATAAATTGTTGATTGTGAAAAATTCTATCATCCTCTCTCCAGCTTCATTTCTGTCACCAAGTCCATGCTTTCCAACTACTGATCCTCCTTCTCTGTTCCGAACTTTTGCATTCCAGTCACCCATCACTATTAATGCATTTTGATTGCATGTTCGATTGAACTCTGACTGCAAAAGTTTGTAGAAATCCTCTATTTCCTCTTCTTTGGCTCTGGTTGTTGATGCATATATCTGATTGTTAGTGGTGTGCACTGTCCTTCACTGTATAAATATATGGATATTATCCTGCCACTCACAATATTATATTTCAAGACACATCTAGAAATGACTTTTTTAACTATGAAAGCAATCCCATGTTTTCTCTTTTCATCTCCATAATAATAGATCATATGATCATCTGATGCAAAATGTCCCACCTGAATTTCAGAACCATCTCAGGAACAAGTTTGAGGGCTTGAACACTAATGAGCAAAGACCAGATGAGTTGTGGGAAGATATCAAGAATATCATCCAAGAAGAGTGCATAAGGTCATTGCAGAGACAGAGGAGGAAGAAACGACCAAAAAGATGCCAGAAGAGACTCTGAATATTGCTCTGGAGCACCAAGAAGCCAAAGCAGAAGGAAGAAATCAAGACATTAAGGAGCTGAACACGAGATTTCAAAAGGCTGCATGACAAGGCAAAGTAAAGTATTACAATGAAATGTGCAAAGAGCTGGAGTCAGAAAATCAAAGAGGCCGAACCCCCCCAGCATTTCTTAAGCTCAAGGAACTGAAGAGGAAATTCAAGTCTCGAGTTGCAACACTTAAGGAAGCTTTGGGCAGAATATTGAGTGATCCTGCAAGCATTAAAAGAAGATGGAAAGCGTATACAGAGTGACTATACCAAAAAGATTTGGTAGACACAGAAGAATTCAATAAAACAACATGTGAGCAGAGCCTATGGTGAAGAAGGAAGAAGTTCAGACTGCTTTGAAAAAATTGGCTAAGAATAAAGCCCCAGAAATTTATGGTATACCAATTGACATATTTCAATTAACAGATGCTTCCCTAGATGTGCTCACCAAGTTGTGCCAAGAAATCTGGAGAACAACCACTTAGCCAACTGACTGGAAGATATCTATATTTGTTCCCATTCCAAATAAAGGTGATCCCACGGAGTGTAGAAATTATCGAGCAATATCATTGATATCACATACAAGCAAGATTTTGCTGAAGATTATCCAAAAATGGCTGGAACAGCACATCAGCAAAGAACTACCAAACGTGTAGGCTGGATTTAGACGGCCGTAGTACTAGGGATATATTGTAGCTAATATTAGATAGATCTTGACTGCAAGCAAGGAATACCAGAAGAATGTCTATCTTTGTTTCATTGATTACACAATGGCATTTGACTGTGTGGATCATAACAAGCTGTGGCTGACTCTGAGAAGAATGGGAATCCCAAAATACTTGATTGTGCTAATGCGATACCTATACTTGGACCAGGAGGCAGTCATCAGAACAGAACAAGGAAACAGTGCATGGTTCAAAATTGGAAAGGGTGTACAGCAGGGCTGTATCCTGTCTCCATACCTTTTCAAACTGTATGCAGAACAGTTATCTGGGAGGCTGGGCTCTATGAGGAGAAACGTGGCATCAGGATTGGAGGAAGAACCATCAACAATCTGTGTTATGCAAATGACACAAATTTATCACAAAGGATGGTGAAGAGATTGAGATTGTTCACAGTTTTGATTTGCTTGGATCCACTGTCAACACTCTTTGCACCAGTAGCCAGGAAATTAAAAGACATATTGCAATGGGAAAGTCTGAGGTTAGAGACCTCTCTAAAGTGCTGAAGTGGCAAAAATGTCAGTCTGGAGACTAAGGTTTGCCTGATACATGCCATGGTCTTTACAATCACTTGCTATGCATCAGAGAGCTGGACAATGATAGAGATGATAGAAAGAGAATTGATGCTTTTGAGCTGTGGTGTTGGAGAAGAGAATTGAACAGTACCATGGACTGTTAAGAAAACAAACAGGTTCACCCTGGAGAGGGTTAAAACAGGCGGCTTCTTGGAGGCAAGGATTCTGAGGCTTCGTCTGACATACTTTGGACATGTTGTAAGGAGGGACGTCATGCTTGGGAGGGTGGAGGGACAGCTCAAAAGAGGAAGACCCTTGATACAATGGATTTACTCAGTGACTGGAAAAATGGGGGTAGGTGTGTCAGAAACAATAAGGTTGGCTCAGGATAGAGGAGGGGTCAGAGCCGTTGTACATAGGATCGCTATGGATCTAAGGCAACTCGACGGTATGTAACAACAATATCTGATTTAGGATTTTAAATTATGCTATCTTGTCTTGATTCCAGTGTTGGGACTACTCAATGTGCTCTTATTATTTTCCTAAGAAACAGGAGCTCATGGTATTATAGTGTTTCTCATTTTTTAACTTTAAAATTCCCCATGATAGGGGGAGTTAATTTGCTGAGACTGGCAGCACAGTCTCCTCCTCAGTGAATATACATTTAGACCTATTCGGTAACTTTACTTATTGTGTTATTCCAGTTTTCTTGAACTCAGACTGCAAAAGCTATGCTTAATTAAAGTAAAACAAAAACCCCATGACAGTTTTGACTCAGGGAGATCTGGCAATCAGGTTTTCAAGGCTGTATATCTCTACAGAAGGAGACTGCACATCTTATCCTATAGAGCTGCTGGTGAATTGAAATCACCAAACTGTGGTTGGAAGCTCAATGCATAAATGCACTTCACTACAACTATCTTCATCGAAAGTCACACTCTATGACATTGCTGTTGAGTTAAAACTGACTTATAGCTGAACCTGCAGCAGGTGTTTAGAGACTATAAATTTCATTAAAGGAAATTGCCCATCTTACTCCCGTGGAGCAGCTGGTAGATTCTAACTGCCAGTGAGGCACAGCTTTTGGGGTATCAGGACAACTCCCTAAGGACTATGTCATATTTGATAGTATTACCTTAATATAGTATAGAAATACAGTATCTGATGCAAAGCACACATCTGCAACTATCTATTGATTGACAGGTCACTTTGGTGAACCGCCCAGGAGGTGGCATCATTTTTATCACCTGAGCAGCACTTCTTTTCAGATCTTCAAAGCTGTTTCTAGAAAGTGCCAGGTTTGGCATGTGGCCAGAACTCTGTGTCATGTGACAAGGGACCTTCTCTAAAAAGAAAATGCCTGAGCTATTCATTAGCATAATTTAAACATTAATTATGAAAACAGTTCCCCAAATGCCATGAAAACACATAAACCACTGAGCCACTACTGAGCAAACTATCTTACTGCTGGGGCTCAAACAATAGAAATATTAGCAAAAATGCATTCCTAGGCTCAGTTATATTTCACACATTATTTGACAATCCATAGGGCCCACTTCTGTTTCCCCATAAATAAGATATACAATTTAATGATTCCCTTTTATCTTACACATCACAGTGAATCTGTGAAAATATCACTTAACCTCTTCAGTCTATCTTTCAACTGCTGTATACTTACAGATGTGAATAAACAGCCTTCATTTTATTCTATGAATATGTAGTGTGGTGGTGTTTCTCTTAAAGTGAAAATATATATGAAAATTTAGAAAAAAATGTCAATGTCCTACATTAAGAAAGATTCTGGCACATACTGATATGTAATAAACAACAGAGATCTGCATTTCTGTTGCCCATGTTGAATTGGGTCCAGGGTAGTTAATTATTTGGAATATTAGAAAGACATTATTACCATTCAGTTTGTCCAACAATTTAATCTTAAAGCACATTTGGATCCACGGACTAGTATGAAAATTAAGCTGCAAAAGGAACTCAAAAGAAATGAATAAAAGTTTTTCTTAAGCATAAATGAATAAAAAGTAGGCTAGTATTGTGATGATAAAGTGTGTTTTGGCAATACCAAACCTAAGGACACTTCAAAATGTTTTATTCTATCTATGGTTTTTACCATGATTGTCTTAGTTTTTAATCTCATTTAAAAAATTAAAGATTAAGTAAGCCAAGCAAATTTTCTCAGTTGGGTTTGCAATCTGGTCAAATGAATTCATAAAGTTTTGTAGTGTAGAGAGGCCAAAAATTTATGTAAAAACAAATTGCATAGCAGTAGGCAATAGCGATCTTCACCACTGACCCAAAGACTGAACTTCTCCAATAGTTCTAAACAATCAGTGTTTCCAGCAAAAAAAGATGATGAACCTCCTCCAATGCAATTTATTTTACAGCATCGGAAACCCAATGGAGGGTCAGCTATGAGCTAGCTCAGGCAAAATGTTGTTGTTGCTGTTGCTGTTGTTGTTAGGTGCCCTCAGTCAAAAATGATCCAAAGTGACGCTTTGAACAACAGATTTGAACCCTATCCAATCTTGTGCTGTCCTCACAATCTCTGACTTCTTGAACCTTTTGCTGTAGTCACTGTGTAAAATACACCTGATTGAGAGAGTCTTCCACTTTTTTGCTGACCCTGAACTTTTCCAAGCATAATATCCCTCTCCAAGGAATAGCCTCTCCCAGAAAAATGTCCAAAGTATATGAAACAAAACTTTATCACCTTTGTCTATAAGGAGCACTTTGGCTGTATTTTTAGAAGGCATAGATGTTATTTAGGAAGTCTATGGGACATTTATTACTCTTCTCCAACACCACACTTCCAAGGCATCAATATGTCTGTCTTCTTTATTCATTATCTAACTCTCAGATGCATAGCAAGTGACTGTAAAGGCCATGGCCTGAATCAGATGCATGGTAGTCCTCAAACTGACATCCTTGCTCCTCAACTATATGAAGAGGTCCCTGATTGCACACTTTCCAAGTGCAATATACCTCCTGATACTATGATTGCTGCTACCACATGTCCTGATTGTGGATCCAAGTAAAATCAAGTAATTTATAGTTTCAATCTTTTCTCTGTCTATGATGATGTCACATATCAATATAATAGTGAGAATATTGACTTTTTTATTTTGAGATGTAATCCAAGACTGTATTCTTTGATCTGCAACAAATGCTTCAAGTCCTCCTCACTTTCAGCAAGCAAGGTTGTGTTGTCTACATAACAGAGATTATTGATAATTCTTCCTCCAAAGCTGATGCTATATGTTTCTTCATAGGTTCCAGCTTCTTGAATAATTTACTCAGTAAAGAATACAGAGAAAGGCACAATGATAAAAGCACAGTGATTAATTTTAAGCAGAAGACAGTATAATATATATATTTCTCCATGATAAATGGAGAAAAGATTGAGTCAGTTGTTAACAATTTCATCTTTCTCAAATCCACACTCAACACCGTAGGCACCAGCAGTCAGTCAGGAAACCAAAAGATTAGTTTCTTTGGGAAAATTTGCTGTTAAGGACCTCTCCGGAGTACCAAAGAGCAGTGATATAATAAGGTGTGCCTGATCTTCTCAATGGCCTGCTTTACATTGAATAAGGATGACAGAAGAAGTATCAATGCTTTTCAGATGTGACGGTAGAGAAGAGTATTGAACATTCCATTGACTGCCAAGAAAACAAATAGGTCTGTCCGGGAGAGGGTGAAATAAAGTTGCTCCTTGGAGGAAAGAATTTTGAAGCTCAGTCTCATATACTTCACGCATGTAGCCAGAAGGGAATAGTTCTTGAACAAGGATGTCATTCTTGGAAGAGTAGAAGGTCAAAGGAGGAGAGGAAGGTCCCAGTTGAGATAGACTGACAGAGTGGCACAATGAGAGGTCATAATCTATATTTCTAATTTTTCAGTTTTTCCTTTTTCTTCCAACTTCAAACCTGAGCTCTGTTTATCTTTTATATAGATTTCCTCAGCTTTATCTTCAAATAGAAGGGAAATAACATAATCATAAAGTTAGACTCATCTAAAGAAAAGAAGTTAACTGAGACAGAATAAAAGAAAATGAAGTATTTCTTTTATTTCCTTTAATTAATCTAAAACACAATAGTTTTTAAAGTAATAAGAATAATTGTATAATGATGATTATGTTGTTTTTGTTGATTGATGTCAAGTCAAACACAACTTACAACAATCCTATGAAGAAAGAACCCTTTGTATAACAATCATTGTTTTCCAAGTTCATAGTTTCCAGAGGTGTGTGGTTTAGGAAGTGGACGCCACTCCTACTTCCAAACCTGTCTTAAACTGAGAGCTCCACCAAACACTGTCCACCAAGGCAACCATTATGGCATTTGAGACCCAAAGGTACAAGGTTCAGCATCACAGCAAACCCAGATTATTTTAGTACAGCAAATTGACAGAAGAGTGCTTTATGATTTAGAAGAATGCTCCTCCAAAATATAATAACAAGGGATTAAAGTATAATCCTTCAGGTCCAACCGACTTTTAAATACAAGGGCCATCCATAAGATCTGTTGACACTAAATAAGAGGCTTAAAAAAATTTAAGAAAAATTGAAAACTCAGCCAAACATTTCATACAGACCCTCAACCAAAACAAGAGTGCCCATATTACAGAGTCCAGCCGCTTCACCCTGTCTCCAAAATAGAGACAAGTGTCTGGTTTTAAATGCAAGTGCCCTCCAGGAGGTCTTTTTGACTCTAAACAAGAGGCTTAAATTAAAAAGAAATAAATAAACACACACAAAACCAAAACCAACCTCAAACATTCCACACCTACCCTCAACCAAGACAAGAGTGCCCATTTTACAGAGTCCAGCTTCTTCACCCAGTCTTGGAAATGGAAACAACGGGCTGGCTTTATATGAAGATGTTGGTCGTCAAGTCAAGCCTGACTCATAGTGACCCTATGAACAAAAGACCTTAACCCTGTTCTGTAACTATAGTCCTTTATCTAAATTCATAGAATTTCCAGAGGCATGTTATTTAGGAAGTGGATGCCACTCCTGCTTCTAAGACTGTCTTAATCTGTGAGCTCCAAGAAACACTGTCAATCATGTGTAATCTTATGGCATTTGACACACTAATGCCACACCATTCAGTATCAAACAATCCCAAGTTACCTCAGTACAGGGAAATGACAGCAGTGCTGTACCACTTAGGAGAATATTCATTTCAAACGGAGGGCCCAAATGAATTAAAAAAAAACAAACCCAGGCCTCAGCACCAGGCTCTCATTGGCTCTAACAAGAGGCTTCTGGCCTACATCACATTGCTAGCCAAATCCATCCAATTTAATCAGCTCACACAGGGCTATAAACAAAATAAAACCAACCAAGCAGTCCACAGCCGACCTTTATCCAAGACAAGAAGTACTCACCTTTCTAAATCCAAGAGCTACACACATGTTCCTTCAACTCAGTCCCAAATGAATTTAAAAAAAAACCCAGGCCTGTGTACCAGGCTCTCATTGACTCCAACAAGAGGCTTCCAGCATGATGATTATAACTTATACAACAGAGCATATGAGAAATAAATGGCAGCAATGCTAATAAAGACAAAAGGGAGAGATTTCTAAATACTTTACAAAAGGTCAGCAGTTCATATCCACTAAGTGCCCCTTGGGATAAAGACAAGCTGTCTCCTTCCATTAACATTTAGGATTTCAGAAACTAAATGGAGGACCACTATGAGTGACTAATAAGTGACTTGATGGCGGTGATTTTTTTTAGGGTTGTTGTTGTTCATGTGCCATTGAGTGGCTTGCAACTTATAGCGACCCTATGTACAAGAGCCATAAACACTGTTCTACCCTGTGCCAACCTTGCCGTCTCAAACACATTCATTCCCACCACTCCACTCACAGAATCGATCCATCTCATCGAGGGTCTTCCTCTCCTGCGCCGTCCATCCACTCTCCCAAACATGATGTCCCTCTCCAAGGACCAGTCCCTCCTTGCAACATGCCCAAAGTATGTTGGATGAAGCTTCAGAATCCTTGACTCCAAGGGGCTATCCGGCTTCACCCTCTCCAGAAGAAACCCGTTTGTTCTCCTAGCAGTCCATGGTATATTCAACACTGTTCTCCAGCACCACAGCTCAAAGGTATCAATTCTTTCTAGCATCCCTATTCACTGTCCAACTCTCTGATGCACAGCACGTAATTGTGAAGACTATATATACCTAAAAATCAAAGTCACATGGAAGGAGATATACATCTGTTTCTGGAGGAGCTGCTGATGGTTCAAACTATTAGAGAGGTACAGCCTTGGGTTAGCAGTGCAACTCCTTGTGGCCACCAGATCCCCCTTACCTACTAAACAATGCAGTATCAAATATGGGAAGTGAATATTGAGAGAAATTAAGAAAAACAACAAATTGTGGGACAAATAACTTTATTATATCCTTTGACTATGGTTTATAAAAACCATCTAAGTGGTAAAGCTATCTTGGTTTATTCAAACATCTGAGTAAGCAGGGGCTACACCAGCTTATACCTGGCAAACTAACTTTAGGAAAGGAGGAAGTCTAGTGTAGTCATGTATAACCAGTGAGTGGTTCTATCATAATGACGTGTTAATGCTCAAGTTATGTATATATTCATTGAGGTCCTAGTGACCAAGAAACCTTAGAACATTTTCTTTGAGGCCTCCTAGATTAGTGAGAACATCCATTCACAGAAGGAGAACATTCTTGAGGACAATGTAACCTGTGCCAGGAAGCTCCCAGACTGTATCAGATGCTTATGCCATTTCTATTTATAATAAATAGGTAACTGTAAACATAAATAAAAGGATCAGTGACACAGTGACTAAATCATCTGCTAACCAGTTGCTTAATGGGAGAAAAAGGGGTAGTTTGCCTTTGTAAATGTTAACAGCCTGGGAAACCGTATTGGTAGTTCTTCTGTGTCCCAAAGAGATTCTAAGAGTTAGAATCCACCCAAAGCAAAACAACTATGAGATATAATCTCACCCAATTAACAATAGCAAAATTTAACAGAACCTCAAACAACAAATGCTGGTGAGGTGGTGAAGAAACCAGAACCCTTATTCATTGTTGGTGGCAGTGTAAAATAATACAACCACTATGGAAGGCAGTATGGCACTTTCTCAAAAAGTTGGAAATAGATATACTATTTGACCGAGCAATTGCACTACTGGGTATATACCCCAAAGAAACCATAACTGCCACCCAAGCAGATATATACACACCCAAGTTATTGTGGCTTTGTTCAGAATAGCAAAAAATTGGAAACAGCCCAAGTGCCTATCAACAAATGCATGGGTAGAGAAGCTTTGGTCCATTCACACAATGGAATATTATGCTGCATTGAAAATCAAGGAACTCATAAAATATTATACGAAATGCGTGACCCTGGAGGACATTATGCTGAGTGAAATATCTCAGTCACAAAAGGACAAATACTGCATAATGCCACTGTTGTAAAGCAGGACTGACATTGGGGGTTGGGGGAAACTAAGAAAAGAGGGGATAATGTATACTGCATTCAAACAGATGAGGGAAAGAACTGGTTAGGAGAAATATATGATTAGGTATTATGATAAGAGTCTAGAATGAAAGTTGCATAATGGAGTGGACTATGGCAAGGGGGACAGGGCGTAAGAGGGGTGAGGGTGGGGTGGCATATAACAATGAAAGAATTGTTTTTACTCTTCAAAGAGAAAAGCAAACTGGAGGGGAGGGGTGGGCAGGGAGGAAAGTATGTAACAATGAGTGAATGGAAATCTAAGGTCTCTTTAAGCTTTCATTAAAATAAATTTTAAAAAAGGAAAAAAGTATTAAACAGTAAGCTCTGGAATTAAATACAAACAGAAAAAAATGGACTTTGTAATATGTAAAATTAATAAATATTCATACAGAAAATAATTAATTAAATTAGTTAATAACACATCTACACAGTCAGGAAACCAGGAGACGAATTGCACTGGGAAAGTCGTCTGTCAGGGACCTCTCCAGAGTTTTGAGGAGCAATGATGTCAGGCTGGAGACCAAGGTGCACCTGATCTGGGCTGTAGTTTTCACAATTTTGTGCTATGCATAAGAGAGCTGGAAAGAGACTAGGGATGATAGAAAGAGTTGATGCCTTTGAGCTGTGGTGCTGGAGAAGCATGCTGAAGATACCATGGACTGCTAGGAGAACAAACAGGTTTGTCCTGGAGAGGGTGAAGCCAGGCTATTCCTTGGTGACAAGGATTCTGAAACTTCATCTAACATACTTTGGGCATGTTGCAAGGAGGACTGGTCCTTGGAGAAGGGCATCATGTTTGGGATAGTGGAGGGACAGTGCAGGAGAGGAAGACCTTCAATGAGATGGATCAATTCAGTGACTGGGGAAGTGGAAGTAGGTGTGTTGGAGCCAGTGAGGTTGGCACAGGATAGAGTAGGGTTTAGGGCTCTTGTACATAGGGTCACTATGAGTTGCAAGCGACTTGACGGCATATAACAACAATAACATAGTAATTAATGCAAGTATAAGGGGGGAAAAAGAAAGAATTAACCCAATGGCTGTGTGTTTGCTTTGTTTGGGGTTAAGTATTGGTAACAGTCCCTGTAAATTTTGTGATCCTTTAAAAAGGTAAGCAAACCTATAGAGGCAATGAGACAGGAAGATTTGTACTCCTAGTTGATTTCTGTAAACTCAGATCTGAGTGGCTGCGAGTTAGGAATTGAATTATGGTCCCCCCAGATATGTTACAAACTGGCTAGTCTATTGTTCTCAGTTTTATAGAATTATTTTCAAATATGTGACATGCTGTAATTATTCTTTGTGTTGTAAATCCTAAACTGTATGCTAATAAAGCAGAATACAATATCCAAGATTTGGTTATAGCTTGACTATCTTGACTCTTTTGAGAAATAATTGATATTAAACAAGTGAACAGAGATCATATGAATCTCAATGCCACAAAGAAAGTAGAGCCAGAAACAGAAAACATAATTTAGACCCAAAGTTCCTGAGCTAAGAAGCTGCTCTACCTATGAGAAGAACAAAACACAGGGAGATCTTCAGAGATACTGAAAAGAAAAAGAGATTTTCTTCACAAACTAGGAGCCAACAGGAAGAAAACATGCCCCTAAAGTTTGTATTCTTAATTTTAACTTCTAAGCTTCTTAAGATGTGAGAGAATAAACTTTCTCTTTATTAAAGCCATCCATTTGTAGTTATTTCTGTTGTGGTGGTACTAGATAACTGAAACAATGAATGTTAGAGAAAGACATTTACACAGAGCCTAATTTGTCTTAAATGCTGGAGTTGTGTGTTGTTGTTGTTGTTATGTGCCATCGAGTCACTTGCGACTCATAGCGACCCTATATACAAGAGCTCTAAGTGCTCTTCTATCATGTGCCAACCTAGCCATCTCAAACGCACTTACTCCCACTGCTCCAGTCACAGAATCGATCCATCTCATCGAAGATCTTCCTCTCCTGCAGCGTCCCTCCACTCTCCCAAACATGATGTCCCTCTCCAAGGACCAGTCCCTCCTTGCAACATGCCCAAAGTATGTCAGACGAAGCTTCAGAATCCTTGACTCCAAAGAGGCTTCCGGCTTCACCTTCTCCAGGAGAAACCTGTTTGTTCTCCTAGCAGACCATGGAATATTCAACACTCTTCTCCAGCACCACAGCTCAAAGACATCAATTCTCTTTCTATCAACCCTATTCACTGTTCAACTCTCTGATGCATAGCATGTAATTGCGAAGAGTATAGTCTCCAGCCTGATGTCGTCGATCTTCAATACTCTTGAGAGGTCCCTCAGAGCCGACTTTCCCAATACAATTTGTCTCTTGGTTTCTTGGCTGCTGTTACCAAGAGTGTTGATCGTGGAGCCAAGCAAACTAAAACTGTTAATTATCTCAATCTCTTCACCATTCATACTGATGCTGCCTATTGGCCCAGTGGTGAGAATCTTTGTTTTCTTGATGTTGAGCTTCAGTCCATATAGAAAGCTGTAGTCCTTGATCTTCGGCAGCAAGTGCTTCAGGTCCTCCTCAGTTTCAGCAAGAAGGGTTGTGTCATCTGCATAACGCAGGTTCTTGATGATTCTTCCACCAATTCTGATGCCACATTCCTCTTTGTATAGCCCAGCATCTTGGATGATCTGTTCTGCATACAGATTGAAAAGGTATGGAGACAAAATACATCCCTGATGGACCCCCTTCTTGATTTTGAACCATGTAGTTTCTCCTTGCTCTGTTCTGACAACTGCCTCTTGGTTCAAGTATAGGTTTCACATTAGCACAATCAAATGTTCTGGGATTCCCATTCTT
>NW_006399776.1:13303925-13311425 GCF_000299155.1 Elephantulus edwardii
CAGCCAATTCCTTCTGATACAGTGACTCTGTGTATTCCTTCTATCTTCTCTTGATACTTCCTGGATCATTTAACATTCTACCCAAAGTATCCTTAAGTATTGGCACCCGTGGCTTGAATTTGGTTTTCAGCTCCTTCAGCTTAAGAAACGCTGAGCGAGTTTGGCCCTTTTGATTTTCTGACTCCAGCTCTCTGCACATTTCATTGAAGTATCTTGTAGAGCTGTGTTTCTACACAGTTATTCTCTGCTAACCTGGTCTCAATTGCTAGGGAAATTTTCGCCAATACAAGATTAGTAGGAATAAAGTCTAATCTAGTTCTGGTTGGTTAGTTCCAGAGGAAAGTCTGATCCTTTCGGGATCAGCACTAAAGCCGATTTATATTTAGGTATAATTCTACCATCAACATGAAGACTTCAACATTCCACTGTTAATAACTGATAGCAAGAGTAGATGTGATGTGAACAGCCCTACTAATAATGCTGAACTAATTGATGTTTAAAGATTATATAGTCAAAAAAACAGCAGAACACAAATTATTTTCAACCTCATATGGAACAAAAATAGATCACATTCCTGGCCATGAAATATTCCTTAATAAGTATAAAATTCTAATTATTGTGGTTGTTATGTACTGTCTATTTGGAACTGACTCATAATTGACCTTACCTTCCATCAGCTTTTCAGAGGCAGAAAATGACACCGGAGCAGATTACCATTCTCCTGCAGAGGAACTGGTGGATTCAAACCGTGTGGCTTTGGGATTGCAGCATAGCTTCTTACCACTATGCCATCTGAGTTCTCTATGAAGTGACTGACACCATATAAAGTATACTATTAGACTACAATGGATTAAACTAGTATAGAAATTTATAACAGAAATATTAAAAATATCCAAATTTGAAGATTTAAAGCACCATCCTAAAACTTACATGATTCAAATAATTTGCAAGACAAAAATGGAACTAAATGAAAATACAATTAAATTTTGCAGAAAGTACTGAATATAGTGCTTATGGAAAATTTATATTATTAAGTGCGCATATATTAAAAAAAAAGATCTTAAATCAATAGCCTAGGCTTGTACTTTATGAAACTAAAGGAAGAAGAGGAATTTTGCAAGAATCATGCATAAGAAAAGATTTCATAGACATCTGAGCAGAAATAAATGTAATTGGAAGCAAAAAATAACAGAGAACATTACTAAAATAAGCAAACAAAAACTGATTCTCTGAAACAAAAGTAAAATTGGTAAAGCTGTACTAACTAGAAAAATTCAGAGGAAAGAAAAAATTATCCATATATGGAATGATAGAGGTGATATAACTACAGATATGATAAATGCTAAAGGTATATTGAGAAATTCTTTTAAACATTATGCCAAAAAATATAGCAACATAGATTTAAAAAAAAAAAAATTCTCAAAAGACACAAACATTCAAAGCACAATCAGTAAATGAAAGATAACAAGAATATTGCTGTTGAATATTGGTAGAGTCATAACTGATCCATAGCTGACCTTTCAGTTGGTTTTCAGAGGAAGTTAATTGCATAGGAGGAGATTTCCCAGCTCTCTGCTGAAACACTGGTGGATATGGGATATAATCAGTTTACATTCAGAATTGCAGTGCAGATTCTTGCCACTAGGCCACCAATGCTCCATAACCAGGATAGTATATGCATATATTAATTTTGGTTTATAGACTACTCCAGCACCATAACAAGAGAAAGATAAAAAACTTAATTGCAATATGGGCACAGGATATGAACAGACATGTCGCCATAGAAGACATTCAGATGGCAAACAAGCACATGAAGAAATGTTCAAAACCCCTAGTATGGGAAGCCAAATATTATATGAAAACCCTTGTTCAGGAATTGAAGGAATTACAGATTTATAAGTTAGGATTTCTCTTGTGGCAGATCCTAGAATATGAGCTGTTTGTTCCCTGCAAGACAGGAGACAGCAAGGGACCCCCTACAGAGGGAGTGTTACTTCCTGAGCTGGAGTTCACCCTGAGGCATCAAGGTTAATAGTTAAGGGTAAACCAAATTCTTGCATTTGTGAACCCCTCCTTCCTGAGTCAAGCAGAAGGTTTTCAATAGAAAGAGCTTGGCTTCATTTGCATTGACTTCTCTTTGTGATTTACTTCCTGATAATTTTCAATAAAGATACAGAGAAGCGTGGCTTGGGGTCTTCAGTAGAGAATTGCTGGCCCCCTGTTTTATGCTCTCTGCTTTATCACATTCCTGGCTGTTTGTCTCTTTATTAATAATTATAAAATTATTCTATTCTTTAGGACCCTCGTCCTGCAACACCCTAGCTCTAAGAGAGCTCACCCCAGTAATAAGAGCAAAATTTAACAGAGCAACAAAGAACAAATGCTGGCAAGGTTGTGGAGAAACTGGCACCCTTATTCACAGTTGGTGGGGGTGTAAAATAGTGCAACCACTATGGATGGCAGTATGATACTTTCTCAAAAAGTTGGGAATAGAAATACCATTTGACCCACCAATTCCACTACTGTGAATATACCCTAAAGAAATCTTAACTCCCACCCAAACAGATATGTACACATCTATATTGATTGCTATGTTGTTCACAACAGCAAAGAGATGGAAACAACCCAAGTGCCCATTAACAGACAAAAGGATAAAGAAACTGTAGTATCTTCACATGATGGAGTACTATGCAGCACTGAAAAGCAAGGAACAAATAAAATATTATACAAAATGGCTGACCCTGGAGGAGATTATGATGAGCAAAATATCTCAGTCACAAAAGAAAAATACTGTATAATGCCACTATTATAAAACAGGACTGACATGGGATTTGGAGGAAACTAAGAAAAGAGGGGATAAATAATGCACACTGCAATGAAACAGATGAGGGAAATAACTGTTTAAAAGGAATATATGATTAGGTATTATTTGCATGATAACAGATCAGTATAAGAGCCACTTAGCAAAGTGATTAGGGTTTTTTTTTCACTCAAACTAAAAAAATGAAAGATCAGCAAAGATGATAAAAGTCATCAAAGTATAAATGATGATTAGAAAAAAAATGGAGATTTAAAAAACCCAAATAAGTTTCAAGAGTATTTTTAATTTAAAAGAAAGAAAAAGTGAAATATTGTCTTTTTAGGTGTCACCCAGTCAACACACAATGATGCATGTACAACAGAGCTAACTGCTGCTCAAGCTCACATCATTCTCTTAATCTTTGAAAACAATCCCCATTCTCAACACAGACGATCCTAAGAAACTATATATAAAGAAGTCTGTACATTCATTTAGTGTGTGATAACTATAACTGATTCTGCACAGATGACAAGGAAAGACCGTTTCTTTCTTTTTCTTTTTTTTTTTTTTTGCTAGACATATGACACAAATCAGAATAATTTCCTAAGAGATAATTTCAAAAATCCCACATTCTTCAGGAAACCCCTAGTAATTGTGTTTTATTTCTTTTAAATTACAAGAGGGGAAAAGTTATTACTAATTCCTCAATTATTTCATTGTGCGGAACTAATAAAAAAAACCTGACGTTTCAATTATGTTCAGTTGAAGAATCATGAAATTTAATAAATAATTTTGTTACTGAAGTGATTATTTACTTAAAACATAGGAATTTCAAATAATTTTTTTCCTGGTGCTGTATAATAAAATAATGGTGCAATTAGTAATAAACTGTGTGCTATCATGACAAATGTTTTATTTAAAAGTGGGGAAACAAAAGCACATCACTTGTGCCTTTTCCAAGCAAACAAAATCCTATGGCATATTAATCAAAGAGCTTTTTTATGCCTCTGGCAGCAGTGTTTTAAAGTAAACCCTTAATATCAGACCCCAATCCCCAGTTTCAATTTGCTTTCAATGGAAAGGACATTAGAGTTTATAAAATACTCCTTGATTACTTTTCTGAAGGCCTGAAATCTTGACATGTCCGTGACTTGCTCACACTGCACCAATATACAGTGGTTGAAAGAGCAATACCCATTGCGAACATTGCCACATTGACTTATAGAATCATGCCCTTGAGAAAAAGCAGAGAAGGAAAAAGGAGCACCAGGCAGTGACAAAAATGAAATAGAACTGTCATCTGGCAGTTCTTCATAGTCCGTCAAGGAAACTATTAAAGATGTACAAAGAACCAGAGAGTGTTTGGGCAAAGGTTGTTAAACCACCACTTCAAGGGCAGGTCACTCCAGGCTGTGCAAGACTGTTAGTGAAAAAGAAAAGCCCTCACTTAGGCAGGACCCAGCCATGCCCACTCACTACTGCTTGAGTCTGTCCCAGGCTGAGGGGGCAGGCAGGTTGGGCTGGCAAAGGAAATGAAGGTTTTCCATCCTAAGGCAATGTGAAATGAGAAATTTAAAATAAGTTGTAAATTAACTCTTGACTCTATCCGTTTCCAGTCACAGATTGGAGTTGGTGTGTTTATGTTTTTATGATTTGTTTCAGAAACTAAAGCAGAAACTTGCCTTGTGCATTTTTAGTGTCATTTAAATATCATCTCTGCCCTTACTGCTGGTTTTCAGGGCCATAGCCAAAATATTTCACTCCCAAAACCTCAGTTTCTTCCTTTTTCTACACATTGTTGTTGTTGTTAGGTGCCACTGAATGGGGTATGACTCATAGCAACCCTATGAACAAAAAGATCTTACCCTTGTCGTATCCTGTGCCATCTTCACACTTCTTAATACACTAGAGCCCATCGTGGCAGTCACCTTGTCAATCAACTGGGTCAAGGGTCTTCCTGTCCTTAACTGAACCTCTACACTTCCCAGCATCATGTCCCTTTCTAAGGAACAGCCCCTCCTAGAAGCATGCTAAAAGTATGTGAGGCAATGTCTCATCATCCTTGCCTCCAAAGTGCACCCTCTCCAAGACATATCTATTTGGGGGTTGTTTGGGACGTGTGTGTGTTTGGGTTTGGTATTTTTGGGTTTGTTTTTTTCCCTGAAGTTCATGAAATATTCAGTGCTTTTTTCCAGCACCACAATTCAAAGGTATTAATTGTCCGTCATCCCTACTCATTGTCCAGCTCTCAGATGCGTAGCAAGTGATCAGGAAAAAAAAAATGACTGGAAACGGATAGAGTCAAAAGTTAATTTACAATTTATTTTCAATTCCTCATTTCACATTGCCTTAGGATGGAAAACCTTCATTTCCTTTGCCAGCCCAACCTGCCTGCCCCCTCAGCCTGGGACAGACTCAAGAAGTAGTGAGCAGGCATGACTGGGCCTTGCCTAAGTGAGGGCTTTTCTTTTTCACTAACAGTCTTGAGTGACCTGCCCTTGAAGATCTCAGATGCGTAGCAAGTGATCAGGAAAAAAAATGACCTTAGTCTTCAAACTGACATGTTCTACATACAATAACTTTTTCTACATACTATGTATTAATGGGTGCTCTGATGGCCTAGTGGCAAAAAGCTACACTGCGATCCCAAAGGTATGTGTTTCAAGACTTTCCGTGGGAGAAAGATGACCAATCTCCTCCCAAGCAATTAACTGCCTATGAAAATCCATTGGAGGTTCATCTATGGACCTGCTTTGACTTGACGGTACACAACAACATGTATAAAAGTAGGCCTATGTCTTTATTTTTCCCCATCATTTATTCTGCTTTATTTCCTTATACAATATTATGACTACGCACACAAATACACACATCCCTATTGTTCTTAGGTGCCCTTGAGTCAACTAAGACCCGTAGAGACCCTATGAACAACACGTCTGAAATCTGCCCCATCCTGTGCCATCCTTACCATACCTGATAGACTTTAGTCCACTGTTACAGTCACTGTGCCAAATCTATCTTGTTGAGGGTCTTCTTATCTTTCACACATATTGAGGAGGGCTGTCACAATTCCATCCTTAGCAGGTATGGAAGGCAATGTTGTTGTTGTTAATGATGGAAAACAATAGAAAATAAAATTCAACTCATAGAAATTAAAAATGTAGTCACACAAAGCAATTAAATCTCTAATGTTTTAAAAGAATAAAGATATAAGCAAAATGAAAATGTTATTGTAATTTTGTTGTAAAAGTGTCAAATTTTATAGCAATATACACAAGTTCATATTATTAGAAGTATTTTCACAGAATTAGCAAAAAATAGTTTTCTTTAGGATACAAATTAAAGTGTCTGCTTAATCTAAGAGGAGACAGCAAGTTTCTAAGGCCATTTGAAGGGTATAGAGAAAATAGATTATGACTTTAGACTAGATTACTAGAATGTGCCTTTCCTTTCCTGTTCATGGTCTTATACTATTTTAATTGTAACATGCTCTCATTTGTACTACATTTTTCCGCCCAAAGATAGAATACCACATTTAAAACATAAGCTGGCTTCTACTTTAATGGAATGTTCAACATCATCAAGACTATTTTTAGGGAGTTCTTTCATTATTCTTATATTGAAAAATACGCTGTAGATTTTTAATAATGTAAGTGTATATAAACTTATAGCAATAATGATTTTTACAGTTTCACTAATCTCTGGTGCAGATGGGATCTATTATTTCATACTAAACTTCCCTATATTCTTTTGGCAAGATGAAACACACAATATTTCGAACTGAAAGATTCTATTTCTCATAACATTGGAAGGTATGTTGCAGAATTCAATCTACAAATTTGGCTACAGATATAGCTACATCTTCTAACATAACATAAAAACATTAGTCTAAAAGCACAATATAAAATGAGTAATTTCCTGCCAAAAGTAGATTTAGAAACCTGCTGTTAAATCCAGTTTTTCTTGGACAGATCAGCAGGGTGTGAGCAAAATTGTCACTAAATGCTTCTACAAATGACTCGAAGTTGTCCACATAAGAGAAGTTCTTTAAGAGAAAAAGTAGATTTACTTTCTAAATAGGATCAAAAGATAGGCATGAAAAGCACCTAAGTTACAAGACTGAAGGAAGTTTTTGTTTAACGGTTGTTTCATTGCTTTTTGGCTTCTAGGTGGGTTGGTTTTTTGTTGTTTTGTTTTGTGGTTTGTTTGTTTTTTGGTTTTTTTTGAGGTACAGGGAGTTGCTCACAAACACAATCTTCTTTTTATACCCCCTCCACAAGTTAATGTAATCCTCATTTCTTTTAAAACTCAAAGTAACTGTTCCTAATTGCTCATTTCCTTAAAAAAATAAAAATCAATAAAACAATGAAAGAATCTTTTCTTTTACTTTTCCATAATTTTTGGACTCATGTACTTATAACTTGTTAGTCAAATTTGTGTCTTCTAGGTTGCAACACCCCCATGATACATCTTGAAGGATATGTACATGTACAGCCAAGCACAATCAATAAGAGTGCATCTGAATTCCAAAATCAATCTCCATAATAGTCTATGTGTTGCCTACTGCCAAAGGGGCCCTTTAGAGTAGTGAGAGAAGATCTTCACCCTGAAACCCACAGCGTCCCTTTTCAGCAGGAAGTAGCTAAGAGAATACACCGTCCCCTTTTCTTTATGACTCAGGGTGAAGTCTCTCTCAGGGA
>NW_006399776.1:13315394-13316713 GCF_000299155.1 Elephantulus edwardii
GTGCGATTGGCACAAGACAGAGCAGAGTTTAGGGCTGTTGTACATAGGGTTGCTATGAGTCGCAAGAGACTCGACGGCACATAACAACAACAACAAATGTAAAAGGGCCTAGTGGGGAGCAATTGTGCCACCAACACAAAGGAGAGGGGTTCGAATCTACTAGCTGTTCTGTGGTGGGGGAAGAAGATGGGCAGCCTTCTCCCATGTGATTTGCTGCCTCTGAAAATGCATTCAGGGGTCAGTTAGAAATCCTTCTATACTTAAAAAGAACAACAAAAACAATTTAAATGATTGTGAGAAAACACACATATATATAATTTGGCAACAAATTGAGACATAAAATAGAATTAAATGAAAGATTTAAATAATGAAAAAATTGTAGAAGGAAAAATAGAGAAAACAGAGAGGGAAAAAGATAATGGATAAATGCATGCAGTCTTTGCTTTTCCAGATGTTTCAGTGTTCACGGCTTCATTTTAAGTTTGTTAATGTTGCTGTTTGATGTATAAATTAAGGTAATTATCTTTATTTTTATTTTAATAAATGCTATCTAGTTATAAATTGCTGTTGTGTACTATCAAGTGAAAACCAACCCATAGGTTTTCAGAGGCAGTAAATTACATAGGATGAGAGTTCCCATCCTTCTCCCATGGACCAGAGTGTGTGTGTGTGTGTGTGTGTGTGTGTGTGTGTGTGTGTGTGTGTGTAAAATACATAACATCAAAACTATCTTTGTATCATCCACGTCAACAAACCAACAAAGCAGAGTCAGGACACAGTTGCTGTTGTTAAGTGCCGTCAAGTTTCCTGCAACTTATAATGACCCTATGTACAACAGCTCTGAACTATGCCCTATCCTGAGCCTGTCTCACTGGCTCCAACATACCTAATCCCAGTACACCAGTTATCACATCACCTTATCTCATCCAGGGTCTTCTTCTTCTGCATTGTTCCCCAATCCTTTCAAGTATGATGTTCTTCTCCAAGAACTGGTCCCTCCTGGCCACATGCCCAAAGTAAGTGAGATGGAGTTTCAAAGTATTTGGCTCCAAGGAAAAACTTAGTTTTACCCTATCCAGGACAGACCAATTTGCTCTCCAAGTGGTCCATGGTAAGGTCAATATTGCTCTCCAGCACCATAACTCAAAGGCATCATTTCTTCTGTCATCCTTAGTCATTATCCAGCTCTTTGATGCATGTTGTTGTTATGTGCTGTCGAGTCGTTTTCGACTCATAGCGACCCTATGCACAACAGCCCTAAACCCTGCTCTATCCTGCGCCAACCGCACCGCCTCTGACACACCCATCCCGATTACCCC
>NW_006399776.1:13320798-13345777 GCF_000299155.1 Elephantulus edwardii
GTGGTAAGAATCGTTGTCTTCTTGATGTTAAGCTTCAATCCATATTGAAGATTACAGTCCCTGACCTTCTGTAACAAACGCCTCAGATCCTCCTTGGTTTCAGTAAGTAAGATTGAATCATCTGCATGACCCAACTTATAAGGACTCAGTTTTTGACTGTTGCTGTGTACCACAAAGTCAAACCAACTCAAAGCTGACCCTAGGGTAGGTTTTCAGAAACAGTCACTCACATGGGCGGTGATTGTCCATCCTTCCACAGAGCAGCTAATGGCCCTAAACCACATGCTTTGGGGATTTTAGTGCAGCTTCTTGCCACTCAGCCAACAAGAGCTCTCTAATTGATTGATCAGTGCACTAAACGGTGATATTTGTTGCTATTATTTGAGCAAAATATTATGGCATGTTGTTGTTATTGTTGTATACCGTAGAGTCTAAATTGACCCATAGCTGACTCTCATAGCAGGTTTTAAGAGGCAGTTAAATGCACGAGAGGAGATTATCCATCATTCTCCAGTAGAGCAGCTGCTGGTCTTGAACCATGAGTCTTCAGGTTTGCAGTGCAGCTTCTTGCCACTAGGCCACCAGAGCTCCCTATGGCGTGTAGATGTACATTAGATATATTTTCTAAAGTATGTTATGTTAAATATTAATTCACTGAAATGTCCCTCAAGATTGTGGGGAAAGGATATTTGAAATTTATCTGAGAAATACATAGATATCTTTTTAGATATACACTGTGTGTTTTAACTGCTAAGGATCTGAATTGTGATATTTACAGTTCCAAAAAGGAAAAAGTTGTTATATAGTAAGAGTGTGTGTGTGTGTGTGTGTGTGTGTGTGTGTGTGTGTAATGGCGTACTGGTGGCCTAGTGGTAAGGAACTGCACTATCAACCCAAAGGCTTGTAGTTCAAATCCACCACTTGCTCCATAGGAGAAAGATGAACAATCTCCTCCTATGCAATTTACTACCTTTGAAAACCCCCTAGAGAGCCAGCTATGGATCATTTCCAATATGATAGTTCTTAACAACAACAACAACAACAACACACACACACAGAGAATACATGTGGGAGGATAAAAAAACCAAAATGAAACCCATTGCCATCAAGTAAGTTCTGACTCATAAAGACCCTGTAGGACAGCACAGTTCTTCCCAATAAGTTCCAAGGCTGAATTAGGCTGAATTCCCTATGGAAGCAGATTGTTGTTGTTGTTGTTGTTGTTGTTATGTGCCATCGAGTCGTTTGCGACTCATAGTGACCCTATGTACAACAGCCCTAAACCTGCTCTATCCTGTGCCAATCGCATTGCCTCTGACACACCCATCCCGATTACCCCAGTCACCGAACCAATCCAGCTCATAGAGGGTCTTCCCCTCCTGCGCTGTCCCTCTACCCTACCGAGCATGATGTCCCTCTCCAAGGACCTGTCTCTCCTTACAACATGTGGGTCAAGGCACTGGGCTAAGGGCAGGGACTACACTGTAACTAAAGGTTAACTCCACAATGAGGGATTTATCTTTCACTGCTCCACAAATTACTGTCTGTCATCTACTCCTAAACATTCAGATTAAGACAGACTAGGAAGAAGGATTGGCCTCTGAGAACCCTATGTATATGGAGGCAGATTACCATGTATTTATCCCCTGAGGTGCCTGCTAGGTTCAAACTACCAATCTTTTGGTTAGCAATTAAGTATTAAATCAATATTCAACCATATACAGGCTTAAATTTCTATGACAGAATTTTGGTTGAAGTACTTTTATTTCCTTTACTTGTTAGATTCATAACTTGTGACACTGCCCAAGAATTGTCCTTTGTAATACAGGAACCCACAATACTCAAAATCATAAGCACCTACAACTACTTAGTAGTAAAGAATTGCTGCCAATGCAAAAATACTTGGTTTGAATCTTCAGTGCTCTGTGGTAGAAAGATGGGCAACCAACTCTCATGTGATTTACTGCCTCTGGAAACTTGCTGGAGGGTCAGCTATGGGTAGCTTCCAACTTGACAGTCAACAACAACTATAGAATAAGATGTATATAAATAACAAGAGGATAGAATGACACCTAAAACTTGTCAGAATATAAGTAGTTTTTATTCTTTTTATAACTTTCTTTTACAAAAATTAAAAGTAGGTTTCTATAAGATTTACCTTTTCATTTGTCTCACTAAAAGAGAAATTTTCTATAAAAAGTATAAATTTTCACAGCAGCAACTTCATAAACTAGCCCCCCCCCCCAATAATCTTGCCCCACAGGCGGCATCCTCCTGGATTTAAAGTGGAAAGCTGTGTGTACTCAGGATTGGAAATATAGACATCAGGAAAAATTAATCATGAAAATATTTGCAAAGCACGAACAGCAATTTTTTGGAGCCTTAACAGCTAGTTGCTGCACATTTGGACAGAGCCAGGTCTGACATCTATCTTTTGAACTAGCATAACCATTAAAAATATCTTATGTGTATTCCCAAAAGAAATAAGTTTTGACAGTCACATTGCAAAAAGTTATCAGAACCAAAATAATTTTTATTAAACATCTGCAGATGATACTGTGATAAACAAGATTTAAAAATTAGAACTGGCAGGCGGGAGAATGGGGTTGCTATTTACTGTAGCAATGTTCTGCCCATCTGTATCAAAGGAATATTATTATGATGCTTAGGTTTTATTTTGCTTTACAGTTTTCAAGAAAGAATAGGAATTTTCCTTACTTTTTTTGAAAGTCAGCTTTAATGTTTGTAGGACTGTGTAGGATCTTAGTTTAACATGAAATAGAATTGTTATAATAATGATAAAATATTGACTAGTTCCATTAGAAGATTATTATCTTACCAAGAGCATTGGAAAGATATTTTGATTAATCCAGTAATAGATTCAGTGTATGACCTGAAACACAATGTTGGATCTTTCTGGGTCTTAGATACAAGGACTGGATGGGAGATATGTCTAAGGTCCAATACCTCCTCATCTATGTCTCGACCACAGATCTCTACTACTCTTCTCCTGGTGAACTATAGAAAGACAAAGAAAGCAGTTTTATGTGATAACAAATCAGAAGTTCCTGAAAAGACATATGTTTCTACATAAATATGTTCAAACATGTGTGGGGTCTTGTGAAAAAAAGATAATAGAAATGGTTCTTTCAAGTACTATTAAGAATTCCAAGTTGGCGGCAAAAGTGAACTAAACCAAGGTCCTGTATGAGCGTTCAGGTTACACACATATAAAGCCTGTTCTGGTTTAATAAATACAGGCCCCAAAGTAATAATTACGACATATTATATCTGGCAGAAGGGAATTTACAGACTCACTCATTTAAGTAAATCCAAGAAATGTATTTAAAAGAGCTTTCTGATTTAAGTGGTTTTAAAAAACTGTAGAACCTTTGTATTTTTTTTTAATTCCTTAACTAATATGCCCGTTTCAGAGTAGAATTAATGTTAGCACTGTTGTTATTGTGTACCATCAAGACGTAACCGTAGCTGACCCTGCTGTGGGTTTTCAGAGACAGTTAATAGCAGGGAAGAAAATTGTCCATCCTTCTCCCACTAAGCAGCTTATGGATTCCAACCACATGATTTGCGATTGCAGCACAGCTTCTTGCTATTAGGCCACCAGAACTCCCTAAAGTTGGCATTACATTTTCTCAATGTTGAATGTCTCCTGTATCTTATTTCCTCAGAACTTTGAAGGCCACAAGCAATACCGAGTTATCTAACAGTCTCAACTGCACATGAGGTATAAAATCATTAAAAATTTTGTTAAGGTAATCAGAAGATGTGCTGGTGGTGCAGCAGTTTAAAACTTGGCTTCTAACCAAAGGGTCAGTGGTTCAAACCAGTATCTACTCCCCAGGCAAAAAATGTACTAGCTTACTTCTATATAGATTTCAACTTTGGAAACTATGGGATACTTCTACTCAGCTTTTAGGGTCATTATGACATGGAATTGATTTGAGAGCAAAGGTCTAAGACAATCTGGGTAAGATAACTCATCTTTAAACATTCCATTTAAAGCTTTAAAACCTACAAGCATTTAAGGTGCAGTCCTGAAGGCATAGTGGTTAAGCGCTTGGCTGATAATTGAATAGTTACCGGTCAAAACTCACCAAAAGTTATTCAGAAAAAGATGAGGCAGTCTGTTTCTATAAAGATTTACAGCCTTGATTCTCTGGACGCCTTTGATTCAGGTACATTTCTTACCTAAACCTTGAATAGGCCTCTATTTGACCTTGTATCTTGAATTGACGACACTATGAATCTATGCTAATGTAGTCTCATAAAGAGACCTCAGTTTATATCCTAATAGACTAAGGTGAATGTATGTGTACAGCTAACTCACTGCAAGATGATTTCCTTGCTCCCATTTTAATTTCACTGACTTAAAGTTTAATTATTTTCCTTTTTCTAAGAAGGCCAGGTTCCTGACGCCTTATGACTTTCAAAACAACCATTTAGCCAGTAAGAATAAATAGAGGCCTTAGGAATGACTAGAGATTTTGCCTTATAAGTGGTCTAATTACACAGCTCTTTCTAAAATATAATTATAAATACAATTAAAAGAGAAAGAACAATCTTTTGAGCATCTTTAACTTTGACAAATGTTGTTGTTGCAAATTACGTTTAAATTGACAATAGGAGATTTTTTTTATACAAAATGGTAATCATAGTCCTGGATGTACATTTAACTGTGATAAAAACTCTTAAATATATCTAAGTATTTTAGTTAAGGAGTTGTTGTTTCTGTTGACTCAAGCACGACTTATAAATGACCCTATAAATAAAAGGCCTATAACTATAACTATCGTCATTTATCAAAATTCATAACATTTCCAGAGGCATGTTGTTTTGGAAGTGGATGCCACTCCTGCTTTCAAACCTGTCTTAAACTGGGAGCTGCACCAAACACTGTCCACCAAGGGTAACCGGAATGGCATTAGACAGCTCAATGGCACAAGGATAAGCATCACAGCAACCCCAGGTTACCTCAGTACAGCAAATTGACAGGAGAATGCTGTACCACTTAGAAGAATGTTCCTCCAAAATATAATAACAAGCAACTTTTAAATACAAAGGCCCTCCCCAAGGTCCTATTGAATTTAAACAAGAGGCTTAAATAAAAACAATCAATATAGTATGTTTTTGTTGTTATGCGCTGTTGAAGCTCCTGCAACATAAAGCAATCCTATGTACAGCAATTCTGAACCCTGCTCTGTCCACAGCCAGTCTCACTAATTCTGACACACCAACTCCCATTGCTCCAGTCACTGTATCAATCCATCTTATCTGCGATGAGATGAGTTAAAGAGTGGTAGCTGTCTACCAGTGGAAGGAGATGGGAATGAATATCTGGTTTCTCTGAGTTTACCACCACTTAGGATCCAATGAGTTCTGTAAATCCTTTGTTTGCATTATCTCTTCCTAATATGTTTTCCTGCCTTGGCTCTTTGTCATCTCAATCATTTGACCCAGAAAGTGCCCTTAAAAGGACCCTGTTCCCTGCTGCATTTTTCACGGAATCAAAACTTATTTTTGTGTCTTTAAAAAAAATAATATTTACAGCCTTAGAACTCCTATGGGACAGGTTTACTTTGTCTAAATGGGTCATTATATTCTAAATTTAGTTACATTAAACACTTCACAATTATTAATAATTTCATCAGTTTTGAGGACTGACTGGGTTCAGCCAGATGGTACTTGTTCACAATTTCTCCAGCAATTTAATCAAAGACAATTGACCAGCCTAAAATCTTTTAAAGCCATCTACACATATCAACTGGCTCTTTAAAGGAAGATTTTGGTTGGGACAACTACACGTGGTCTACGTGGACTGAACACTCTTCACAGCCTGGTGGAAGAATGTTGTCTCTCAAGAGACAGGTAGAAATAGTTACCTTTTCTAAACTAGCCTGAAGTCACCGAGCTCACTTCTGCTGCCTTTCCTTCAGTAGCAGGCACATTGAAGTGAAGGGACATGAGATCACATCTTTTGATGAGAGGAGTCTGAAAGAATTTTCTGGCATGTCCTAAAGGATATGTTAGGATTGAGAACAAACAATATGGGGGAGGCATAAATTACATCAGAGCCAGAAAGCAGATATTGACATACATAAAAATAGTACTCTAAGCACATGAATGATTTCAGAAGAAGTGGACACTTTGGGCCTGAGTGACTTCAGAGAACAGGGACCAGTAGGAGATCTGCCCAATAAAGTCTGAACTCTCCACAACTGTCTCATTCGCTCAGGCTTGAGCCCAGAGGTCTGCCCAAAGAACTAGCTATAACTAGAGATCCACCTCACAAGCACGGAGCCTTTTCTCCTTATCTTATTTTAAGGAGGAAGATCTGTGCCTTTGAGAATGTAACTTTCTAATAAACCTACCATTACTATTTACCCTAAAAAGCAAACAAACAAATAAACCAAAACACACAAAAATAAAAGAGTATGTCAGAATTAATAGCAATGGGTTTGTCTTTAACATGTAGAGCATCTATCCCAAAGAAAGCATGGGAAATTGTCAGAAACCAGCAAAATAAATAAATGGATAGATAAATAAATAACCTCAAATAAGCAAATAAAATGGCAAACCTGGACATTGCTTTGAGGTTCAGCCTCCACTTGTTTTCAGTTTTCTTTTAGTGATGACGCATTGTACTTTTTCAGCATTCAAAGCACTGAACATTGTTTGCAATATATTTCAATCACTTTACCTGTCTCTCTACTATAGTGATCAATCTCTCTTGGTGTGATTGTTGCTGTCATTTTGTGCCATAGAGTTGGAATTGACCCATAGCCACCCTCCTGTGGCTTTTCAGAGGGAGTTAATTCACACATGGCGGGGATTGTTCTTTCATCCACAAAGCAATTGTTGGCCTAGAATCATGCACCTTAGGGAGTGCAGTACAGCTTCTTTGCCACTAGGCTTCAAGAAAAGAAAAACTGCAAGAAAAGCCCAAACTCATTGTCTCCATGTTTGAACAAACTCATAGCTGACCCTCCAGCAAATTTTCAGAAGCTGGACATCACATGGTAGAAGATTATCCATATTTTGCTCCTAGCGTCATCAGCGGGGGGGAATCATGAGAGAGGTGCTACCTTTGGTTAGCAGTGCATCTCCCCACAGAAAACTGCGCCAGAACGGCATAATTTAGGGAAAGGAGAAGAGAGTGATTAAGTCAATATTAAGGGAAGTGGGGAAGCTATCCAATGCATAGCCTCTCTGGCAAGAGTGTATCACAAAATAGTTTCAAGATTCAAGGTGTGGTGGCCACAAAATGAAAAGAAAGAAAGAAATTAAAAGCCTATTCTCTTTGAAAACAATAAACTGCAAGAAAGAAGTTACAATATCTGGAATTTTGGTAATTCTCCAAGAATAACTTTCAAGAATCTTTAAGACAAAAAAAAAGTATCACATAGTACATGAGTTTCACCTGCTTTTAGATTGCAGAAGTCCTTTTTCTGAAGAAGAGCCTTGTTTAGCTTGAAGAAATTCTGCACTGAGAGAAGAGTAAACACCATAGGGAGACACCAGGAATCAGGAGGAAGGAAGCTGTCTCAGCAGCAGCCTCATGTCTCATCTCCCATGTGTGTAAATAGCTCCTGTCATTTAAATGACGGAAGACATAGAGCTAGAGGCCCTTTCTGCACTGATTACTTGAAAGTTTAGAGTTTACATTTTATTCCTATTCAACTGTTTAGAACTTGCTGAATAACAAATAATTCCTTATGATTTAAGCTCTATTTATGTCAAGCACATATTCTGAAACCACATGATCACAGGCACACAAAGACACAGAAACTCACTGCCTGTGAAAGACTCTGATCCAGAAAGAAAACAAATGGTGGGCTGGTTTTAGCCTGCCTTTAACCTGACCAGCCCAACTGAGAATGCCTGATGTCCATTTAGGTTTAGATATCTTACTGATTTACTGAATTAATAATTTTCATTTCTATAGACATCTTCGTTTAAGAAGCAATGTCTACTTAACCTTGAGGAAGGGCAGGTGAGATCAAAAGAGGCAAAACCATTAGTCCAAATATGTTATGCTGAATGTGTTGTACCTGCCTCCAAGCAGAGTCAAGCAACTCTTACAAGACAATATACTTATCAAACTTGGTAAAAATGCAGAAACATTGGCTGTACAAAATACACCCTCAGACAGCAGAGCCAAATTTTCATATAATTGATGCTACAGAATTCTGAAAAGTTCAGATACCTCTAATTAACTGTCTAATGTTTAAGAAAAAAGAAATAATACTTTATTTTGTCAATACAAAACATCTGTGGTATGGACTAGCTCTTGGCATTACCCAGGACTACACAGTCATCTACTTTATCGTCTTAGAAACCTTTTGGTCTTTCACATGACAATGACTTGCAATCCGTAGTCACTGTGTATGGCAGGGAGTGAATCAGAGAGTAAGGGGGGGGGGGAGAGACTCCAGCAATTACTGTGCAATACTCAAATCTGCCTGCCAACAGAACAGTGATTTGTGAGACACATCAAGAGGTGCTGGCAAGATCAATCTGCAGAGATCCCTCTGATAGAGGAATAATGAGTTGACAAAGACCAATGTTCAGTTGGGTCCGAGCCCAATAAGATTACTGTTGAGCATCATCAATATTGCCTCTGTTTGGAACTGACACAATCAGACTGGAATCAATTGTATTTTCCACAGCACTGTCACACATGATTTTTAACTTGGCTCACAAGTCTGTAGAGGAGCTTGCAGATGTTGGCAGATTTTTGCTAACTTATGGGATGTCATTATTAAGTAGAAGTTGTACCCCACAGTAATTTGTGGTTTTGCTGTGTTCCTCTGGGATCTGTGTACGGAAGAGACAAGAAGAGGAGGAAAAGAAGGAGGAGATGAGGGATTACCAAGAGAGCTTCTTCTGCTTAATAACCCTACGATGACCAGTTATTACATGTAAATGTGGAGGCTATTCCTCAGCTTCAATGCTATTCAAGTTGGGGAGCAAAGATTTATATTTAAACACAGAATCATCATCACTTTTCTTTTTTCCTTTTTGCTCTGAAACAATGCACAAAATGAAACTCAGATTTCTGTTTAAATTTTTTTCTCTTTGGCTACTATAAACACAGCTCATTTTTGTGCATGAGATACTGAGTGGAAAACTCCATTATATATTACTTGACTGTTTTGGAAATATTTTGGTCAAGACTGTCAATTTGGCTGTAATTGCATTAAAAGCAAACAACCAAGAAAAGCTGTGAAAAGGGCCACAGGGGATGATTATATTTAGTTATTTAAAGTATTTCTAGCTTTAGATTTGGGATTGGGGTTGTGGCTTTTAAAAAACTACAGCTTATGTTGATAACTTATATTAATTTAGAGAAGATAATGTCTGTGAGAAAACTCTTTTGGATTTTTCTCTTCTTGTCATTTTGAGTGATTGCTTTTTCCTCTTTATTAGTTTCACATTCTTCCTTTGTTCTGAAAACTTACACTGACATCTCACTTTGACAATCATTGTATATTTTATTTTCCTGAGGCTAAAATAAATTATAAAGCTATTTAGTTTTGTATTGTTGGTGTGTGGGTGAATTTTTAAACTGTGTGCTAACTATAATTAATAATATGAACTAAGGAAAAGATCCGCTCTATTTCACCATCAAAAATGAGGGAGTATTTGTTAATGATTGTCTAGAAAATATTAGCAATTATTCAAAGAGTTGGTCTTTGATCACTGGTGTTCAATGCTTCAAACCTATTCTTAAGATAATTTTTAAATTCAGCTGGCATTGATTAGAGATCATAGTTTTGTTTTCACGGACTTTTAAAATTTTTCTTCTGCTTCAATTTGAACTGGTATGTGAGTAATTGACAGTTTACCCCACAGTCTACCCCTGGCCATTGATTAGAGGTCATCAGAATGCTGATATTGAGCTTCTTTAATGATTCCTTCCACAGATGTAGTCAATCTGATTCCCATGCAGCTCTTCCATTGAGGTCCATGTGTAAAGTCACCTTTGTGGGTTGTTTTGTTGTGTTTTGGTTTTTTGAGTTTTTTATAGAAAGGTATTTTTTAAAAAAGAAAATCTTTTAAAAAGGTGGCCTAGTGGCAAGAAGCTGCACTGCAATCCTGAAGTGTTTTGAGGCTACCAGCTGCTGTACAGGAGAAAGATAAGGACAGGCAATCTCCTTCCGGTCTATAACCTGTCTCTGAGAATCCACTGGAGGGTATTCTATGGGTCAGTTCCAACTCCACAGTGCACAACAACAACATTTGCAGTGAATAAGTCTTTGAAAATACAAAATTAGATTGTTCTCTCTTGAGTCGAATTTGTATCACTCAGCCCTTATTTCCTGACTACTATTCCTTCTTCACTGTTTCCAACTTTTGCCTTCTAATCACCCATTATCATTAACAAATCTTGATTACATGTTTTATTAATTTCAGCCTGCAAGATTTAGTAAAAATTTTCAAATTCTTCCCTTTTTGGCGCTAGATGTATATTTGAATAATAGTTATAGTAACAGGTCTTCCTTGTATATTTATGGAAATAACTCAATATTGTATTTTATGATAGAACTTGAAATTGACTTTTTGACTATGAACACAACACCAATTATCAAGGATGAGATGATTTGTGGGATGATATCAGGATATCATCCAAGAAGAGACTAAAAGTTCATTACAAAAAACCAACCCCAAAATGAATGTCAGAAGAGACTCTGGAAATTGCATTACAGAATCAAGAAGCAAAGCAAAGGGAAACCATATCAAAATAAAAGGACTGAACAAAGATTTCAAAGGACAGCTGGAGAAAACAAAGCAAAGTATTATAATGGAATATGCAGAGAACTGGAATTAGAGAATAAGAAAGGGAAGAATTCACTCTGCATTTCTCAAGTAGAGGGAAATGAAAAACAAATTTAAGCCTCAGATGCAGCATTTAAAGGTGCTATGGTACACTGAATGACCCAGAAAACATCAAAAGAAGATGGAGGGAATATGCAGAGTCACTGTACCAAAAATAATTGATTGACACTGAAAAATTTCAGAAAGTATCATATGAGCAGGAGCCAATGATAATGAAGGAGGAAGCTGAAGCTGCATTGAAGGCATTGGCAAAAAGTAAGGCCCGTGAAACAATGGGCTATCAATTGACTTGTTTCATTAATAGAGGCAACCCTGGATGTGCTCACCAGTCTATACCAGGAAAGTTGGAGGACAGCTGTCTGGCCAATGGATTGGAAGAGATCTGTATTTGTTCCCATTCCCAAGAAAAGTGATCTAACAGAATGTGGAAACTATAGAACAATACCATTAATATCACATGAAAGCAAAATATTGATGCAGGTCGTTTTAAAAAAAAGGCTAGAGCAGTACATAGATAGGGAAATGCCAGAAGTTCCAGCAGGATTTAGAAGAGACCATGGCACAAGGCATATCATTGCTTATGTCATATGGATCCTGGCTAAAAGTAAAGAACATCAGAATAATGTCTATTTATGCTTTATTGACTATGGAAAGGCATTTGACTGCATGGATCATAACAAGTTATAGCGGACATTGAGAAGAATTGGAATCCCAGAGCACTTAATTGTGCTCATGCAAAACCTATACCTAGCACAAGAGGCTGTGGTATGAACATAGCAGTGGAACACTACACAGTTTAAAATGAAGAAGGGATGTATCAGAGTTGTAGACTCTCAGCACAACTGTTCAGTCTGGATGCTGAGCAGATTATCCAAGAAGCTGGACTCTATGAAGAGGAATGTGGCATCAAGATCAATGGAAGACTCATCAATAACCTACATTATGGAGATGATTCAAACTTGCTTGTTGAAAGTGAAGAGGACTCTAAGTACTTGTTGAAAAAAATCAAAGAATACAGCCTTCAATATGGATTGCACCTTAATGTCAAGAAAACAAAAATTCTTACCATTGCACCAATAGGTAACATCATGATAGTTGGAGAAAAACTTGAAAATGTCAACAACTTCATCTTATTTGGATCCACAGTCAACATCCTTGGTACCAGCAGTCCGGAAATCTGGAGATGTATTGCAATGGGAAAGTCTGCAGTTAGGGACCTCTCTAAATTATTGAGGAACAATGACATCAGTTTAAGGACTAATGTATATCTGATTGAGGCCATGATCTTTTTGATCACTTACTATGCAACGGAAAGCTGGAAAATGATTAAGGATAACAGAACAATAATTGATTACTTTGAGCTGTGGTGTTGGAGAAGAGCACTGAACATCCCATGGACTACCAAAAGAACTAATATGTCTTAAAGAAAGTGATAAACACGATAAAAGTTCATCTACATAATTCAGGCATGTTGCTAGGAGGAGCTATTCCTTGGAGACAGACACAATGCTCGGAAAGGTAGAGGGTCAGAAAAGGAAAGGAAGACCCTCGGCCCAGTGGATTGACACGGTGGCTGCCACATTGGCCTCTAGTATGTCAGGAAGTATGAGGATGGCACAGGATAGGACAGGGTTCAGATCTGTAATTTATTGGGTCACTATGGGTCATACTCAAATCGACAGCACCTAACCACAACAAGAAGAAGGAGTTAGAAAAATATCTACTCAGCAATTTGATTTTTAAATAATCACTGCAGTCCTTCCTCTACTGTGTTCTATAAATCATTATCTCCACCATGAAAAACCATCAACTTCATGTTTTATGAGACTCATTTGTGCCTTCAAGTCTGCTCATTTGGGATTCCTAGACTTCTGATGCTAGCTAGATAATCTAGTCTTCCAGAAGTGGTATACGATTCATGACCATAGAATTAAATACTGAACAGTAAGTGGCAGAGCATGCATTTTTCTTCTACTACAAGTACATACAATGATTCTACTTGATCTTCCCCATTGAGAGCCACCCATATATATACAATCTTGAGAACAGTAAAGCTTTTGTAAAGACAATCAAATTAGTCTGGTGCGTCTGATACAGGCCATGGTCTTCGCAATCACCTGTTATGCATCAGAGAGTTGGACAATGACCAAGGAGGATAGAAGGAGAATTGATGCCTTTGAGCTGTGGTGCTGGAGAAGAGTATTGAGAATACCATGGACTGCTAGGAAAAGAAACAGATTTGTCCTGGAGAGGGTTAAACCGGGTGGCTCCTTGGAGGCAAGGAATTTGAGGCTCTGTCTAACTTACTTTGGACATGTTGTGTGTGAGGAGAGACCGGTCCTTGGAGAAGGACATCATGCTTGGGAGGGTGGAGGGATGGCGCAGGAGAGGAAGGCCCTCTATGAGGTGGATTGATTCAGTGACTGGGATAATTGGGATGGGAGTGTCAGAGACAGTGTGATTGGCACAGTACAGAGCAGAGTTTAGGACTGTTGTACAGTCGCAGGCGACTCGACGGCACATAACAACAACAACAGCAGACATCCCAACTTTAAAGGTTTAACATGTCTATTTAAAACTCACCTCTTAAAATGAAATCTGAAATTAGCTCTGTCCTACCAAATGTACTCACAGTCACTCTGAGTCTCCTTGCCACTTTAGGTTGAAACCAATATTCAAGAATCTGGAGGTCTCCCAGGTCTCTGATCACAACTGCCCTAATCTTCATTTGAGTCCCCATGTTCCCTCAGAGGCAAATTTGCACCCATTTACCTTGGAAACTTTGTAGAACCTGAGAAGGCTGGGTCTGTTCTCTGTAGGTAAATCACAGTCTTTCCCCCCTACAAGCCTGTTCCTCCTCAAAGCACTGTCAGGAATGCCTTCAATTCCAAACTATCTCAAACTATTGTTGCCTTGCCTTGAGAAAACACCCCTCTCTTGTCTTGCTTTTGAGAAATCACGCTTCTCTGTCTTGCTCAATGAACTACCCTTCCCTTCTCTTCTAAAGGTTCTCTCTTCTCTCATTTCCCTGGAATGATATCCTCAATGAGTTCATGTTAGTATTCAGAAAGAAAGCCCAACAACAAATAAATGTGTTCTTAGTTCACTTTTCTCCTTACTCCAACACAAAGAGCAAAAGAGAGGAGGTTAATGCCTCAAAAAGAGATTAAAAAAATGAAACGCAAACACAAATTGAAAGTCGAATAAATTATTCTGTCACACCTATAGCTCAGTGGCCTTGGAAAAGTCACAGTCCTCTGAATCTCAGTGTACTCTCAGACCTAAAGCAGGTGGAGAAAAATAAAAGCACACAATGGGGGTAACTGCACAGCAGGCATGTTAAAATGTTTTATTGGTCCTAAAACATTAATGTTAGCAGTTGTTATTAACGGTTTAATACCACTTGCCTCTTGCAATGCACAATAATTTTCAGTTGGGGAGGAGAAAGGAAGAAAGTAAATTTTTCCAAGCATTTTATTTTTTAGTTATCTTGAATCTGGTAACTAAAAATTGCTATGTTGAACATTGTGTAGGTAGGTTCTATGCTAACTAAAATCTCTGGAGAATTTCCAGAGTCATCACTTTCAATACTCCTCCAAACGGCTAGGAAATACCACTGGCTCCATTAGGCAAACTCCCAAAGGAAAAACTCATTTCTCAAATGAACCTCCTGAAGAAGCATGGCCTGAAATACTATGGGCATCAAGGGAAGCTGCAGAATCTCTCTCTCTCTCTCTCTCTCTCTCTGTGTGTGTGTGTGTGTGTGTGTGTGTGTGTGGTGTGCATGTGTGTGTCTCAACTAGAACACCTATGTGTATTCAGCATGAAAGATGCATGTGACCTGTCAATATGTTTAAATAAATGCCAGTATTTGGGATTGGCTTTATATATGAGTGGATTAAACCTGCACCTATTGGGTTTTAAATCCACTAGGACACCTCTCACTCAGAGCAGAACTCCTAGCAGAGACTGTTCCAGCTAGGAAGTACTTCTTTAAGGAAATACTTAACTTTGTTAAGCTACTGCTTTGAAATGTTGTTCATGAAGAATATTGAATATCCCATAAATTTCTAAATCTGAGAATTCAAATTAACACAGACTAGGAAGAAGGTTTGGCCATCCACTTCTGAAATAACAGATCTTTGAGAAAACAATGTACAATAGGTTTCTAAAAGAACAAATAAATCTGCCTGGGAAGAACTGAAGCCAGGATGTTCCTTAGACATGAGGACAGTGAAACTGTGTCTCTCTTACTTAGGGCATGTTGTCAGAAGAAGCCAGACCCTAGAGAAAGATATCTTGTTTGTAATGTAGAAGGCCAGTGCAAAAGAGGAAGACCTCCAACTAATAAGACTGATACAATGGGCTCAAACATGACATCAACTCTAAGGATGACATGAGACAAAGCAGTGTTATGTTCTTCTAGGGTTTACATAGTCTCTATGAACTGGAACTGACCTGATAAGTTATCAGATAAATAGCAGTAAGGATTGCCTTTGACTATTGCACTTTAGGATTTAATATCTTTGGGATACAGGATAGAGGAACCATATATTTTCATGCAGAAAATTCTGGTATTGTAGTCTATAGGAGGTTGTGCTACTCACTGAAGGTGGTGATGCTCTGGAAGTTCAAATCCGCCAGCTGTTGCATCATAGAAAGATGTGCAATCTACTCTTGTGTGATTTACAGCCTCTAATAACTTGATGGAGGATTGGCTATGAGTCAGTTTCCACTCAATGGCAGTAAGTTTAGGTAGACTTTTATATTATCCTGTGAAGGGAAGAAATAAAAGTGCAGATGGGAGCAAGAAGTGTAGAATGTGCCACCAGGTAGAAGAGCAACCAAAGAAAAAGGAGGTACCACCTCTCCCTATACATCACAGCAGACTTCTCTTCACTGTACATGTTTGCTAGTGCCTTCCTTCTATTCTCCTTCAATTCCATGAAAATGAATTCATCATGAACATCATAGATTTTCTACTCATAAACATAAAGCAAACAAATCTATTCAAACCCTATATCTCCTTGACTTGTAATTCACAGTTACTGTTATTAGTTATACGTATTATATCATATACAGTTTCTTCATCTGTTGAAGATAATCATACTCATTAAGCTAGGTTGTTGTTGTTGTTGTTGTTATGTGCTGTCTAGTCCTTTGTGACTTATAATGACCCTATGTACAACAGCCCTGAACTCTGCTCTGTCCTGTGCCTATCACACTGTCTCCGATATACACATCCCGATTACCCCAGGACAATAATTTATTCTACTGATAATATGTAAAGAAACAGTCAAAATCCAAACCAAACTCAGGTACCAAGATAATTTTGGCTGACAGTAACCCTTTATCGAGTTTCTGAGACTAAAAACAAGAGAAGAGTCCCATCTTTTTCCCATAGAGCATCTGGTTGGTTCAAACTTGTCCTTCCCAGGAGTAGTGCAATACATAATGCACTACCCCACAAGAGGTACCCAACACTGATGGTCATAAGATAAAGAGACATGGGTTCATAAAGAGTGTCATAATCTAGGTCCAAGTTTACTGCTATATCTGTTTCCTACTCAGAGTTCAGAGTGGAAATTGCATTTTATTGACCCCAGTTATTTGCCTAGGGTGAAGGTCTAGTCCCATCGTTTTCACATATTTTCCCTCCTAGTTCCTAGTATGAGAGTTCCAAAGTTGATGGAGTCCTTGTGGACTGGTATTTCTAAGTGTTCAATTATTTTCCCTTTTGTGCTGGTCTTCTAGGTTCCACACTAAAAATGACTACAACAATCGAAAGGATTATTCAATGAATCAATCATTTGATTTCCCATGAGTGTTTGAACATGACCTACAATTAGCAATAGTTGTTAAATTACTAGATTCATAAAAATAACGTGGAAAATTCTTTTTTTAAAAAAATATTTTATTAATTTTAATGAACATTTACAGAGATTTTGGATCTCTATTCATTCAGTGTTGCACTTTTCTCCCTGCCTACCCCTACCCCCAAGTTTACTCTTCTCTTTGAAAACTAAAAGAAAAATTCCTTCATTGGTATACAATCCTCCCCACCCCTGGCCCCAAGTACACTCCACTATGCAACCTTCATTCTGAACTCTTGTGATAACCATAATACCCTATCATATATCACTTTTAAACTGTTATCTGTTTCAATGCAGTATACATAATCTATCCATTTTTTCTCATTCTTACCCCAACCCTGATATCGGTTCCATTCTACAACAATGGCACTATGCAGTATGTGTCTTTTTGTGACTGAGATATTTCACTCAGCATAATGTCCTCCAGGCTCACCCATTTTGAATAATATTGCATGAGTTCCTTGTTTTTCAATGCAGTGTAGTATTCCATTGTGTGCATATACCACAGCTTCTCTATCCATTCGTTTGTTGATGGGCTCTTAGGTTGTTTCCAACTCCTTGCTATTGTGAACAAAGTCTCAATAAACATGGGTGTGCATATATCTGCTTGGATGGTAGTTATGGTCTCTTTGGGATATATTCCTATTAGTGGAATTGCTGGGTCAAAAGGTATCTCTATTTGAAACTTTTTGAGAAAGTGCCACACCACTTCCACAGTGGTTGCATCATTTTACACTTCCACCAATAGTGAATAAGGGTTCCAGTTTCTCTACAACCTCACCAGCATTTGTTGCTTGCTGTTCCATTAAATTTTGCTAGTCTTACTGGAGTGAGATGATATCTCATAGTTGTTTTGGGAAAATTCTTAAATACAGATTTTCATTTTCTCTGTAGACCTTCCAGAAAATATTTTGGGTAGGCTTACGAACTATTTTCCTTTCATTATTGTCTTGCTGCAATTCAATTTTATCAGTTTCTTCTCAATTCTCAATTTATGACCTGGAAAAATATCATTTGGTGTTATTTTTCTGGAGGTAAATGATAAACAAAAATCCACTGTAGATTCTTTCTTATCATTATCTTAGTCCAAACAACAAACCAAAAGCTCAGTTTTACCAACGAGTGTGATTATTACAACAAAACACAGAAGTATATATTATGTTAATAGTTCAAACTCACTTAGCAGTGTTGTGAAAGAAAAGGCCTGGAGATATGCTTCCTTTGAAAGCATAACAAAGAAGTACTATGGATCAGTTCTTCTTTCTAACAACTGGAGTTACCATAAGTTGCAATTGACACAGTGTCAAGAAGGAACAATAAATCAAAGTTACATTCACATTAATTGAATAAATAAATAATAAAATTTAGTTATTTTAATTTTTATATGTTGCCAAATAACAAAAAAAATCATATTTTGTTGGTTGTGTTGCTCTTTTGTTAGCTATTTTGCTAAATTTTCTGCATGTGAAAAATATGTATATAAAATGAATATCTATTGCTATTGTTGTTTGTCTTCATGCTCATCACTGATTTTCAAGGGGGTTTTCAGAGGCAGTAAATCACACAGCCAAAAATGGCCCATCTTTCTCCCACTGAGCAACCAGTGGATTTAAACCACATGCCTTTTGAGTTGGTAAAACAGCTCCCTACCACTAGACCACTAGAGCTCAGTGAATATATGTTGTTGTTGGGTACTAGTGAGTCGGAAACAACTCATAGCTGACTCTCAGTGGATTTTTCAGAGGCGGTTAATTGTTTGGGAGATTATCCAC
This sequence comes from Elephantulus edwardii, assembly GCF_000299155.1. Taxonomy (NCBI): domain Eukaryota; kingdom Metazoa; phylum Chordata; class Mammalia; order Macroscelidea; family Macroscelididae; genus Elephantulus; species Elephantulus edwardii. The sequence goes on from NW_006399776.1 coordinate 13,339,301, forward strand.
CTTCCTCCTGAGGAGCAGTTAGTGGATTTAAACGGTTATCATAATTGGGGAACAAATAAAATTAGGGAATAGAAAAAGATAGTATATTTATTTCTTAGTTTGTGGTTCTCTGTTGTTTGATGGTCTTCTATAAAACCCTTCTTTCCAACTCCCTTTGGGTCTCAGAAAGAACTTCCAGCCTGTTGTTTTTATGTGCCATAAAGTCACCTGTGACTAGTAGCGACTCTATGTACAAGAGCTCTATGCCCTGCTCTATCCTGTGCCAATCTTTATTGTCTCTGACATACCTACCTCCTTGACAAAAGTCACTGAATCAATCCATTTCATCCAGGGTCTTCCTCTCCTGAGCTGTCCCTCCACACTCCCAAGCATGATGTCCCTCTCCAAGAACTGGTCCCTCCTTGTAGCATGTCTAAAGTATGTCAGACGAAGCTTCAAAATCCTTGCCTTCAAGGAGAAGACTGGTTTAACCCTCTCCAGGCTGAATCTGTTCACTCTCTTAGCAGTCCATGGTATACTTAATACTCTTGTCCAGCTCAAAGGCATCAATTCTCCTTCTATCAACCCTAGTTATTGTCCAGGTTTCTGATGCATAGCAAGTGACTATCTCCTGTGTCAGGCACACTTTAGTCTCAGGACTGACATCATTGCTCTTCAGAACTTTGGAGAAGTCTCTGACAGCAGACTTTCCCAATGCAATACGTCTTTTAATTTCTTGGGTGCTGGTGCCAAGATATTGATTGTGAAACCAAGCACACTAAAGCTGTGAACAATCTCAATCTCTTCACCATTTGCCATGATACTGACAATCTGCCCAGTAGTGAGAATCTTTCTTTTCTTGATATTGAGCTTCAATCCATATTGAAGGCGGCAGTTCTTGACCTTCTACAGCAAGGGCTTCAGGTCTTCAGTTTCAGCAAGCAAGGTTTTGTCATCTGCATAACACAGATTGTTGATGAGTCTTCTTCCAATCCTGATGTGACATTTCTCCTTATAGAGCCCAGCCTCCCAGATAATCTGTTCTGCATATAAATTGAAAAGGCATGGAGATAGAACACATCCCTAGCGTACACCCTTTCCAATTTTGAACCATACAGTGTTCCCTTGCTCTATTCTAATGACTGCCTCCTTGTCCAAGTATAGGTTTCACATAAGCACAATTAAGTGTTCTGGGAGTCATATTCTTCTCAGAGTCAGCCACAGTTTGTTGGGATCTACAAAGTCAAATGCCTTTGCATAGTCAATGAAACACAGATAGACATTTCTCTGGCACTCCCTGTATTCAGCCAAGATCCATCTAACATTAGCTACAATAGCACTAGTACCATGGCCTCTTCTAAACCCAGACTGCACTTCTGGCAGTTCTCTGTTGATGTGCTGTTCCAATCATTTTTGGATAATCTTCAGCAGAATCTTGCTTGCATGTGATATAAATGATATTGTTTGATAATTTCCATATTCTATCAGAGCATCTTTCTTTGGAATGGGGACAAATATTGAATTCTTCCAGTCAGTTGGCCAGGTGGTTTTTCTCCAGACTTCTTGGTACAGCTTAGTGAGCACATCTAGGCCAGCACCTATTTGTTGAAATATATCAGTTGGTATAATGTCAATTTTGGGGGCTTTGTTCTTTGACAATTCTTTCAGAGCAGCTTGTACTTCTTCCTTCATCATCACAGGCTCTTGCTCATATGTTGTTCAATTAAATTCTTATGAGTCTGTCAATTCCTTTTGGTACAATGACTCTATATACTCTTTCCATCTTCTTTTAATACTTCCTGGATCATTTAATATTCTGCCCAAAGCATCCTTAAGTTTTGCAACTCTAGGCTTGAATTTCTTCTTCAGTTCCTTGAGCTTATGAAATGCTGAGTGAGTTCAGCTCCTTTAGTTTTTCTGACTCCAGCTTTTTGTACATTTCATTATAATACTTAATACTTTGTCTTCCTCACACTGCTCTTTGAAATCTTCTGTTCAGCTCCTCAATATCTTGATATCTTCCCTCTGCTTTGGCTTCTCGGTGCTCTAGATGTACTCAGAGTCTCCTCTGACACCCATTTTGGTCTTTTCTTCCTCCTCTGTCTTTGTAATGGCCTTTTCCATTTTTCCTGGATGATATTCTTGATATCCTCCCACAATTCACCTAGTCTTCACTCATTAATGTTCAAGGCCTGAAACCTGTTCCTGATGGTTTTGAAATTCAGATGGGATAGACTCAGGGTCATATTTTGGTTCCCGTGGATTTTATTTCATTTTCCTTACCCTCAGCTTGAATTTGCATATGAGTAGTTGGTGATCTGTTCCACAATCAGCACCTGGCCTAGTGTTCACAGCTGATATTTTCAGCCTACAGGTCACTTTTTAAAATGTTACCTAATTTCCCCCCTCTTTATTGTAATCTTAGTAAGAGTTTACAGAAAGGTTGAGTTTTCATTCATTCACCATTACACATTTTCTTTCTTTTCCCTCCTCCAGTTCACACTGCAGTGCATGTCTTATTCCAGATCGTTGTCATACAAATAGTGTATAATCATCCATTCCTCCCAGAAAGTCCTTCCCTTCACCTACAGCAGTGAAGCGTTGATTATCCAGTCAATTTTTTTCTGTTCTCCAGTCCATTAGTCTATTTCTATAATAGTAGTCTTATTCAGTATTTATCTCTTTGTGATTGAAATATTTCACTGAGCTATCCTTCAGACTATCCATCTTATGTAGTCTTTTATAAGTTCATTATTTCTCAATGTAGCTTGAAGATCTATTATTGGGCCACACTGTCATCAGTTCTTCCCTACATCCTATGAGTTCCTAACATTAACAAACGAATATGCAGTATCTAATGAGTAACAGATCTTTGCTTCATTTTAGAGGGAGTTGAATGGTTCAGAGCATGATTCTGGAGTTAGGCTGCTCAGGTTCTAGTCATTGCCCTCCCTCTCATTGGATATAGAACCTTTCTAACTCTATTGCCTCAGTGGGAAAGAAAAGATGATCATTATAATGCATATCTCTTGGGACTTCTTTAGGATTAAGTGAATTAATATGCACAACACACTCAGAACAGTGTCTGGAACATGGAAAGCAACAATTAATGTTAGTTATTTCAAGAGAAAATATAGGTGCCATGCTATGAAATTAAATACTTTATATATGATGAGCCCTCATTATGGATATTAAATGTTATTATTTATTAAAATGCTAAATTAGGTTTTAAAATTAAAACCACTAACAAATTGCGTTTAAATAATTTAGAGCCTAATAATATGGAAAAAGATTTCTAGGATGAACATATTTAAAACTTTTTTTTTAAACTTTACAGAAAGGATAATGAGTTATTTCGGTTAATTGGGATAGAGTTGAAACTATTCGGAGGAGGGCAAAGCAGCCTTAGAAGTACAGACTGGAAGGAGTTTTAGGCTGTGAATAAAACACATCAATCATCAATGGAGTCAGTTGGTAAATGAGTATTAAGATAAGAATTACTGGGTTTAAAATTCCCACATAAAAGGGAATGCACCATGGTGGTTCAAAAGTCATCATCAAAAAAATTAAAAACCTTTGTAAAAGTGGTATCATAAAAACATGCAGTCATTCAACGGTAGAGATCCTAGAGAAGTTTATGGGGAGCAGGGTCCTAGACTAGAGCTGGAGTATAAGATAAGGCTCCTACATTGGGATGGAAGTCTAACAAGAAAAAAGGAGCTACATCACTTTGTTACCAAAGCAAGAACCTCAGCCTGAGGAAGAATGGAAACATTTTGAAGAACTAGAGCACAAGTGGGCAGCTAGTTCCTAAATCAGTAAATGTACAGTACTCACATCAATGATAAGATTTCCCTTGTTGAATGTTAAACATTTACCATTTGCTAAATGTTTAACATTCAACAAGGGAAATCTTAACATTGATCAGGGAAAAGCCCTGCTTTGTAGAATGTGCCAATTTCTTTAAGATAGCAGTCTCAAAGTGATTGATTTCTAGGTACTCATCACATCTACCAACTTGCAAAATTCCTAAAAAATTAGCAGTTATTTTGCATGAGTACAAATCATTCCTACCCCACCACTGTAGCTTGGTTTTTAGAACTGTATCAAGAAGTCAAAGAGAGGAGTTGGAATAAAATCCAAAACCAACTTCACTGTAATTGAGTCAGTTCCTATTCATATAAAACAGGTGAGACAGGAAAAACTAAACAAAACAAAAACAAAAACAACACACCAGTCACACAGAATTTCCAAGGCTGTGATATTTTCTGAAGCAAACTGCCACATCTGAACTGCCAACCTTTCCATTAGCAGCCAAGCTCTTAATCATTGTATAATCTCAGGAATCCTTAGAAAGAACACTTAAAAAAGCAAACAAACCCATTGCCATCATTTGGTTCTGACTTATAGTAACTCTCCATTGGTTTATGAGGCTGTTCTATGTTTATAGGAGGAGATTGCCTTTATCCTTCAGAGAAGCTGGTGGATTCAAACTGCCAACCTCCTAGCCAGACACATTACAAACTATGCCAGAAAAAACATAGATGCAACATAATCACAATGTTAACTGAAGAAAACAAATCTAAAATACAAAATCCAAAACCAAATTCTATTTGTAAAAAAATAAAATTGCAAAATACACAAAGCACATTAGAACAAGTTGTCTTCATACTACTTGACTTATAGGACACAGGCTGGAAAAAATTCAAAGTACGTAATCCTCACTAAAACCTACTGACCTGTTAGTTCAGGGTCAGTTATCAACCAAACACTTCTATGCATAACTCAACTCATTGATGTCTAGTCAGAACCAATTCATAGCTGATTCGTAGGCAGGTTTTCTGAAGTGGTAAATCACACAAGAAAAATTGCCCAAGTTTCTCCCATGGAGTCGCTGATGAGTTCAAACCACCAGAGAGGCACCGTCGATGGGTTAGAAATATCGTTTCCTAAAAACTATGCCAATAAAGCTCCCCACTTCCATGCAAATTGGTAAATGTTTGTTGGGAAAAGAAGTGTTGTCTCATCTTCCTTCTAGCAAATTATTGACATTTCATTGAGAGTGAAGTGCAAAAAAACAATGACAATAACAACTTTATTAAGAAAACTTTACTAGTGTAATTATTCAATCTTCATGCTGATGCTGGACTTTCTGAAGAATGCAGCATCAGGATTACAGGAAGACTCAACAACAACCTGCCCTATGCAAATGACAGAACCTTGCTTGCTAAAAGTGAGGAAAACTTAAAATGCTTGTTGTAAAAGATCAAAGACTACATCTTAACATCAAGAAAACAAAAATACTTACCATTTGACCGATGACAATATCATAATAAATAGAGAAAAGATTGAAATTGTCAACAATTTCATTTTACTTGCATCTACAACCAACACCCATTGTACCAATAGTCAAGAAATCAAAATAGATGTTACATTAGGAAAATCTGTTCATTTGGAGATTATTTAGAGAGATCAAAGTCCTCTCCAAAAAGTTAAAAAGCAACAGTATCAGTTAATGACTATAGTGCACTTAACTCAAGCATGGCCTTTCAATTACTCTCTATTGGAAGTTGGATAATAAATAAGAATGACAGAAAAAGAATGAATGTGTTTGAGTTGTGATGTTAGAGAAAAGAACAGCCCAAGGACTGTAAAATCCATGCAAATGTATTTTGCAGCAAGTGAAACCAGAGTGGTCTTTAGAGGAAAAGACGGTGAAGCATCATCTCACATGCTTTGGACATGTTGTTAGGAAAGGCTAGTGTTTGGAAAAGGACATCATACTGGAAAAGGTAGAGAGTAAGAAAAATACATAAAGACTCCCAATAAGAAGGATTAACACAGTGACTGTAACAATGGGCTCAAGTGTATCAGAGATTTTGAGGATAGAGCAGTATAGGGAAAGGTTCAGATGCATTGTTTATAACGTTGCTACGAATCATACTTGACTTGATGGCACTTAATAACAACAACATCACTGTTCGAAGCACTTGACTTTTATTGTAACTTAGTTTTCATGAATCAGATCTGGCTAATGGTGACTATAGTAGATTTAAATGTTGCCAGGTACTGTGTATACAACGATTGGTATATTTCAGTAGATTGTCTGGCTATTTGCCAAACTTTTTCATTTAGTGTTTCCCTAGTTTTTGTTGACCTACTTTGCCAACTATGATGTTCGTCTTTCATGATGAATCTCTCCAAAATAAGTGAACTGAAGTCTCACCATCCTTGTTTCTAAAGAGAGTAATTTCTAGATCCATCTTGAAGTACAACATCGTGAGTGACAGGATTATATCCATATGCTTACAAGGAAGCCCATTAAATACCACTATCATTCAGATATGTGCACCAACAACCAGAGCCAAAGAAGAAGAAATAGATGATTTCTACCAACTTTGACAGTCAGAGATAGATCGAACATGCAATCAATATGCATTGATAATAATGGGTGACTGGAATGCAAAAGTTGGGAATAGTGAAGAAGAATCAGTAGTC
>NW_006399776.1:13348033-13349449 GCF_000299155.1 Elephantulus edwardii
GTTAGCGCAGGATAGAGCAGGGTTTAGGGCTGTTGTGCATAGGGTCGCTATGAGTCGGAAACGACTCGACGGCACATAACAACAACAACAAGAATATTTGTTCATCCATTTGGAAATCTATGGTAGAGTGTCCACTAATCCACAGTGGTTTCAAATACTGTTTTCCGAGACATGATTCATGATTATCTACAGGACCCTGTGGAGGGAAAATTATGTAATGGGGCATGGGCTTTGTGTTCTCTACTTCAACAGAGTAACTCCATTTTTTATACACTGAAATCACACAAGAACTCTTTTTTTTTTTTTTCCAAGAAAGAGCTCTATTGAATGAAAAGAAATTTTGAGGTTAACCAATCTTTGATATCGGGGGTTTTTTTTTGTTTTAATTTTTAAAAATAACATCTAGATCAAAACATCTATGAGATATCACCTCAGCTCAGTAAAAATAACAAAATTTAACAGAACAGCAAGCAACAGATGCTGGTGAGGTTGTGGAGAAACTGGAACCCTTATTCACTGTTGGTGGGAGTGTAAAATGGTGCAATCACTGTGGAAGGCGATGTGGCGCTTTCTCAAAAAGTTGCAAATAGAAATACTGTTTGACCCAGCAATTCCACTACTGGTAATATACCCCAAAGAGACCATAACTGCCACCCAAGCAGATATATGCACACCTATGTTTATCTCAGCTTTGTTCATGATAGCAAGGAGTTAGAAACAACCTAAGTACACACCAACAAGAGAATGAATAGAGAAGCTATGGTATATTCACACAATGGAATATTATGCTGCATTGAAAAAGGAACTCATGCAATATTATTCAAAATGGGTGACCTTGGAGGACATTATGCTTAGTGAAATATCTGTCACAAAGGGACAAATACTGCATAGTGCCACTTTTGTTAAATAGGACTGACATCGGAGTTGGGGGGGGGAGACTGAGAAAGATGGGATAAATAATGTATACTGCATTGAAACAGATGAGGGAGAAAATTATTTAAAAAAGATACGTGATTAGGCATTATCGTCATGAAAGGAGTCCAGAACGAAGGCTGAATAGTGGAGTGGACCTGAGGGGAGGGACTGTAAAACAATGGGGGAACATTTCTTTTACTTTTTAAAGAGAAGAGTGTACTGGGGGAGGGGGACAGGGAGAAAAGTGCAACAATGAATGAATGGAAATCCAAAGTTTCTCTAAATTTTCATTAAAATTAATAAAAAAAATCATAAAAAATAATAATATCTAGTTGTTGTTGTTGTTATGTGCCGTCGAGTCACCTGCGACTCATAGCGACCCTATGTACAACAGCCCTAAACTCCGCTCTGTCCTGTGCCAATCATACTGTCTCTGACACTCACATCCCAATAATCCCAGTCACTGAACCAATCCACCTCATAGAGGGCCTTCCTCTCCTG
>NW_006399776.1:13350380-13351524 GCF_000299155.1 Elephantulus edwardii
TGCATAGTCAATGAAACACAGATAGACATTCCTCTGGTATTCCCTGCTTTCAGCCAAGATCCATCTAACATCAGCTACAATATCTCTAGTACCACAACCCCTTCTGAAACTAGCCTGGACTTCTGGTAGTTCTCTAGAGAGGTATTTTTTTGTGAAGAATTCTCTCTGTCCTTCTAGATCTTCAGTAAATTGCTTTGGATATTGGGAGGGGGATGTCTAGGTTTTTATTGTTTTTAGATTAAAAAGCTATTTAAAGTAAAAGTAATAATAAAATCACTTATGACTGCATCTTCTAGATAAAATCTGGTAAAATTGTGTTTCTTTCAAGTTTTCTGTTTATTCATATTACAGTTTATTTTCTTTTTAATGTGAAGTAAATATATACTGGCCCAAAGTCACACCACTGAGCAGGAAATAACACCCAGATAAGTTTATATGTTCCTGTCAAGAAAAATAGGCAATTTTCTGTTATTCTCTCACATGAAGGCCATATAAATTGGTTCCTTTGTCTTTCTATGAAATCCAGTGGTACAGTTAGTATTGGCCTCAAGTCTGTCTAGTTTATCAATTTTATCATGAGTCAATTGTTCCCAGTATGGAAAAGCTAAATTCCACAAAAATGAATACATGCTCATGGGAAAGGAATAGGCCAGGTAGATGGTTTACACTCTGGCCCCATGGTTCTTCAATGTTATCTCCTCCTTAGGCCAGACTTTTATCATTAAGCATGAATACCATTTAAAAGGGGTGAAATATTGTTAATAACTTTGAAAGGTTTTGAGAGCAAATAAAGGCTAGCTTATCAATTCCAGAGTCAAAGAATATTAAAATTACATTAAAAATATACAATTAACCTAATACATTTTGAATTTGGACTAATTGTTTGAAATTCAAAAAGACCCCAGGATATTTTTCACTTGAAACACAGAAATAAAAAATTCATACTAAACAGACAGTTTGCCCTCAAGGTTGAAAACATTAATCATCATGCATCTAACTGTTAACTGTAAAAAATCATTTTCTTTTTATTTAAAGAGAATTATTTAGTGAATGTTTTCAACTTCTCTGCTTTCTCAAGCAAAGACTATAACATAGGGTCAGGTTGTGAGCGCCTCTGCCCCCTCATGTCTCTCTTCTCTGTAAG
>NW_006399776.1:13351914-13354641 GCF_000299155.1 Elephantulus edwardii
GAATTACAAAGCCTAAGAAAAAAAATTGAGTCTTTTAGCAATGTAATTGGGACTTAGATATTAAATTTGGGAAATGGTTGGGGTTTGCCAGATTTATTAAGATGGTACACTGTAACACATTAACCCAAAGTAAGCATGAACTTGAAGTAGCAGATAAATCATAAAGGTCTTCACATCATTCTTCAAACTTTTGGGTGAAACTTATCATAGTTTTTTTAAAAAAATTATAAGTAGTAGTTTTCAAAAATTAATTTCAAAATATAGACTATTGCTAATATAAAATATAACAAATACACTCTACAGATTATTTTAATAACTTTGCATGGATCTAAACTATTAGAACTACTTAATCAGTCAAAATTTATTATTATGTCTGGGCCCTTCTGTATTGAAATTTTGTTTTGAGATTTCCATGAGAGCTTTCTTGACTTGAAACTACATCCACAAGTAATTTTGAAATAAGGTATGTTGATATTATTGTTATTTTTATGTGCCTTCAAGTTGGAACCCATTCACAGCTGACAGTCTAGTGGTTTTCAGAGATAGTAAATCCTGTTGCTGTTGTTGTTGTTTTGTTGTTGTTGTTGTTGTTGATTGCCCACGAACAAAAGGCCTGAAGCCCATCTACAGCCGTCAACATTTATCAAAGTTCATAGAGTTTCAAAAGGCATGTTATTTAGGAAGTGGGTGTCACTCTTGCTTCCAAACCTGTCATACTATGTTATTGTTGTTAGGTGCCATTGAGTTGCCTGCAATGTAGAGCAACCTTATGTACAACAGCTCTGAACCCTTTCCTGTCCTGAGCCAGTCTCACTAACTCTGACACACCAACCCACATTTCTCCAGTTACTGTATTAATCAATCCATCTCATCCAGGGTCTTTCTCTCCTGTGCTGTCTGTCCACCCTTCTGAGTATGATGTCCTTCTCCTAGGACTGATCTCTCCTGGCCATGTGCCCAAATAAGTGAGACAGTTTCAAAATCCTAGCCTCCAACGAGAGAGAGTTGGTTTCAATCTCTCCAAGACAGACCTATTTGTTTTCTTGGCAGTCCATGGTATGTTCAAGACCCCTCCAGCACCACAACTCAAAGTCGTCTATTCTTCTGTCATCCTTAGTCTTGTCCAATTCTCTGAATCATAGCAAGTAATTGAGAAGTTGACGGCTTGGATGAGGTGCACCTTTGTATCTAGACTGATATTGTTGCTCTTTAGCAATCTGGAGAGGTTCCTTACAGCAGGTTTTCTCAATGCAATTTGTCTTTTGATTTCCTGACTGCTGGTGTTAAGGGTGTTGATTGTGGATCGGAGCAAGCTGTAATTTCTAGCAACCTTAATCTCTTCTCCATCTAATATAGTGCTACCAATTGGCCCAGTGGTGAGAATCTTAGTCTTCTTGATGTTGAGCTTCAATCTGTATTGAAGGCTGCAGTCCTTGATCTTCTTCAGGAAGCCCTTCAGGTCCTTCTCAGTTTCAGCAAGCAGGGTTGTGCCATCTGCATGTCATAGGTTGTTAATGAGTCTTCCTCCAATCCTGATGCCACACTCTTCCTCATAAACCCCTGCTTCCTGAATGATCTGTTCTGAATACAAATTGAAAAGGTATAGCAACAGGATGCATTCTTGATGCACTCCTGTCCTGATTTTGAACCATACAGTGTTTCCTTGCCCCGTTCTGAGGACTGCTTCTTGGTCCAAGTACAGGTTTCATATAAGCACATATAAGTGTTCTGAAAGTTCCATTTTTCTCAAGGTTAGCCACAATTTATTGTGATCCACATAGTCAAATGCATAGTCAATGAAACACACAGACATTCTTCTGGTACTCTCTGCTTTCTGCCAAGATCCACCTAACATTGTCAATAATGTCTCTAGTGCCATGACCTCTTCTAAACCCAGCTTGTATTTCTGGTAGTTCTCTATCAATGTTCTGTTCAAGTCTTTTCTGGATAATCTTCAGCAGGATTTTGCTATTGTGTGATACTAGTAATGTTGTTGATGATAAGTGCCGTCAAGTCTTAGATGACCTATAGTGACCCTATGAATAAAAGTCTTGAATACAAAACTTTCATCTTTTCTCCAAGTTCACAGAGTTTCTGGAGGCAAGCTTTTTTTTGGAAGTGTATGCCACTCCTGCTTTCAAGCGTGTTTTATTCTGTAGCTCTACAAAAATACAGGCCTGAGGGCCATAGGCCCAAGGGTCTAAATGCCTTTTTAAATAGAGGTCAAAATCAATCAGCTTACACCCATTTGTGAACAACAGTCACACCCAAAGTCTCAACACCAAACCAGAAAACACACCTTTGCAGAGTCCAGCCACTCTGCTTATCTTCCCAGCCTGTCAAGTCACTTTTTTTTTTTTTTGAATGGGAAGAAATATGGATCTCTTCCAATCAGTTGGCTAGGTAGTTGTCCTCCAGATTTCTTGGCACAACTTGGTGAGCACATGCAGGACAGCATCTGTTTGCTGAAATACACCAATTGGTATCCCATCAACTCCTGGGGTTTTATTTTTTGCCAAGTCCATTAAAGCAGCCTGCACTTCCTCCTTTATCACAATTGCCTCTTGAGCATATGTTATTTCTTGAAATTCTTCTGTGTCAGCTAATTATTTTTGGTACAATGACTCTGTATACTCCTTCCATCTTCTTTTTTTTTAATTTAGGTTGTTTATTTTTCATTTCAATGAACATCTACAGAGATTTTGGGATTCCATTCACTCATTGTTG
>NW_006399776.1:13354761-13357222 GCF_000299155.1 Elephantulus edwardii
CAAATATAATCCACTCTGCAACCCTCATTGCATACTCCTACGATAAAAATAATGCCCTAAAATATAATACTTTTAGACTATTCTCTCCCCCATAGAGTCCATCTTTTTTTAATGCTCCCTGAATCATTCAGTATTTTGCCCATAGTATCCCTAAGCATTGTAACTCATGGCTTGAATTTATTCTTTTATTCTTTAAATTAAGAAATGCTGAGTGAGTTAGATCTTTTTTAATTTCTGACTCCAGCCCCTTGCACATTTCATCATAATATTTTGTTTTGTTTTTCCAAGGGGCCCTTTGAAATAATTATTTCAGCTCCTAACTTCTTGATTTCTTCCTTTTGCCCATCCTTCTCCTGTAAAGCATCCGGTGGATATGTAGCACAGCTTTTCAACCACCAGGCTTGCCTCCGGAAACTCTATGTATGAACAGTGCTCAGGCCTTTCGTTCATACGGTCACTATGAGTGGTCTACGACTCAACGATACCTAACGACAATAACGACAACAGAGAGAGAGAGCTACATTGGCCTAGTGGAAAGAAAGTTATGCTACCAAGCTGAAGGTGGGTGATTTTAATCTGCAGCCCTTGGCCGGGTTCAAATTGTTTTTCTGTCAAACATTCTTCTAGGTGGTATAGCAGTGGTCTGTGTTTTGCTGTTCAGAGGTAACTCGTGGTTGCTGTGATGCTGAAAATCGTGACAGTGATGTGCCTAATGTGGTAATGGGCACCCATGGTAGACAGTGTTGGCTGGAGCTTCCCGACTAAAACAAGACTGGAAGCAGGAGTGGCATCCACTTCCGAAATGCCTTGCCTCTAGAAACTCTATGTACGAACATTGCTCAGGCCTTTCGTTCATACGGTCTCTATGAGTCGTCTATGACTTGACGACACCTGACAACAACAACAACACAAGGTAGGGTAGAAATTTGTTCATCAGCTCTGAAATTTGTATTAAAATTTGGCTAACTGTGAACAATGAATTGAAGATTATTTTTAAAGGATTTTTAAAAGTATTTTGTTTTGTTTTTGTTTCTGGGCAACATCTTTGTCCCACATTACTGTAGATCATAAACTTTTTCTCATAGAAGTATAGATTTTTAAAATTTGTTATTTGTCTGGTTGATATTTTGTGTGTTGTTTTGATGAAATTTAGAAATAGCAACACAAAGTTTACTTAAAAAACTGCAAGATTATGCGTCAAAGCAAAAATGTCAAATGAGTATTCTTCCTTTCTCCATTTAATATTTAGAGCAACAGAATATGTAATAAAATCTAAGACATGTTAGGCAGTAGGTGCTTAAAGTGATTATTGTCCATCCTGTAATTCAGGTTTCTATAATGACACTGGAATAGTGCTACAGTAAATTGATACAGGAAATTATTTTGATGTATAATTTATTCATTTCAAATACCTTTTATGAGAAACATAAACGCAGGCTCTACACATGGATCTCACCTGATGGCATGCATAGGAATCAAATAGATTACATTTGTGGAAAGACTCGGTGGAGAAGCAGTGAAAACCAGGCCAGGTGTCGATTGTGGGACAGACCACCAACTAACTACTCATATGCAAGTTCAAGCTGAAGTTGAGGAAAATTAAATCAAGCCCACGGGAACCAAAATTTGATCTTAAGTCTATCCCACTCAAATTTCAAAACCATCTCAGAACAGGTTTGAGGCCTTGAGCACCAACGAGCGTAGACCAAATGAGCTCTGGGAGGATATAAAGAAAATCGTCTGTGAAGAATGCAAAAGATCATTACAAAGGCTGAAAAAGACGAAAAGACCAAGATGGATGTCAGTCAGGTGAGACTCTGAGTATTGCATTAGAGTGCCGAGAAGTCAAAGCTAAAGGAAGAAACCAAGAAATCAAAGCGCTAAACGGAAAATTTCAAAAGGCAGCCCGGAACGATAAAGCAAGATGTTGTTGTTGTTAAGTGCCGTGGCAGGCAACTCGCATCGACCCTATGAAGCAGAGTCCTTGACGCTTGGGTGCCTTTTATCCTCTCTCCAGGTTCATAGGGTTTCCGGAGGCAAGCTATTATGGAAGTGGATGCCACTCCTCCTTCCACTCTTGCTTTAATCGGGGAACTCCACCCTACTTTCTGTCCACATTGGGTAGCCAAACATTAACGCAGTTGACACATCTGTGTCACAGTGTTCAGCCTCACAGCAACCACAACTGACTGTGGGACGGCAAATTGTACACCAGGACTATACGACCTAGAGGAATGTCTGAACAAAAACAATAAAACACTGGCCCGAAACACAGCATCATGCTCTCTGGCCAAAGGATCATAGCCACCCTGGGTGGAGCAAACCTGGGAGATTATGGCCACTGCCTCCCTCCTCTTCTCCTTTTGGGCTTGAAGCAGCTGCTGCCTTCAACCCAAGACCAAGCGTGGCTTCCCTGGCTCCTGGAGGCAGAGTCGCCTTTCTCCAGAGGCCACCACAACAC
>NW_006399776.1:13358472-13360334 GCF_000299155.1 Elephantulus edwardii
AAAGTCGGCTGTGAGGGACCTCTCAAGAGTACTGAAAAGAAACGATGTCAGACTGGAGACAAAGGTGCGCCTGATCAGAGGTATAGTCTTCGCAATTATGTGCTATGCATCAGAGAGTTGGACAGTGAATAGGGTTGATAGAAAAAGGATTTATGCCTTTGAGCTGTGGTGCTGGAGAAGAGTGTTAAATATACCATGGACTGCTAGGAGAACAAACAGGTTTGTCCTGGAGAGGGTGAAGCTAGAATGTTCCCTGGAGTCCTGGACTCTGAAGCTCCATCTGACATATTTTGGGCATGTTGCAAGGAGGGTCCTTTGAGAGGGACATCATGTTTGGCAGAGTGGAGTGGCGGCAAAGGAGAGGAACACCTTTGATGAGATGGATCAATTCTGTGACTGGAGAGGTGGGAATAAGTGCATTTGAGATGGCTAGCTTAGCACAGGATAGAAGAATGTATAGAGCTCTTGTACATAGGGTCGCTATGAGTCGCAAGTGACTTGATGGCACATAACAACAAATAACAATTATGGTAAGAAATTTATCTTATAAAGGATTAATATATCGATTATAAGGACTTATATACTAGTAATGATTGCTTTACTAACATTACACAAAATTGTAGAAAGATGCTACTTACTTGAATTAACCCTCAACATATGAAATAAACAATAATACTTTTAATACAATTATTTGCTAACTTGATGACAGATTATAGCAACATTTTATCTTTGTTAAGGACTTTTAAAGATTTTAAGAGCAAATAATTACTAGTTTATGGATTTTTAAACTCAAGCAAAAGGTTGTATTTCATTAAAGGCTAGTGAAAATACATTACATATTTTCTTCCTGTTAAAGTTCATGCATCTCTTACTTAGATCTTTGGACCAAGACTACCTACCACAGTCCAGACAATCTGGATTCATGCTGGTCCTCTCTCAAGTTTTCAAGTCTGTAAATCATTACTGGAAGTGACTGCCTGCAGGCAATGACCACATTTGTTGCTCTCTTGGTTAACAGTCCTGCATGCAATGACCTAAGCCATTGTTCTCACTAACCTCTTTTACCAGTTGTGTACAAGCCGGCTCCCAGTGCACATTCATTGCAAAAAAGACAGACTCTGAGATACGATCAAAATAAAGATCAGAAAGATCTTTATAAGATCTCTATAAGAAAATTATGTCACCTAAGAAGTATCACCAAAACAAAGACTGACATAGGGGGTTAAATATCTGATTTGCTCCTGATTAGATGTGTGTCCTACATGGTCTTCAGAAACTCCCTGAGTAATTAAGAACAAATTACCATAATTGGGTTGTTCATCTTTCTCTTTCTTGTTCCTTCACATTTCTCCAAGGAATATTTCTTTAATAACTCACCTTCTTACGAATCCTTATCAGAGTATCTACTTCTGGGTAAAGCAACCTAAGGTATAGGCTATCGTAAGATTTTTATAGATAAGGTATACAGCATTTACTTATATAATCCAATGTACTTTTTAAAATAAATTACCAATAATTTTCTAAAGTGTCAGAAGAGACTCTGAAAATTGCACTGGAGTGCAGAGAAGTCAAAGCACAGGGAAGAATTCAAGATACTAAAGAGCTGAATAGCAGATTTCAAAAGGCAGCATGGGATGACAATTAAAATATTACAAGGAAATGTGCAAGGACTTGGAGTCAGAAAATCAAAAGGGCCAAACTCATTCAGCATTTATTAAGCTCAAGGAACTGAAGAATAAATTCAAACCACGAGTTGCTATAATCAAGGATGCTTTCGGCAGAGTATTAAATGATCCAGGAAGTATTAAAAGAAGATGGAAAGAATATACTGAGTCACTGTACTGAAAGGAATTGGCAGACAC
>NW_006399776.1:13361575-13364002 GCF_000299155.1 Elephantulus edwardii
TGGAGGCAAGGATTCTGAGGCTCCGTCTAACATACTTTGGACATGTTGTAAAGAGGGACCATTCCTTGGAGAAGGACATCATGCTTGCTAGGATGGAGGGACAGTGCAGGAGAGGAAGGTTTTCTATGAGGTAGATTGATTCAATGACTGGGGTAATCAGGATGGGTGTATCAGAGACAGTGTGACTGGCACAGGACAGAGCAGAATTTAGGGCTTTTGTACATAGGGTTGCTCTGAGCCCAAGCGACTCGATGGCACATAACAATAACAACAACAACATAGTCCATCTAAATTATAATCAACAAATACCTAAATTCATATAAAAGGAGAAAAAATTTAAAAAAAAGAAAAGAGAGTGTTTCTATTTTCAAGGATGGCTATTGTTATTTTGTGCCCTCCAGTACAATATGACTCATAGAGGCCCTATGTACAACAGCATCAGTCTAAGTCTTTCTCTGGGTGTGGCAGTAGTGCTCAAGAGTTGCTGTTGTTAAAGTGAAGTGAGAGGTAAAGGACTCCCTGACCTAAAAACCTACTACACAATGGTAGTAACCAAAACAGCATGATACTGGTACAATGGCAGGCACATAGACTAACGGAAGAGAATTGAGAACTCAGAAATGGACTCACCTATCTATGGTCAATTAATATTCAATAAGGAAATAAAACTTCAAATGAGGAAAACAACCTCTTCAACAAATGATGCTGGCAAAACTGGACTGCTGCCTATAAAAAGCTGATCCAGAATGCACACCTTTCAACAAACACAAAAATAAACTCAAGGTAGATCAGAGACCTGGAAGTAAAGCCCAACACCATAAAGTTTATAAGAGACAAACTGGGCTCAAGCTTAGAAGGTCTAGTCCACGGCATAAAGAGATCGCCTAATACAGTCAGAAATGCACAATCTGGAGAGGATAATATTGATGGATAGGACCCTCTAAAGAGTAAATCTCTGTGCTCATAAGAATTTTTTGCAGCAGGATAAAAAGAAAGCTTACTGAAAGGGAACATACACTTGGCAATATCATTTCAAACAAAGGTCTCATAACAAAAGTTTATAGAATACTCCTGGGCCTCCAGAAGAAAAAGACTGATAACCCAATTACAAAATGGTCAAAAGACATTAAAAGACTTTTCACAAAGAAGACATTTGGATGGTAAACAGACACAGGAAGAAATGCTCAAAATCACTGGCAATAAGTGAGATGCAAATCAAAACCACAATGAGATATCATCGTATCCCAGTAGCAGTGGCAAAGTTTAACAGGACAGCAAGCATTAAATGTTGGAGAGGACCTGGAGAGGTAGAAACTCTCACACACTGTTGATGAAATTGTAAAATGGTACAACTGCTCTGGAAGATAGTTTAGCCTTTCCTCAAAAAAGATTAACATAGAAATTCCATATTGCTCAGCTATTCCACTACTAGGAATACCCTAAGGCAATTAGAACTGAGACACAAACAGATCTATACAGTAATATTCATAGTAGTATTATTCCCCATTGCAAGATCATGGACACAGCCCAGATGTCCAACTACAACTGAATGAATTGAGAAAATGTGGTACATTCATACAATGGAATACTATGTAGTACTCAGGAGTAATAATTTTGAAAAATACTACATAACTTGGGAGAAACTGAAGAGCATTATACTGAATGAACTAACTCTGAAATCATTACTGTAAAAATTGAAAGATAAGTAGTAAAACACGTATGGGGACACGGGGGAAATGGTGGGAATAGAGAGGTGAGGATCGGTAAAAGTAGAACCACAGCGTTACACAAATTGGTGAGTGGAGGGATGGGGTGAAGGAAATGGTAAGGATCCTACAGAGACCTGAAAAGATTGGATGATGATAGCAAGGTACAAAGGTGATTGATTTTAGAAAACATATTGCATGGGAATGATTGTATAAAACACAGTACGAGAAAAGAATACTGTGAAATATAATGTAAACAAACATTTTAAGTAAACCAATATAAATTAATAAAAAAAATTTGAGAAAAAAATGTTGTGCTGTTGTTGTTAGTTGTTGTTTCTGTTATTTGTCATCAAGTTGAGCATGTCTCATAGCAACTTTATGAGCAAGAGAACTGAATCCTGTCCTATCCTGTGCCATCATCATCATCTCTGACACACTTGAGACCACTGTTACAGTCACTGTGTCTATTGAGTTAATTGAAGGCCTTCCTCTCTTTTCCCGACCCTCTACCTTTATATGCGTTCACAGTCAAAAAGATAATTTCAAATTCTCTCCTGAAGCATAATATAGTGAGTGATATAATAATATCCATACTCATACAAGGAAGCCTTGTTGATATGAACATTATTCAAATATATGTACCAACAAATAAAGTCAAAGTGGAGGAAATTGAATATTATTATCACATTTTTTAGTCTGAAATTGACCAGTCAATCAA